>NC_091617.1:72061337-72411337 GCF_027580195.1 Bos mutus
TTTACCTTTAGTTTCTCTTCTTTTCTCAGCTATTTGTAAGGCCTCCTCAGACAACCATTTTTGCCTTTTTGCATTTTTTTTTTCTTGGAGATGGTCTTGATCACTGTACAGTGTCACAAACCTCTGTCCATAGTTCCTCAGGCAGTCTGTCTATCAGAGCTAATCCCTTGAATCTATTTGTCACTTCCACTGTATAATCGTAAGGTAGAGAGGTAGAGAGCTGGTAGATAGGTGGAAAGAATGTATGAGAGGTGAAACCGTGTTTGATCCCAAGTTAAGTGTTACAGAACTGCTTAATTAACTGAAGAAATAGGAAGGATGAGATACTGAAGTGTAAGGTGGAAGGTTTAAATGCCTGAGAGGTTCGAGGAAAATAAAAAAGGAAATCTACTTAATGAAATCTAAGACCGAACTGTAGCTAATGTGTATCTGGCCATTCTCAAAACTTTATGATCAGAAAAAAAAAAAAAAAAACCCTTTATAACGGGTCCTGAGTCCAGCAGCATTTCACCACCCCAGTCTTGGGGAAGTCTCTTCTCCCTAAATGTAAGGAGGAAGTTGTACAGATGGTCTCTGGGGGCCCATTCAGCTGCCAGTCTGGAAAGTGACTCTCCTTGGTGGTGGAAATACACCTCAGAGTCTTCAGGAACAAAGAAGTTAGCACATGACCTGGGGGCAGGTTTCAGAACACAAAAATGTGTACTTTCAGCAATGAGGTGAATTGAAATACTGTGTGCTGTGGTTCATGACAGTGATGGAATTGTGGTCCTAAAGACTGCATATTCAAAAGCAGAGACATTACTTTGCCAACAAAGGTCTGTCTAGTCAAGGTTATGGTTTTTCCTGTGGTCATGTATGGATGTGAGAGTTGGACTGTGAAGAAGGCTGAGTGCCGAAGAATTGATGCTTTTGAACTGTGGTGTTGGAGAAGACTCTTGAGAGTCCCTTGGACTGCAAGGAGATCCAACCAGTCCATTCTGAAGGAGATCAGCCCTGGGATTTCTTTGGAAGGAATGATGCTAAAGCTGAAACTCCAGTACTTTGGCCACCTCATGCGAAGAGTTGACTCATTGGAAAAGACTCTGATGCTGGGAGGGATTGGGGGCAGGAGGAGAAGGGGACGACAGAGGATGAGATGGCTGGATGGCATCACTGACTCGATGGACGTGAGTCTGAGTGAACTCCGGGAGTTGGTGATGGACAGGAAGGCCTGGCGTACTGTGATTCATGGGGTCGCAAAGAGTTGGACACAACTG
This sequence comes from Bos mutus, assembly GCF_027580195.1. Taxonomy (NCBI): domain Eukaryota; kingdom Metazoa; phylum Chordata; class Mammalia; order Artiodactyla; family Bovidae; genus Bos; species Bos mutus. The sequence continues at coordinate 72,062,594 of NC_091617.1, forward strand.
AGCGACTGAACTGAACTGAACTGAAAGACAATTTAAGGGTATACAGAAATGTTTATTCTGTGTTAAGAGAGAAAAGGAATTTGCATAATTTGATTTGTGTGTGTGTGTGTTTCAGAGGGCTGTTCCTTCATTAAATCATAAAGGCTCTCAGGGATAGAATTACGTGCAGTCTTCAGTTTGTTTTTTTAAAAAGTTTCTATACAAAAATGAACAAATTTTGCTCCTGAAACAGGGAAAAGACTACAAAAATGTTAGTTACTTTCACCTTTTTTCCTAAGGGGTGGAGAGAGACCTCCTTTACAAAGATTTGGATTAATCATACTCCTTAGGGACATTCTCATCTACTACTTCCACTAGAGGGCACTCTTCTGAAATTTTAGGTTGCTGAAGATTTTGGAAAGGAGCTTTCAAGGTTTCATTTCAAACCTAGTTGGAGGACTCCAGCTTCTTTATTTGTTTGCTTGTCTTTAAATACACTGTTTCTTTGGGAATAATTTTAGATTTACAGAAAAGTTACAAAGGTAGTCCAGAGAGCTCTTGTTTACCTTCACTCAACTCCTCCTAAGATTACCACCTTGCAGCAGCATGCTGCATGTGTCAGAACTGAGAAATTAACATTATTACGGTAGCACATTACTGTTAACTAAAGTACATACTTTATTTGAATTACACCAGTTTTTCCATTAAAATTCTTATTCTGTTCCAGAATATAATCCAGTATATCCCACTGAATTTAGTAATTTTTTTAAAACAAACAACAAAACTCACTGTGGTAATCACACATCACCAATTATACTTTACATGAACATCTGTATTTTCTAAAGAAAGATGAAGGTTACCATTCTTTCTTTCACCTCTCCTTTTATTTCCATTACGTTTGCAGAAGTTATATAACTTTTTCAATCCCTATGTTGTCATCAACATTTCCGTCTTTTGCAGTGTATGGGGAACCATCATTTTTAGTAATTTTGTATCTTCCCCAATTAATCTTTTTTTTTTTTTCAGTTTATGTTCTCTCCAGCAGGATGTCATTAAAAAATGCATGCTGTGGAATTATAACAATTTTGTTAGGCATAATAATGGCATTGTGCTTAGGATTTTTTTAAAGTCCTTATCTATAAGATACATACTGAAGTATTTACAGATGACATTATTTACTTTAAAATACTTCAGCAAATGAAAGCTTGGGGGAGCTAGAACAAATGAAGGAGGGTGTGTCCATGGGTGTTATTATTTTACTTTTGTGTATGATTGAAAATCTTATAATTAAAGAGTTGTTCAAAAGAAAAAGGCGTGGTACAGCTGAAGTCAGTGGTGACTCAAGTTTTTGAAGTACATTCTGTCCTCCTGCAAAAAGGGGGAAGGACTTCAAGGGGGAGGATGGGAAGGCGGGGGAAGAGGGAGGACCTGGGGAAAAGACGGTCAGGCTTCTTTTTGCCTCACCCACCCCCATATTCTGCCCTCTCTCCTGCTGGGGCCACCACATCCTGCCCAGTGAGGGGTAGGAAGCTTGTGTGGGGGCACTGACCAAGAACCCAGCTTTGGTGCCCCTTCCCTGCCCTCCTCAGAGTCAAGGTGGGGTCTCTGCCCTTTGCCCCGGGCCTACCAGGTGCCCTGGGTGTGAGCTTGGGGCAGAGCTCTGCCAGCACAGCCTGGGACACCTCTCTGCCTGCTCCGCCCCTTCCTCCACCTCTGGCCCAGAGTGGAACTCCCCCCCTCCCCCCCCCCACACACATAACTGAGCCCCGTCTCTGAGCTAGCAGTTATCAGCAGACAAATAGAGGGGTTCAGTAAAGTTTTTATAATCTTAATTCAGATAACACAGCTACACACACACAAACACACATGTCCCAGGCACTGCAGGAGATGCCGGAGGAATGAGAGCAGATGGCAACATTACCCTTTAAGAACCTGAATCAGATATATTTGAGGCTTGGGGTGGAACCAACTGTACAGTAAAGGCTGATTAAAAATGAATCTTGGGTGGAAGCAAATACCTCGTAGTTTTGAAGTGAAGATTTTATTTGCATCTCTCTTTTTTTAGTTTTATGGTTTCAAGTTGACTCATCTCAGCCATGTGGTTAATAAATGGAATATTCATTGTTATGTCTAATAATATAAGTCCTAATAATAGTAATTTAAAAATCTGTATAGATAATAATCTTTTTCAAGCCCTTCATAATTATCACAATTATCCTAGTGACCATTTAACTAAATTGGAGCCGCTAGTAGCTGCTGCCTTCTTGCTTGCTGAAGTCAGCTGTTCCTTTGCCTCCAGCCCAGTGGAGGGCCAGGCTTCTGGCTCAAGGAGCTGACGGGCTGGCGCTGATCTCTGCTCTGCTCAGTGATGGTGGCAAACTCTATTCAACACTTTTTTTCTTTATCTCTTTTTATTCTGCAGCAGAAGTATTGGGAAGCCCTAATCTCGGAGCAGGTATGGACAATTGTGCTCTCTCTTTATTCCAGAAGGGACTTCCTGTGGCTTGATTTCAGTTCCTGTTTTTGTGAGCCCCTCTGAGATGGCTGGGCCCATGCCAAATTCCTCTAGGGGAAAAAAATCTGAAAATAAGAGAAGAGTCTGAAAGTTGAGGTTCTTTCCAGGCTTTTTCAATTCAGAGTTCTTTCTGCTTTGTCTGAACCATCTAATGGGGACTCAGAGAAGATACATGACCCAAGGAAGAAATGTGCTTGGAACAAAAGTCTCTGAACAGGAGGAGGCCCAGCAGCTCCCTAATGGCAATGGTGCGGGGAGTGACTATGAGAGCATGGATCAACATTCCCCCCTGTTGTCGCTTGGAGACCTTGGGCAGCTGGCTCCTGTCTCCCTGCCATCCTCGCCTCCAAGTGACAAATGAGCACATGATTCATGACAGCCACCTGTGCCTGTCACCTCCCAGGATTTTTTTTTGTTTTTATGATCAGAGAGTAGATTATCTTTTGCTCAAATTCTCTGAATGCCTGGATTCCAGCTATGTTTTTATTACTTAAAATGACATTTAAAAACACATTATTCTGGGAATTCAGAAGGAAGAGATTTAAAATGTTTTTGAAGGTTTTAACCCAGTTTAAAGAGTGCACCTCATCAGAGTTTCTGTTTCCTGGCAGCCGAACTGCTCAGGAATAGCAAGGATGACTCTTAAGAAGACATTTTAGGAGCTGGAGCAGCGGTTCTGATACATCAGGGTGGCTAAGAATCACCCTAGGAGTTTGTTCAAATGCTAAGCCTTAGATCCCAAACTACAGATGGGGTCAAGGGAGCCTTTTTGGTAAGCACCCTAGGCCCTCCTGGTGAGGCTGGTCCAAAACCAGATCCAGCACGTGGGTCTCCGCTTGAAAATAGAATTCACCCATAAACACACTGTCCATTCTCAGAGAATGGACCAGGCCCCTGCTTCCACTGCTAGGCAACTGGGTCTTGGAGGCTGAGGGGCCAGGGAGCTCTTTTACTTGGCATCTCTGATAACGTCTGGAAGGGATTTGGTTAGAGGTATCCCTCCAAGTCTGCAAACACAGATGAGAAACCAGCACCGCAAGGGCCTGACACAGCCTCAGACCCAGACGAGGGACTGAGCTGCACCAAGCAGATCAGCTTGGGCCCTCACCAGCAGAGTGACTGGGAGATGAGGTGGTCATTTTAACGTGATGCAGTTTCTCATGACCAAGTAGTAGAATCAGTTCAGTTATTACCAGTAAATCACGAATTAAATTGGACTCTCTGTTCAGAGCTACAATTTGTGTTTTATAACTGGCAGGCTGCAGGCATTTGTCTGTCAAGTGACTCAGGGAGCCTTGAGGACCTTGTCCTGACCTTCTAAGGACTGGATTGTTTGGTTCGTGTTTGAGCAGCTGGAGGAGCATTTTTCTTGAGTGCACATCTACGCCTGGCTCTATTTTCTTGCCCAAATAGACTGTCTGGCCTGGGCTGACACATCCTACATGGCCTTTGCTTGTTGCTTCCTGGGTCTTTTGATACCTTCAAATGCAGCCTTGTGACTCAGAATCACCAGTCATAGAAACTCAGAAATGGGAGCTCATATTATCTAGTTCCTGATTCAGACTCCCAGTTCACACATGGAGAAATGAAGACCCACAGCAGAACCCCACATACCTCTGTGGCTGGAATCAGTAAGGATTCCCTTGCTTTTGGCCCACACACAGAGCTCTCTCTCTTATCCAAACTATTAGAACAATAGGAAGACTGTATGCCGCTTCATCAGTACTTGTGTGCTCACCTGTTTTTTTTTAACCTTTTATTCCTACTCCTGCAAATTTCAGTTTCCCATACTTGTCTGAGTCAGTGATGAAATAGTCACTGGCAGTGACCACCACTCTGGATTAGGTTTTAAGTGTTTGTTTTTGATGAGTTAGCTGACCTCAAGTTCAGAAGAAGCACCATATGGGGAGCGGGGGGTGCCCTACTCTTAAGGGGCTCTGTTATCTACCTGAGGACAAGGTAGACTCTCAGGCAAAGGGCAGGACCTCCCATGATCAGCCGCAAACCAGTGATACAAGCAGTACAGAGAAGACGGTAAGAGCTCAGTGGGTGTCAGGGTAGGCTTCTTGGAGGAGGAGAGTCTTACCCAGGCCATAAGGAATAGGTTGAGTTTTCCTGGTCTTTTCTAGGATTGAGTCTGGCATAGAGATGGAAATTCTCAGGATAAAGGGAACGTGCCTCAGGCTCACTAGAGAAGGACTTGGTGAAGGCAGGGGGAACAGAGAACAGGAGGGGAAGTAGGACTGATCTATTCAGGGTAGCTGTCCGTTAATTCCTTGATTTAGAGTTACACTTGCCCTATTAGGTCCTAGAATCACAGGCCTGGTTCCCCTGTCCTTATCTGTTTGTTCTTGTCTGTGCCTGGGCCTTGAGAATCAGGACTGGAGCTGTTGTTGGGGGAACTGTAAGAGATAGGACGGGTCTAGTCCACCAAGGTACCTCTTGTGTCTTTTTTCCACAGTGGGATCCTGAAGATGTAAACCTTGGAGGGAACAAAGACATCATGGAGACACTCAGATCACAGGCACACAGGTGGTCTGTGAAGCCAGTGGACTTGCCCTCCGATGAGTAACACTTTCTGGAGCCAACTCAGCAGCTCAGAGCCCAGGGTCAAACATTTGTCAGGAACTGAGCAGGGATAACCTTCAGGGACAGCCGTAGTAGGAATTAAGCTTCTACCGAGGCTGCCCATGAAAGTGAGGAACCAGGAGCTGTCATGGAACTTGGCTGGTCTCCACTACCGCTCAGAATGGAGCTAAGACTTTGGGCCCAGTGGACAGACTTGAACATGCCCAAAGTTTGTTCTAAAGATCGGCAGTTTGTCAAAAACCACTCGTGCTTTGACATATAATCTAAAGGACTTTGGGCCCTCTTTTCCTTTTCCCTTTGGAGTCAACCATACTCTGAATATCTGCTGTGAATGAGTTCATCTAACAAGCAGCTAATATATTTGGATCTCAGCAAAGTCCCATTCTGCAAGACCTGGCTAAGCCTAGCGAGCGGTGGGCCCACATTCTGGGTGTCTAGGACACAATGACAAGTTCTGATGGGACCTGACTACTGCCTTCCAGTAACCCACTAGAGTTTTCTGCTGAAAGTTGAGAGAGGACTGTTTGATGAACCAAGTGTTTACAAGATCACTGGTATTGCAAAGGCAAGCAGAGCAAATTGCTCTAGGTACGAGGACTTGCTCCAATCTGGCAAAGTGTGTGCTGGAGCAGGGTCTGCAGGTGAAGGGGACTGTCTGCTTTAGAGGGTAGCTGAAAGCACGCAAAGGGTAAGAGGCATGGCCGGAGGTGTTAAATTCAAGCACCGAGATCCCCTTGCAGGTTTATTTTGGAGCTAAGGTGGGAGAAACACTGGAATGAATAAATCCTGATTGAGAGAACTACAGTATTTCACCATGGAGCTCAGGGATACATCTGAATCCCAGCACAGCCTCCAAAGTCAGCCACGAGGGGATCTGGGAGAAATGCCAAGAAACACAGCTCTGCTCTTGGCTGGCCCCTGGCAGCCTGTGTGATTCAGCTGCAGCTGCCCAGTGGCTCCTAAGGGGTAGTGCAAGTCTCACCAGCATGAAAGAGGGGGTGCCTCTGGGAAGCAGTTCGGTTTCACAGGTCTCTGCATAGATTCTAATCAATTCCCTGTGTGACATGTGAACTAGAAGTGAACCTAAAGCCACCCTATTTATCCAGTTGCTTTGGACCCTGGTTGTCTGGTAACGGGGTTTGCTAAGTTGGTTTTGCTTTGTGATCTTAATCACTGAAGCTGTACTTTGATGGAAGATGAAACTTTTGAGTTGGGGGCAGGGGTAGGGGTTAGGAGAACATTCCAGAAGATGAAACCACACAGAGAATTGGAAGCAGGGAAGAGGGGAATCTAGCCAAGGAAAGAAGACTCTGATGTAGCCAGAATGGAAATAGAGAAAGGGTGAAGAGGCTGGAGAGGAACTGGGAGTTGGTACTTAATTCTATAGCTGACTGGTAGCTACAGGAAGATAAGAGTAGGAAGCTGACTGGCATGCCTCAGATCAACCACAGCTGATTGGTCAGTTTTCCATCCCTACAGCCACAACTTTTCAGGAAGCAGAAATGTACAGTCATGGATACAGTACCAACTTGGGGAGTGTGTTTAATCTGATTGGTGACAGCAGGGAAGAAAATGTGTTTATTCTTGGAAAGGTAAAAGGCATGGGAATAGGATGACATCCTTGGAGTTTGCCTTTAGTATGTCCCCTCCCTCCAAGGGAAGACTGGCTTATGCTCCCAGAAGTTGGTTGGATCCTGATGGGAATGTCCATTCATTCAATAACATCAAGTGATCTTGCTGGCTTTGACCAGCACAAATTGCTTGAGCTGTAGATGTTGACCATCTCTTTAGATCCCATTGTCCCAGCCTCTTCCTTCACAAACCATTTCTTATTATCATTGTCCGAGCTTATCTCAAAACAGACTCCCAAGTCTCTTCATCCAGAGTGAACATTTAAACTGAGAATTTTGGAAGCAAAGTTTGGCCTCATTGTTTAATAAGAACCTGTTATTCAAAGCTCTGTAACTCTGGAGCCTTTGTGAAGAAGTGCCAGCCAAAATGCCTTCCTCCTAGTAAGAGGATTCTTGCCCTGGGCCTCTGTTGCAACTCCATCCCTAACTGTCAGTCAGACCAGGATGATAATGGGAGTTAATTGCCCTGAAGACTCAAATAGCAGTGCAAAGAGGTTGCCTACACTAGGGAGAAGCTGGGAACCAATTGTGTAATCCTCCTCTCCTGCCCATTCATCTGATCATAAGAGATGGTGTAATAGTAGTTGTGCTGCCTATTATCTGCATGGCTTGGAGCTTGTTACTTAAACGTGGTGAACTCTTGGGGTAGGCTGAGAATAATAGCTATCTAGAAAGCATGTTGTGAAGAGTAAGTAATATATATGGAATGCATAACACTACTAACACTACTACTACTAAGTCACTTCAGTCGTGTCCGACTCTGTGCGACCCCATAGACGGCAGCCCACCAGGCTCCCCTGTCCCTGGGATTCTCCAGGCAAGAACACTGGAGTGGGTTGCCATTTCCTTCTCCAATGCATGAAAGTGAAAAGTGAAAGTGAAGTCGCTCAGTCGTGTCCGACTCTTAGCGACCCCATGGACTGCAGCCTACCAGGCTCCTCTGTCCATGGTATTTTCCAGGCAAGAGTACTGGAGTGGGGTGCCATTGCCTTCTCCAATACTAACACTAGATGACTCAAAGTAGACATTGAAGAAGGATTAGTTTCCTTCCTCCCTTTAATTCCTGGCCACATATGTCCGGAAAGCCAGCTGGTAACCAAAGAATCACACTGTCAGATGGAAGAAACTTCAGAGGAGTGAAGAGCCTGACAACTCCAATAAGTGATTAAGTGGTCATCCGGCCCCTGCTTAAGCTACTCAAAAAAAAAAAAAAAAAAAATTCACCCATTTTAATCTCCCAAAGAAAGAAATCTGTGATTTAGGGAGAACTGTATCAGTAAAATTTTCTTAAAATCTGTCTAGACCCTGAAGAACCAACCCCCTTATCTCCCCCAGTACTTGAGTATGGTGAAGAGACGTATGAACAAACACCCGATGCACTCACATGTGATTGTTACAGTGGGGTATGGCTCCCCCAGAGCCAGGAGAGCAAGAAGCATGGCTGGGCTCCAGTTCCTAGGTCTGCTTCAGTGAGAGACTTGTCAAGTCATGTCCCTTTCTCCTTACAATTTCCTCATCTGTAAAATGAAAGGGCAAATCTCTGTCCCTTTTTCCCTTTTATGAACATGCCAGTGAATTCTTTCCTACGGAAGACTGACATGTTCATAAACTCTCAAGAAAGAGGCATTATCAAGAGAAATTTTAGATACACTTTAAAAACAGGTTTCATTATATAATATGCACTTCTCTCTGTTTGAATTTTACTATCCGTTTAAGATAAAATCCCCCTTTTATGAAGAGTCCAAGTTTTGCTGTAACAAGAGATCACAGCATATGACATTAAAAATGTCTGCAGTTTCCTTCCAATACTGAAAAGTCTTAAATATGAGATATGAATAATATTTTCCACAGTGACAGAAAACGAACTCTGTATCAATCATTTAGAAAAAGAAAAGCTTTTCTTATGTGATTGCAGCAGGGCTAAGTCCCTATCCTGGGTTAGGGGCGCTCGCCCCCTTCTCACCCTCCACACTGCCTTAGTGGGGCAGTAAGTGGCCTCCACAAGTTGTGACGGGGAGGGAGGCCCCTAGTGGCACCATGAGAAGTGAATCCCAGCTGCTACTTGCTACCTTTCCCTCTGTGATTCTGCCAAACCCCAGCAGCCTGCGATCTATTCAAACCACCGCCCGCCGACTTCCGGGAAGAGAGGGCCTGTGTGGCTCGGCGCGTGCGCACTGTGCAGCCACCGCCTCACGCGAGTCGTGAATTCTGCATGTGCCAGCCCCTCAGTCCGCGCTGTGTGCGCGTTCCTACCTCACCGCCCCCGCGCCCGGGCCTCGGGGGCACCGCAGAGGACGGCTCTTGGGGTGCATTTCACACCGCTTGTTTTCTAAGGGGATAATCTCGAGATTACCCTTCTCAAAGTATTTGAGATCCTTCAGCATCCTTTAGGATGTACTGCAGAGCAGACTCTGTTTTTAAATATATTTAAAATACGTTTTTTGTTTTTTGTTTTTAATATCGCAGGTACACGGTTTTTAAAAAGAGAATCAGACTGTAACAAAAAGCTTGTAAAGGAAAACATCAGCGCCCTGCTCCTCCCTTGTACCCATAATGGTCCACCCACCCACTCTTTTTTTTTTTTTTAAAGACTGCTTTGTTCTAGCAGTTTTCTCCTTTCGGTTTGATTTCAGACGTGCTTTCCCGCCCTAAGTTTCCAAGATTATACTGTTTTTGTTTTGTTTTTCTTGGCTAGATTCTCTCCAACTTCCATTAAGTACAAGCTAATGAGACACCACGGTGTGTTGAGAACTGTTTGTCGAAACTCTTTACATCCTGCTTGTTGCTGTGGAATCCTTCGTGCCAGGGCCCTTTCCTCTTGCTTTTTCCTGATCTAGCTTCCAGCTTCTAAGTCCTGCCCACGACAGGTCGCACCTGCCCTCAGAACAGCCTAGCTAGTCCCGCCTCTGCTCTGGACTTGACCTTGACCTTCATCCTTTGATCTCTCCTGCAGGTGTCCTAGTGCTTGGAGCATCACCAGTGCAAGTCTCAGAGATTTTCTAAACCCACAACCGGAAAAGGGCTCTTCTACACTGCAGCTGCCACTGTCTTTCCCAAGGACAGCCTGACCATGTGTGAGAAGAGCTATGCCACAGGCCTTTCCTTCTGACCAGCAAGTGCACTGTGGAATATGTATGTCCTAAAGCTCTTAAAGCTCTGGTGTGTGTGATATCTGTTCAAATAATAGGCTCTTAGGCTCCACCCTAGTGATTTCCTAGATCTGGACAGGGCCTGGGAATCTTTGGGGGTTTGCTTTTTGTTCATTTGTTTTTGTTTGTTTGTTTGTTTGCAGCACTGAGGTATGCAGGATCTTAGTTCTACCAGACATGGAGCCCCCTGCATGGAAGTGCAGAGTCTGAACCACTGGACCACCAGGGAAGTCCCAGGGTCTGGGAATCTTTAACAAGCTCCTCAAGTGATCCTTTGAGAACATTGCCCTAAGGAAATTACTTTTAAAGTCTTTCTATTTGTGTGAGATGTTTTCATAAATGTATTTAGAACAGGCACAAAAGTGATAAAGCCTCAAAACCCCACTTGTTTGGAAAGATTAAACATTATACTTTCATGAACAAATGCTATTTGGGTATTAGACCTAGAAGATCACAGAGGAACAGATCTGAATTACTTGAAATCATCTAGTTCAGTGCCTGAGTGGCTTGCTCATTCTCACAACTTGAATTCCCAGTTCCAACATGGAAAGAAAAATCTGCAGAAGACAATGAGACTTTCTATAGTAAGGGGATTATATGGATTCTTATAGTAGTGGTTTCTTTACTATAGAAGCAGTTGAATACATTCCCCAGTTTAAAAATATTTCCCCCTAAATTCTCTTCCCTTTCAAGTTTGCAGCATAAACCTTTGGTTCCAAGAGAAACCCCTTGGCTCAAGCAGCTGCTGTAGTTCCAACTCGTTGCTGATCTCATCCCTCAAGACTAAAGAACAATAAAGGGAGACCAGATAGCAGTGATTCTCAAACCAGGGAAAACAGACAGGAGAGAGCCCCTGAGAAAATATGAAAGCCTAGTTGTTTAAAAGCAAGGTGGGAAGACTAAAAGGACAGATTTTTTTTTTTTTTGGAGAGTTCTGTAGTATGAGCCCCCTGGTGGCTCAGATGGTAAAGAATCTACCTGCAATGCAGGAGACGTGGGTTGGATCCCTGAGTCGGGAAGATCCCCTGGAGAAGAGAATGGCAACCCACTCCAGTATTCTTGCCTGGAGAATTCCACGGACAGAGGAGCCTGGTGGGCCACAGTATATGGGGTTGCAAAGAGTCAGACACGACTGAGTGACTAACACTTTCACTTTCTTTAGTATGAATAAGAAAAGAGGCATATCAAAATATATATATATGTTAATATACAGAAGTAACTGTCATGGATATATTTGTAAATGTTATGCTTTTAAATACTTTTTGGTGCTTCATTAACATTTAAAAATTTTTTTATTGGAGTATAGTTGATTTACAATGTTGTGTTAGTTTCAGCTGTTCAACAAAGTAAATCAGATTTACTTTCAGATTCCTTTTCAGATTTTTTCCCCATAGGTTGTTGCAGAATATTATAAACTTTTAAAATTAGTATTGTTTATCATATAAGTATACAAAATAAACTGAAGAAAGTTATGAATACCTATATGCTCCCCCGAATAACATTCATGTAAACATTAGAAGAGGGGAAGCTTATAAGTAACTATGTATTGTGCATGTATTTTCATCTTGCTCTCTGTGTGGATGTAGAAATTATATTTTCATTATACTTTTCAGTATTTTATACCTTTTTCATAATGAGCATTTTTTGGGGGGATTAAAACAAAGTGATCCATCATAATAATATTTGACAGGCAAGGACCTCAATAATTGCTAAAAACTCATGAGAAGACATTCACAGGGTCACAAAGTACCTCTTGTGTATGAAAATTCAGTTAACAATCAACCTAAGAAGAAAAAAAGGGAATTTTATTTGAACCAAACTGAAGATTATAACCCAGGAAACAGATTCTCAGAAAGCTCTGAGAGCTATTCTTTCTGTTAGAAGTCATTCTTAAGACAAAGGACAAGACAAAGAACAGTAAATACATCAAAATGACATACTAATGTTTTGCATAAAGTTCACCAAGGTTATGTAGTCCAGGGAAACGTGTGCAAAGTGGGCTTAAAGTCAGCACGACCCACTACAGAATTGGGGAAAAGTGCTAATCTTCAAGGAATTTACATGACTAGTGTTGGAAACAAGGGTAAAAGTGAACGTTACAGTTAAGAGGCGCTCCCATCACCGAGAAGTTCTGGTGTATGTGTATTGCAGATACTCACTGGACATTAAGGAGAGGGAGGAGTTGCAACTGGATGCAGAGAAAGGATTTTATGTTTAAGTTTTCTTGTCCTGTCTTAAAAGATAGATTTTATTTCATCACACCCTGCTAATTACTTTATTAATTACAAATGGAAATAGATTCCTGTACAATGATGAAATCTGCATATTACTGTGGGGGTGATGTGAGGATATCACCTTAACCAGGATATGACGTTCACATTACCAAAATCAAGGACATTGGAGCGTGTGCTGCATATTAGCTAACATTATTATTTCATTTTCTTGAGAGTGATAATAGTATGGTTGTGTAGGAGAACCCCCTATTCTTCAGATAGACATGCCAGCTATTTAGGAGAGAAGCAGCATGATTTGGCCACTTTGAAATGGTCAGACAAGAAAAAGTATGTATTGTTCAGCTATATATGAAGACTAAAACAAACGTGATGAAATGGGGTCAACTGATGAATCCAGGTGAATAGTATAAGCATGTGCATCGTATCATTCTTGCAACTTTTCTGTAGGTTGAAAGTTTTTCAGAGTAAAATTTGAGGGCAGAAGTACAGTCAGCTTCACCAAGAGGTGGTTCTCCATTACGCTTGCCTGTAGAGGACCCTGAAATTCTAGGGCTTTGTGAAGGAAACTGCTGGATTACTAGGGACTGCTGTTCAAGCAGCTTCCCTGTGCAGCTGGCTTCTGAGCTGGCTGATTGTGGGATGATATCAGGCCATAAAGGGTGAACAGATTCCAGTTTATCTGGTACTGAGAGAAAAATAGGCCCTGTATCTTAGACAGCCCTGATAAGGCACCTCCATGGATATGAGTAATTGTCAGACCCAGGGGATGAACCAAGGCTGAGAAAGCTGAACAATGGAAAGCCGGGAGCACAGTGACAAGGAAATTCTTCCCCTGAATTGCCTTTTCCTATTGAGATAAGATAGTATGCAATAAAGCGCCAGACTCAGAAGTGCTGCCACCAGTCCCAGTGGGAGTGGCTGGCACTGAGCCTGAGCGGCAGCACGTGTGAGCCTGGTGCTTTCAGCACCTGGGTGGTCCCTCAAGGGCTTGCTCAGGCCTGCCGCACAAGGGGCGGGGCGAAATCAGTGACCTCAGACCCAGAAGGCCTGGGGGCAAGTCCTGATTCCACCACTCACCAGCTCGGGGACGATTCTCTTATTCTTGTTTGCACACACAGACACAAAAATATTTCCTTTTCTCCCGTCTGCCTTACTGATAGGTTGCAAAACCCGAAAACAAACCATAAAAGGGTTTTTCAACTCCCAAAGGCCATCAAACTGTCAGTCATTATCATGACTCCCTAAGCATGAAGCAATTTGATTTGTAGCTTTCCCTCCTCTTCAGGCCAGACTCACCTGGATGTCTTTTAGACCCTGAGTACATTTTAAAAAATTTTATCTTTAATTAGAAGATGATTACTTTACAGTGTTGTGCTGGTTTCTGCTGTACAACAATGTGAATCAGCCATATTCATATATCCCCTCGCTCCTGAGCCTCCCTCCCACCCTAGAGTACATTTTTATTATGAGATTGTATGAGTAAAACCTTTCAAACTTCTGAGGAGGCAGGATGGAGATGCTTCGAGATGCTCTAACTTCTCCTGAACGGGCAGAGTGGCTGAGGATGTTGCCCCTTTGATATACCGTAACTGGGAAATAGATCCCCATAGGCAAGCCGTGACTCATCCACACTGTTCCGGCTGAGTCGCTGTCCCCGCTGAGCGAGCATGGGTGGCCCTCTGTCAGAGTGCCATACAGGAGGGCCTCCATGTCAGCCTTGGCGTCTCAGGGGCAGTAGAGCAGAGTGGACAGAGTGGAAAGGGAGCCATGCCTGTGGCTGACCTTCAGGAGGAGAGGATTGAGCTGGTGCAAGGAAGAACTTGCCTTTGGTCTGTCCCAGCTGCAGTGGAGGCCAGGAGTTCCCGGTACTCAAGGTATCCCACGCAGCTCCATCACCCCTTCTCTGAAATGTTTTGGGGAAGGGGCATTACTGACTAGAGATGGATCAGATGATATTCCAGGGCTCTTCCAACTTTAAGAATCTAAGCTACTTTTGACTAGCAAGGAATTTGGATTATCCCATCCTCTGCTTATTGGTCATGTGACCTTGAACATATTAACTTTCTTTTCCTTTTTTTGTTGTTGCACCATGTGGCATGCAGGATCTCAGTTCCCCAACCAGGAATTGAACTCTGGTCCCCTGCATTGAAAGTGCAAAATCCTAACCAGTGGACCTTCGGGGAAATCCCTGTTTTTTAGTTTCCTGATCCTTCATTTCCTCAGATGTAAAATTAGATTATTAACATCTACCCTAGTTACCTCCTAGAGTAGAAGCATCCACACAAGTAAGTCATGCTTCTTGGTGCAGTCATAAAATTTTTCCCAGCTCTCTCGGTCCTCTGCCCACAGTTCCTGGGTGGCCAGGAGACAGCCTGGACTGGCATATTCCATGGGTCCAAACAGAGGTCACAAATGCTCAAGGGGTCAGCACTAAATACAATTTCACTGACCAGCCTCCGTCCTTGCTCAGCACCTGGCCCTTTCTGGCTTCCCCCTCCCTCTGTCATCACCCTTCCCTTCCTCCTTTATCTTCTGCTCAGTCAGCTAGGCTTCTGAGAGAGGAATATGTCTCAGACACACTGCTGGGCCAGGGAGCATGTGAAAATTACCCAGTCCTGCCAGCATGTCTTGCCTGGTGCGGGGGGAACACAGAAGGAGGGTTGTGCTGGGGCTCCCAGGGTGCAAGCCTTTGTGGGAGCAAGGCCGGGAGGGCCAGCTGGACAGGAGAAGTGTTCACCAAGAATAAGACATTTGAGACTGTCTTTTAACAGACTGGTTTCCAAGTACAGAAGGACAGCAGAGGGCATGAGCACAGAGCACGTGGTTGTGAGCCTTGGGTCCCCTGGGCTTGGCTTCTCTGCGCCCAGTCTTTAGCCAGCTCCTTCCCTCTAGGCAGCCCCCACCCGCAGCTTCCTTCTAAGCAGGAGGATTTGGAAACTAGAAACAGTTCCTGGGAACACTGCTGCTGGGTCAATGAGGGTGTAAAATACTACTGTGAAATAAAGACAGTAATTCTCAGCCCTGACTGCACATCAGCATCACCTGTGGTTTGTTTTCGGTTTTGTTTTCAATTCACATTTCCTGGCCCCACCCTTCATCTACTCTCATTCAGTAAATCTGGGGCTGCTGCTGCTGCTGCTAAGTCGCTTCAGTCGTGTCCGACTCTGTGTGACCCCAGAGATGGCAGCCCACCAGGCTCCCCCATCCCTGGGATTCTCCAGGCAAGAACACTGGAGTGGGTTGCCATTTCCTTCTCCAATGCGTGGAAGTAAAAAGTGAAAGTGAAGTCGCTCAGTTGTGTCCGACTCTTGGCGACCCCATGGACAGCAGCTTACCAGGCTCTGCTATCCATGGATTTTCCAGGCCTAGGATCCCCTAATCAAGAGTTTCACTTAACTGCAGTTTTCTAAGAATCCTAAAGACTCAGAAGTTCCAAAAAACAGAGGAACCATGGTGAGATTAGGTGGGATTAGTCTGGCCTTCATTTCCAGAATGGGCGAGAATAATGATGAGCAGTCCACTAAAAAATCTTCTCTGAAATGGGAATAAAACCAGCTCCTACCTCATAAGATAGTGGTGAACACAGAGAACATAATAGCATGTAGTAAGCACTCAGAAAACAGTGGCTAATGTTATGGAGGCAGCGAGGCCTGTCTGGCAGTTAAGGATGTGGGCTCTGGAGCCAGACTGTCCGGTTCACAGCCTGCTGGCTACTCTCATATAACCTCCGTGCCTCAATTTCCTTTTCTTTACAAAAGGGTGATAATAACTTCCTCACAGAGCTGTTATTACAGGAATGAATAAGGGTTTGGCACTTAGATCGGTGCTGGTCTAACCAAAGGAATATTGCATATATCACGACTTGTGCTGTGACAGCTAGCAGCCTCATGGTGTCACTATTGGGCACCGGTCCTGCCGCCTCTTCAGCTGGTGCCCGCGATGTTCCCTGCAGCTTTTCAGGCCCAACCCTAGCCCTTGGAGAAGGAACCACTGCCTCCTGCCACCCCGCTAACTGTGCTCTCCCAACACAGCAGTTCGCCTCCACAGCCCCCTCCCAGGACACCAGCTGGCTCCACAATGCTGAGTCAGACCTGATTCCACCCCACCAGCTGGCAGAGCCAGAATCGCCCTACCTCCTTCCCTGCAACGATCTACCCGAGGGTTCGAGGCTTCTTTGACAATCTTGGAACCTAAAGCATCTGAGCACATCCCTTTCCCTAAGAAGGCTACTGTTTTAAAAGAAGTCATTTGGGCAAGTCATGGGGTTCCCATGCCCCTCTTTGCTCAGAAGGCTGTCTGTCCTCCGTGGCCCCAAATGACTGGTCCTCATTAGGGAGATTCCCGAAGAGATTAGCAGGTGCGAACACATAACCTTCTGGTGAAACCACTGCCAGGGTTTCTAAAGCCCCTTTTTTTTGCTTTTTAGAGAAGAGAGGAGAATCTCCCCCGCACCCCCGCACCCCCATCTACCCTCTGCTTAGAAATCATATGTAATTGTTTTAAAACTCCACACATGATTCTGATATGCTGTCAGGGTTAAGAATCACTAAAGTAAGAAGACAGAGACCTAATGATTATTAGAACTCACCTGTGCCAGTGGGAGGCTGGGGGCTTACTCCCTGGAGCCTGCCATCCCACAGGACATTTCAACCCAAGAATGCCAGAGTTAAATCTGTCCCCGAGATCAGCTGGCTGAATGATTCCCAAACTCAATGCAGCAGAATCACCAGGGCCTGCCCATCACACAGATCCTCAAGTTTTAAAATTCAGGAGATCTGGGGGTGGGAGAGGGGGAGGAGTCTCAAATCCTCATGAGATGCCAAGGAAGGGATCTGTGGGGAGGGTGTGGGCAAAGAGGGTAAAAGGCTGCCCACACAGTGGTGCCTAAGCAGGGGCTTGTGTGAGGCAAGGGGGCTTCTCAGGAGGGCTGAGACAGGAGGAGTTGTCATCTGTGCACTTCTCAGCGTTAAAACTCAAATCTCTTGCCAAATAATATAGCCCCTATCTGGCTATCAGGGCATATTTTTCCAATGAAAGAAAATATATGTCCAAAGCAGGAATCCCAGTATCAGAACACTCCGTGGGAGCGGAGGTGAACCCCTGGGAACGCAAGCTGGGAAGACAATTGCTGCCACCGGTCAGTGAGGAAAGCCTCGAACTCCGATGACCTCATGGCTCTTTTCTGTCGCCGGTGACTGGACACACCCTTCCCCTCTGCCCACCTCCACCCACTAGCATATCAGACAGATGACCGCATGAGCCCAGGGGAAAAGTGTTCCCGTCGATAACATGACATTCTCACGTGCTGCTGCCGCCACTGGCCTCATCTCCCAAACGTCCCATGATGTCAAGCTGAGCAAGCCTGGCTGAGGTCAACAGGAGCTCTCTCTCTCCCCGGAGATGCAGGAATTTTTGAAAAGTTGTCTAAGGGCAAATGCCTGGTTGTGCCTTGAATTTTTCCTGCGAACACTTTAGCTCTGACAGTTCGAGTCACTTTTGCCCCCTGGCTCACTGTGCCTGGTTTTGTTTTTCTGAGCAGTGCTCATAGTGAGAAGAAAAATTGCTCCAGAGGCATCAGGGAGGCAGCCTGTCCAGCCGTGAGGTAAGTGATTGCCCAGTCAAATGAGGCTCACATGCTCATGGCCTCTGGATTCCACCCCTCCAAAGGAATCTTTCCCTCTCTCTCCAAATTCTGTAAGTGATCCCAAGGTGTCACCTAAACCCCAAAGAACTCAGTTAGTGATAAAGAAGTCAGGGGGCCAGAGCCTCCTGGGTATCACTATTTCCATCAAAATACCAGAGGATCTCCCCAAAAAAGTCCTTTCCCCACATTATCAAGCTCTCAAACCTCTCTGATGGCTCCCCAGCCCTCCCCAGTCTCCTACTTGGCTAAATATTTGGGAGCTGAAACAATAGCCTCACTGAAGCAGTGGTGGGCAATTACTGGAAAGTCATGTGATTGCCCGAATTCAACCAATTTGTCAAAGACCATTTTCCTTTCACTCATCACCTCCCCCACGATAAGATAGGGTCCCCAGAGCACAATAATCCTTTCCTGAGATACAATGTAGAGGCTCCTGAGAAAAGAAACAAAAGTGAGGCTAATTTTGGCTTTTCTGGGACTAAAGAAAAGCAGGCAGACAGGCAAACAGGCCTGGTTCAGCTCGAGGAAGCTGCTCCTTGTTGGCTGCTCCAGGGTGTCTGCTTAGGTCACCAGGGAATTTGGAGAACAATGCAGGGGTGGGTGGGTGGGATGGAAACAGACCTGGCCCTGGTCACCGTGACTGAAGCCTCGTCCAGGCTCTGAAGAGGTCTCTAGAATGGCAGCCCATGGCTTCAGACTTGGATATTTTTTTAAATTATAAACTCCTTGCTGCTTTTCCTCTACTAAATTATTCATGAATTAAGACTTGGGGATTCCTTACAGACCCAGCCAGTGGTCTTCAGGCTCTTCAGGGCTCTGTGAAAGCCCTAAAGTTGCAGGTGGATGTTGGTCACCATGGGCCCTTTTTCCTGGGACAAGGACCCTAGACTTTCCTCTGATTCTCAGAGGGATCTGCTGTCCCCAAATGGTGTATCTTTCTTGGCAGAGCATTCCCCCCCTCTCCCACTCCACCCTCAGGCAGAACTCCAGTTCTTTGTGGCAGTGGTGGTCAAATTTCCATGGGCATTAGAATGACCTGGGTATCAAGTTAACATGTAAATTCAAATTCCTTAGGTCTGGGTGGGACTCAAGAGTCTGCATTGTTGACAAGCTCTAGGTGATGCAGCAGAGAAGGCAATGGCACCCCACTCCAGTACTCTTGCCTGGAAAATCCCATGGACGGAGGAGCCTAGTAGGCTGCAGTCCATGGGGTCCCTAAGAGTCGGACACGACTGAGTGACTTCACTTTCACTTTTCACTTTCATGCACTGGAGAAGGAAATGGCAACCCACTCCAGTGTTCTTGCCTGGAGAATCCCAGGGACGGGGGAGCCTGGTGGGCTGCCGTCTATGGGGTCACACAGAGTCGGACACGACTGAAGCGACTTAGCAGCAGCAGCAGCAGGTGATGCAGAGGCTACTGGTCCTGGAGCAGAGCCTGGGGGCAAGCCATCATTCTTCTTCCAAGACTGGGTCTTGGTTGTGGCTTCCTAACTGGTCTCCTGTGTACCCTCCCGCTGGCCACAGGAGTGACCTTGATGCACATTTCTTTTCTTTTTTAGCTTTTATTGAAGTGTAGTTGCTTAACAATGTTGTGTTTGTTTCAGGTGTACAACAAAGTGATTCAGTTCTACAAATACATATGTCCTCTGTTTCGAAGCACATTTCTAGTCGTGTTCCTCCCCTTCCTGAAAGCCTCTGTGCCCTCCATCTCTGTTAAATAAAACGCCTCAGAATCCATAAACGAGATGTTGATGATTTGTCTTTATTCTATACTTTCTCTCATTGTATCATGATCAGTTCAGTTCAGTCGCTCAGTCGTGTCCGACTCTGTGACCCCGTGAACCGCAGCACGCCAGCTAACTCCTTCCATGCTGGAATCCATAAGAGCAAAGACTTGGGAGATGGGGGTGTCATTATTCCTGCCATTTTGTGACCATCTAGTCTCCAGTTTCTTCATGTGTAAAATGGGAATAAAAATACCTACCTCAGGAGCTTGCTGGTGGCTCAGTGTCTAAGACCCCATGCTCCCAATGTAGGGAGCCTGGGTTTGATCCCTGCTCAGGAAACTAGATTCCATATTCCGAAACTAATAGTTCACATGCTGCAACAAAAGCTCAAAGATCTCGAGTGCCGCAACTAACACCCGGTGAGTGTGTGTGTGTGTGTGTGTGTGTGTGTGCTTAGTCACTTCAGTAGTGTCTGACTCTTTGCAACCCCATGGACTGTAGTCCTCCAGGCTCCTCTGTCTATGGGGTTTGCCAGGTAAGCATACTGGAGTGGGTTGCTATGTCCTCTTCCAGGGGATCTTTCCCGTGCAGGGATCAAACCCATGTCTCCTGCATCTCCTGCATTGGCAGGCAAATTCTTTACCACTGAGCCACTTGGGAAGTCCCCTGAAGCCAAATAAATAAATATTTTAAAAATACCCACCTCATAGAGTTACCGTGAATAACAAATAAGATAGTGTATATAAAACACTTCGCATAGTGCCTACATAGCAAATGCAGTGACTGTTGTGACTTAATCATAATGTGCCCAGAGTTTCATTCATCACATGATTCCCTGCTTGGATTATCCCCCCAGTTCCCCTTTTTTGCCCACATCAAATGCTACCTCTTCCTTAAATCCTTCCTGACACTTCCCCCCCTCATCGCCATTCAATCCTTCACCCAGTTATAACACTATGAGTGACTTCTTTCTGCCTACTGCAGTGCCCAGCCTGGTTTGGGGCCCATATTGATAACAGTCATTAGTAAAGTTTTATGAAATTGAATTGTGCTCTTATTTCTTTTTGTTGTCTATGCATAATACATACCTGTAATACTTATTCCTTAGCTACAATAGACAGTCTGTATTATCTTTTAACTAGAGAGATTTATTTGGTTATTTCTTTTTTCCCCCCGAATTAATTTGATCCTCAGTAGTATCCATCACTTCTGCCCTGAAAAGTTGCAGATCTTAAAAGAGTATAGGATTAGCATGGGGCATTACCTTCTGTTGGAATCAATTCACTTAACCAACATTTACTGGCATCTGCCAGTAAATAAATTTTTGTCATGAAGCTGATTGCAACAACACAGGTGCTGTAGCCTTCCTTACAGAGGTACTGGCTCTGGGACAGCTTCTGCCACTCAGGAGAGGACAGGGTCTATGCTGAGACCTCGCTCTGTAAGGGGCAGGACACCCGCTGTATGCCCTCAGGGAGCCCATAAATGCAGAGACGCTCCGCAATAGGCCCCTTAGGTAAGGACCCCTTGAAGCTCTTTCCCAACTCCAAAATGATTTGGGCTAATTCACTGAAAAATCAATCCTTTTGAGTATTTGTATGCCCATCCAAGCCTCAATTCCCTAATTATGAAGGTCCTCATTCAAACGTCTTTACAGTTTACAAAGGTCTTTCACATAACACTAATGAGATTGATCTGTGTCACAACTCTGAAGGGTAAGCAGGGTTTGTTTCTAGATTCCTGTTCTGAAGTTGAGGGGCCGAAAGCTCAGAAGAATCAAAGGATCGACCCAAGGTCTTGTGGCAAGTACTTGAACCTCTCAATACCCATATCCAGACGGATGACTAGAGGCCCCAAAATTCCTTTTATTGTGACGGGATTCCAGGTCTTATAGCTAGGGAAAGATGGAGCAGGAGAGCAATGCTTAGTGCATCTCCTGAAAGAGAGGAGGGGACCAGGTGAAGTCTCAAGGCCATGGGCCTGTGGGAGACTTCAGGCTAGAGGGAGGGTAGCCCTTCCAGGTGTCAAGTACCAGGAGAGAAGACAGCCCTTAGACTGCCCCCCAGACTTTCTCCCTTGCTCTGAACTTTACAGACCACTATTGGAACTTTACAGACCACTGATGGAACCTTCTGGTCTGCTGGGAAAGAGAACGGCCTCAGCCACATGGGCCCAGGCAGGGAGACAACCAACAGGCGTCCCTCTTGAAACCAAGCGGAACCCTTCAGGGCCCCTCTAGGTACAAAAGCCCCTCTGCTTCCCCTGTTTCTTGTCTGTGGCAAAAGGCTTCAGTCTCCTAGGCTTTCCCTGAATTCAGACGAGCAGACACAAGCAGTTAGTAATTAGGGTAGCGGAATGCGGAAACAAAGGAAAAGGAGTCAAATAAGAAAAGTAAAGACAATTGTTCCTCCACAAAACAGAATCTGAACTCTTCCTCAAGGGATATACAGAACAATCTGGCGTGTATCTTTGAGCTGTTCTACAGGCTCTAATGGCCCCCACCCTGTCAGACGAAGGATGGTAGACTACAGGCTTCGCATATAGACCCCAGACTGGTTGGAACCAGAAGATTGATGAGTAAGATTCCCCAGGGCACACTGTCACCACCAACCAATCAGAACAAGTCATGGTCCCTGTATCCCTCAGCCCAAATGCTGTCTTTAAAAAGCCTCCCCAGACTTCCCTGGTGGTCCAGTGGATAAGACCCCTTACTTCCTCTGCAGGGAGCATGGGTTCAATCCCTGGTTGGGATATTCTAGGTGCTGCATGGTGTGGGGGAAAAAAAGCAAGGAGTAAAAAAACACTTCCATAAAATAAAGGTAAAATAAAATAAAGATTTGGGGTCTTTTGAGCCTGAGCCACCCATGCTGCTTGCTTGGGGCCCTGTGAATAAATGCTGTACGTTCCTTCACCACAACCCCATGTCAATAAATTGGCTTTGCTGCGTGGTGGGCAAGTGGACCCAAGTTTGGTTTGGTAAAACTTTCAGAAGATATGTGAGTGGAAGTGGGAACAGAGTTTCTTGGTGGATGTGACTTTCTGTGGTTACTTCCCATCAGTTGTCCCTCAACATTTTAGCAAAGCCATACCTCGTTGGGAGTGAGGGGTCCTCTGTCCAGCTTGGTAGCAGCACCTGTGATCAGTGAGTCCATCCAGGGGAAGGTGATTGTTGGTCACTCTCAGTGCAGGGCCCAACTGCCCTCCCACGTGGATAAGGATGCACCTCCATGGATATTTTTAGAATTGGGGATGATTTTTATTGAGGAAACCCAAGACTTTCTATACATGGGGAAGGCAGCAATTTTTGTAAATCACTACTAGGTACTTTTCAAGGATTAGGGGTTCCAAGCTTTGAGGTCCAGTCCTGACTCTGCTGCCAACTAACAGAGTGGGTCAGCACTGGACCTGAGCCTCTTTCCTCTAAGAGCTCTAAATCATGAAGGGTTAAATGCTTCAGCCTTCAAAACACATTGGAATCACCTGTGGAGTTTTTTAAAAAAAAAAACAAAAAACGCTAAACAGGGCCTCATCCTCAGATTCTGATTCAATTGGTTTGGTGACACAGGGAAGTGGTTTTTTTTTTTTTTTTCCACAAGTTCCCTCAGGTGACCTACCACATAGTGACAGTAAAGAAATAGAATGTGTTAATTTCTGAGCTGCTGGGAAGAGCTGGGCAAGAACCCGAGTTCGCGTATCCATCTGGTCGACTTTCCACAGTGCATTGCACCAGGCGGTGTTCCAACTTTAGACTCAAGGCTATGAAAGACCTGAGCAGGCAGTACTCTACAGAGACCCCCTGGGGGGCCTGTGTTCCAGGTACACAGCAAGGCAGAGTGTACAGGTGTGTGAACACACAGGTGTTCAGGCATCCAGCCTCCAAGTCAGTGGCCCGGTATTACTGCCACACACCGCTGGAAGAAGCCAGGGGGATTATTGGAGAGAAAGCAAAGTTCTCCCTGCCCCCGTAAGGCTTTCACCTAAGGGTGTTTTGGAGTTCAGTGAGTATTTCCTCATTCCTCCTGCACTTGATAAACAAAGCTGTTCAAGCCCCAGAGAAGCAGTTTGTTACTACCCACAGATGACCAAACTACACGGGGAAAAGTTGAGATTTGCCCTGGTCATACAGCACAGTAACAGCAGGGGCTGCATCTGGAAACAGAAGCTCTTGTTGTCCTGGAGGAAAATCTCTTCCTTTTCATCCAGACCTGGCTGTTGAGAAGCAGCAGGTCTTAGCTGGGCAGCTCCATGGAGAACAGAAGCACTCCTGCCTGAGGGGCTCCCACCCTCTCAAGTCCCAGAAAGAAGAGAAAGCATGCCCCAGTCTTTGCTGGGGCTTCAGCTTCAGTGAAGCTGGCAGCTCAGCTCTGCGGCTGTTTTGACACCTCGATATCTCTTACATATTTATCAAGCCCTTTCACATCTTGTCCACTGGTTTTCCCCGCCCTTGTGTTCAGGCACGAGCTCTCTCAGCTGTCCCCAGAGGTCCCCTCTGCATCATTCCATCCGGAAAGACAAAATGACCGGAAAGCGCCCATCAGGGGGTGGCGAGGTGATGAGAAGGAAAAACGTTAAACTTTCAATTTTCCTGTGGTCAGTAGAACAACTGCTGAGGTGCTCCAGTGTGAAACTACGCTGTGCCAAAGTGGAAACTCTGCTGGCTCCTGCAGAGTGCTGCCCGCTCATCACCACACATACAGACATGGTGTTCTGTTGACCAAGAGTGAGAAGACCGTTGTCATCCAAATCCAGAATGCCATGAGATTTCTTTTTAGCTTTGCTCAGTGGAGAATCATTTTCGAAGCCCTGCTGTTGTTTCCCTACCCCTTTCCACTTGGCTCTAAATCCATTAGCAGCTGAAGACAATGTGCCTCAGGAAACTGGGCAACACAGACATGTAGCCAACAAAGAGTCTTCGCAGCCCAGCAAAGCGGCTTTGTGTGCCTTGGCTTTGATGTTCCCAGCTGATGCTTCCCTTTTGGGAAACTTTAAACTCTACCTTTGGAAGGTTATTTGGGCTGATGGGAAATCGGACACACCGAGAACACCATCCACAAAGCCCTGGGCCGCAGTAGCCAACACAGTGACGCATCTCTCTCAGTTACCTGCCCTTTAGCTTTCTGTCAGCACTGCTCCTATCTGGCTTTACCTGACCTCACCGAGCCAGGTGTGGTAGCCACCCTCCCAGATGACCCCTAATATCTTCATCTCTTAGTATTCACAACTGTGTAGTCCCCTCACATAATGAAGAGGGCTAATCTATGAGATCAATAAGATATTGCAGACCTGATGGTTTGAGACTTCCCAAAGTGAAGTGTTAGTTGTTGAGTTGTATCCAATTCTTTGTGACCCCATGGACTGTAGCCCATCTGGATCCTCTGTCCATGGGATTCTCCAGGCAAGAACACTGGAGTGGGTAGCCATTCCCTTCTCCAGGGGATCTTCCTGACCCAGGATTGAATGCGGGTCTCCGGCATTGCAGGTGGATTCTTTACCGTCTGAGCCCTGGGGGTTCCCAAACAAGACTATTAATAAACATTACAGCTTCCAATTTGGGCCCTTGACCTGCTCACTTGAAGAAGCCAACTGCCACGTCATTAAGGACCTTCAAGCAACACATGGAAAGACCAAGTTGGGATGAACAAATCTCCAGCAAGAACTTGCCAGGCACTTGAATGAACAATGCCTGGAAGCAGATTCTTTAGTTCCCGTTAAACCTTCAGATGATTCCAGCTTCTCAGCATTTGAGTCTTCAGCAAAGAACCCAGACAACAGAGATAAGTTGTCTCTGCTGTGTCCTGTCTGAATTTCGGGCCCACAAAAATAATGGAATAATAAGTCATCACTGTTGTTTTCTGACAGGAAGGTATGGGGGTGATTTGTAAAATCCCTCTCAGCAAAGATCCTGAACTCCGTGTTTTAGGTTGAGGGGAGCCTCAGATCCTTGAAGAGCTCTGTGGGCACTTTTCTCTGTAGGTCAAACACTGCAGTAGGAGCTACAGCCACCACACTGGTGTCCCTAATGCACACTGGTGATCCTAATGATAGGATCCCCAGAGTGGCAGATACCAAGTGATAGTACTTCATCACAGAAGATGGGTGTGGTTACCATAATGGACAACTGAGCCAAGGCAGTCATCGCAGCAGTCTGAGTCACAGAAAACTACATTTGGCTAGCAAATCATGGTCTCTTTTGGGGAAGAGTGAGAGAAAGATTAACAGTGTAAAACTTTGGCAGTGCACCAGAGCCCTTCTCAAGGGACCTGGCCTCCACTTCATCCAAGAGTTCCTTGGCCTGTAAACTGGCTCAAGTCTGGGAACTGAGTGAATGTTCTGAGTGACTCTGTTTTGGTGGTCTGAGATATACTACTGTTCACTCAATGTAGAATTGCTATGCTTATCCATAGGCAAGGGTCTATGTGGATCCACAGGCTATGAGCAGTGGTTGGGCTGAATGGGCAAGAACCAGAAAGGAACATTATTGGAAAGGTAGGGACAAGGAGGTCCCAGCAAGAAGTCAGTGTATAGCCATCTCTGAATGGGCAAAAACTGTGAAGATATTTGTAATCCATGTGAATGCTCACCAAAGGGTAACCTCCGCAGAGGTGAGAGTTGGATGGAAGCCCCAGGGCTCAGACAGTAAAGAATCAGGTGGATGGGGTAATACATTCTGTGGCCGTCAGTCAACTTCTTTCTTCAATCAGTCCTGTCATTGCCTATCAGGCTCATAAACAAAGTGGGAATGGTGGCAGGGATGGAGATTATGCATGGGCTCAGCTTCTCCTCACCGAAACTGACCTGGCTATGACCATTGCTAAGTGCCCAGATTGTCAGCAGCAGAGACCAGTACTGAGATCCTGTTATGATTCTGGAGAGATCAGAGAGCTACTTGGTGACAAATTGATTACACTGGACTGTTTCCATCATGGAAAGGCCAGCACTTTGTTCTTATTCAATAGCCACTTAATCTATACATGGATATGCCTTCCTGACACACAATGCTTCTGCCCAAATGACCATATGGGGATGTACAGAATAATTTACTCACCATCTCATTACCCCACACCACTGTGCTTCTGATCAGGACGTTTACTTTATAGCTCATGAAGTACACCAGTGAGCCTCTGCTCATGGAATTCATTAGCCTTTCCATGCTCCCCATCATTCTGCATGTTGATAGAATGTGGGATGGCCTTCTGAAGACTTATCCATTGCACCAGCCAGGTGGCAGTATCTCATGAGGTTGGCCCAGTGTCCTCCAGCAGGCTGTGTACTCTGTAAATCAGTATCCAATATATGGTACTGTTTCTCCCAGAGCCAGGATTTCTGGGTTCAGGAGTCAGGGGGTGGAAACGGGAGTGGCTCCAGTTACTGACTCCTAATGATCCACTAGCAAAATGTCTGTTGTCTTCCCTTGTGACCTGAGGCTCTACTGGTCTAAGGGGTCTTAGTTCCAAAGGAAGGAAACACAGCAATGATTTGAGCGTATTTCACTTTTTCTTGGAACTTCCAAGATTCCAAGATAGGTATTTGAGAGACAAGATGGTCTTCATTATGTATCAACTTGTCTAATTATAGTCCCCAATTATTCAGTCAAGCATTGACTGATGTTGCTGTGAAGTTATTTTACAGATATGTTTAAAGTCCTTAATCAGTTGACTTTAAGTAAGGGAGAAAAGGGTTTCCCTGATGGCTCAGATGGTAGAGTCTGCCTGCAATGCAGGAGACCCAGGTTCAATTCCTGGGTTGGGAAGATCCCCTGGAGAAGGAAATGGATACACACTCCAGTATTCTTGCCTGGACCATTCCATGGACAGAGGAGCCTGGTGAGCTACAGTCCATGGGGTCACAAAGAGTCAGACGCAACTGAAGGAGTAATCTTTAAGGGAGTTTAACCGAGGTAATCAAGTGGTTTGATCAGTTGAAAGGTCATAAGAACTTCTTCCTTAGAGAATCTGCCCGAGGGTTCAGCCTACCTTCCCAGACTGTCTGCAATATGGATTTCAGCTTTGCCCAGCCAGCCGCCACAATTGCATAGGCCAATTCCTCGCAATGAATCTCTTAATATATTAATATATGTCACCTACTTGTTCTTCTCTACTCGAATCCTGGTAGAGACATTAGAAAGCCCTCTCTCCAAAGCCCCTCCCATTCCCCACCTTCCCATTCACAGGAGAAACCTAAGAATTAGGATAGCGTGGGCTCATTTTCTCTTAATGGAAAAGGATATTAAAATGAAAATGTAAACCTAAGAAGGCAGAGGGACCTTTGTTCCTCTAGAAAGTGAAAGATTAAAATTATGTTGACCAAAGGAATGTAATGTAGACCCATTGAAGCTGAACTGATCATCTAGAAAGTGAAAGATTAAAATCATGTTGACCAAAGGAATCTAATGTAGACCCATTGAAGCTTAACTGATCCTTTTGTTTCTGGGTTTTTTTTTTAAATTGAGATACAATTGACACATAACATTGTGTTAGTTTGAGTTGAGTTGTACAGGTGTTGATTTGATGCATTGATATGTTGCAGTATGACTACCACCTTGGTATCAGTTAACACCTCCATCAAGTCACATAATTACTTTTTTTTTTTTTGTAGTGAGAACAATGAAGATCTGGTCTCTTAGCAACTTTGAAGTTTATAATGCAGCATTGTTGACTATAATTACTATGTTGTGCATTAGATCTCCAGGTCATATTTATCTACTAGTTGCAAATTTGTAATCCTTGAGGTGCAAGACGCCTCTAATTTTTTAGTTTGTTTTCCTAACGTATTTGGAGGAAAGCGAACTGAACTCTGAAATGGGATCCCTCTTTGTTCTGGATGTCCTCCATTTCCATTGCTGGAGCCACCTCTTCTTCATACCCAGAGGCAGAAAGTGGAGAGAAGACAGAGATATGCTGCTGCTGCTGCTGCTGCTAAGTCGCTTCAGTCGTGTCCAACTCTGTGCGACCCCATAGACGGCAGCCCACCAGGCTCCCCCGTCCCTGGAATTCTCCAGGCAAGAACTATGCAATTTAGACATAAGAGGGGACTTGAACACAGATGTTTGACTGAATGTTGGTAATTCAGTAAAATGGGGTTGGGAGATGCAGGGACTCTCGGGGCTTTAAAAAGGAAAGAGGAAATATGAGAAGGGAGAGAAGGCTGATGTTAGGAGAGGAAGGGTCATCCATACGGTTGAGGGCAAGGCAGTGAAGCTCCAGACTTCTGTCTGAGGCAAAAGGACAACATTTGAGAAAAGAGATTCAATGCCAGACTTTCCAAACTCCCGACTTAATATGGTTTACATCCATCAGTGGAACTTTGAGTAAAGGACTGCATGACTGCTCACCTTTGTTGAGATTCTGGTGTCTAAAACAGGAAGCGAGAGAACCACCCTGCACCCCCACCTCCAAGATCAGCATCAGAAATTAGAAACGCCTGCACTGAGACTGCCAAAGGGGCAGTGACGGGGGCAAAAGCATAGTGCCTTCACATTCCCCTTTACAGAACCCTGGGTGGAAGGCACAGGGCGACACATTTCAGTTCTGCCAAAAATACCTTTCAAGTGCTCTTTCTGACTAAAGGGAAATGGTCTGCCTTGGCAGGAAGTGAGTTTCTTGCTTCTATAGGTATTAGTAGATACAGATGACCACCTAATATGGGTGGTGTGGAAGAGAACTCTGCTGGATTATATTTAACAGTATAATTCTATCGTTATTGAATGATGCAGATACTGAGATAACTTTAAGAATATCTGAGACCAGAACAAGGAGGTTTTTTTGTTTTGTTTTGTTTTGTTTTTAATAATCCCAGAGTTAAAACTCATCACAGAGAATCAGAGATGGACAGGATCTTTAAAATCATCTTATCCAACTCTTCACATTTTATCTAAATGGAAAAAAAGTAAGGCCCAGAGACAAGTGACAAGTTCAGGGTCACAAAGCTAAAAAGTGGATGATCTGGACTAGAACTTTCAGTGTGTTTCATCTCTCAACATCTTTGCTGGTCTCATTATCAAATCTGCCCAGCAATATCTGGAAACTTGCCAGGAAAAAAAAATTGGAAACAATTAAACCTTGACAAATGACAGCTTCTTCAGATGTCATTTAAACACAAAGAAATATAAGGAACCCAACTGCTGAAACTCCTTGATAACATCAAGGAAAAGGAGTCATTTCACATAAATCTCAGAGATGATGTCATCCAAACTCACTAGCAGTTAGCGGAAGTTCCAACTCATTATGAAGGAAATGATTCTTATAAATAGTTTTGATCTGGAGATACTGTTTGGCGTCTTCAAATCATAGATTCTTGAAATAGGAAGACCTACGAAGAGGTCCTCTAATCCAGGGCACACTGGTCCTGCAAATAATGGGCAGGGTTCACGCTGCTCTCAGCTTTATGTCTCGTGGTACCTTGTACCAGCAACTACTCTAGCATTTTGCTGGAGTACACAAAACTGAATGAAAGTTTTTTCTTCCAAACTGATAATAGTTTCTTCCCCCTAATAAAATAAACATACTTTTTGTAAAATTTCAAATAGTACAGAGAAGTATAAAACAAAGTAAGAAGGAAAAAAGCTTACCAGAAATCTCACCACTCAGAGATAACCATGGTTAGCATTTTGATATCATTTAATTATTTCTCCACAAACATATGTTTCCACTTGCACATCTATATTTTTGTAAAATTGGGACTGATTTTAAGTGACAGTTTTGTCACATTCTTCTCTCTGTATAGATCTGCATCTTCATTTTAATGGCTGTATGATACACCTTAATGTGGTGAGTCAGATGCTGACTGATGGATTAGTTGTTCTCAGTTTTCTTACTAATATGGGGGATTATTTCCTGCTTCAGGGAAAGAGGTCATCTCGGTCACCCTTGGAAGGGTGTATATCATCTCTGAAAACTAAAAGAAACTTGCTGCTACAAAGTGGTGATGAGGGTGATTACAGGGCTAAGGCTCCCTGGAATGTGAGTGGGTGGAAGGAGGGCTCTATATTCTCCACTGGGAAAGAGAGTTTAAAGAAGCCTCTGGTTTGCTGGAGAAGCTACCATACTCCAGGGAAAGGACTCCAGGAGTAGTCAGTGACTGGAAACCATCTGACCTTGGCTGACTTCCCAATCAGCTTGCAAAACTGCTTCTGCCCTGTCCATAGCAGCAACCAGAATTGAGGACTCAACAAACCTCTGGTCCAGAACTCAAATCTCTCAGGTCAGTTGCTACTCTGTGACAAGGACTGCACTCCTGGAGCTTGAGACACAGCAGCCTAATTCCTTGGTCACTCAGTTCAGTTCAGTTCAGTCGCTCAGTCGTGTCTGACTCTTTGCGACCCCATGAATCGCAGCATGCCAGGCCTCCCTGTCTATCACCAACTCCCAGAGTTCACTCAGACTCATCCATCGAGTCAGTGATGCCATCCAGCCATCTCATCCTCTGTCGTCCCCTTCTCCTCCTGCCCCCAATCCCTCCCAGCATCAGAGTCTTTTCCAATGAGTCAACTCTTCGCATGAGGTGGCCAAAGTACTGGAGTTTCAGCTTTAGCATCATTCCTTCCAAAGAAATCCCAGGGCTGATCTCCTTCAGAATGGACTGGTTGGATCTCCTTGCAGTCCAAAGGACCCTCAAGAGTCTTCTCCAACACCACAGTTCAAAAGCATCAATTCTTCAGCACTCAGCCTTCTTCATAGTCCAACTCTCACATCCATACATGACCACAGGAAAAACCATAGCCTTGACTAGACAGACCTTTGTTGGCAAAGTAATGTCTCTGCTTTCCAATATGCTATCTAGGTTGGTCATAACTTGGTCACTAGATGAGGCCAAAAGTTCATTCACTTCCCAGTTTTGGGTATAGATTACTTAACCAACTCTGCTGTCACCAACATTCCCCTCACAATGATAATAAGTGACACGACCATCAGTTAGTTCCTAGGGGTGCTAGAGAAAGTGGGAAATAGAGGAGTCGAGGACCCAGCCACATTCTGGGAGCAGCAAGGACACAAAAGCACCCCACCACCACTTCAACCGAGGAAGAGAGAAGACGACAATGCACTTTTCTACATCTCTACATATTTACCCAGATATCTGTTTAATATGGGCTTCCCTGATGGCTCAAACAGTAAAGAATCTGCCTGCAATTCAGGAGACTGGAATTCAGTCCCTGGGCTGGGAAGACCTCCCCGAAGAAGGGAATTGCTACCCACTCCAGTATTCTTGCCTGGATAATCCTATGGACAGAGGAGCTTGGTGAGTTACTGTCCATGGGGTCACAAGAGTCACTTCTCTAAGTGGAGTTGCTGGGTTTGTGGGCAAATGCTAAACAAATCCTTCAGTGATGTTGCATGGTGCTGGGAAGGGCCAGTTGGCCACCTGCTATGAACCTTCACAGAGCAGCAACATGTTATAGAAGCAGCCACTGTTCAGGGTCTGGCTTTGAAGGTTCAGAAACTTGATCCCATTGGGTCCCAGAGTTAATCAGTCTCAGAAAGCTGAGTCATTCAGAGTAGACTGAAGGGGATAAAGCAGAATGCCAAGTGATTAATTTATAATGAGACATGTACATGCCAGGTGAAGCGGACATTCGGGTCAGCCTGACCAGCCTGTTCTTTCTGGTTGTGGCAGTCAGTGTGGGCAGTCAAATCACAGTCAAAAGCTAGTGGTGTCCCTAGAACAGAGGAAGGAGAGTTAGTGTGGTGTGATCTGAATGGTGGCCTGATGTATCCACTTCTCCACCAGGGCGAGGGTAATATAAACTCACCACGTGACAGTGGCTGCAAAGGAGAGTCCAGCGAGTTGTAAGAACAGAAATTGCTCTGGGGCTAAGGTGCGCTGCAAGCCATTCTCTCTGCAGACTCCTTTCTTCCATCCAGCAGTCTTTAGGGTCTCAGAGACTCACAGCTTTTCTTGTTGATAGGGTACAGAAGGGTTGAATGATGCCATAGGGACTCCTTTTTATTTTTTAACAGTGTAACCACTTCTCACTTTTCTATTCATCTCTTCCTTTATTTGCACATTCAACAAATGATGGTTGGATATCAGTCAGGTCCTGGGAAGATAGCAGTGGGTAAAATAGACCAAATGTTTGTTCTTGTGGAGCTCATGTGCTAGAGGAGGAGAAAGACAATAGACAGATAACTGAACCAATAGATGATAATTAAAAAACCATTTAATAAATAAGACAATTGTTAACTGCAAAAATCTTTATGCAAGATGTTAGAAGTCAAGATTTGCTATGAATGAAAATTAAGCAGAGTAAGAGGTTAAAGAGTAATAGATGAAAATGGGGAATATTTTTAGAAGGTGATCAGAGAAGTTCTTTCTGATAAGGTTACATTTGAACAAAGACCAAACTACAGCAGGAGGCAGAGCGGGGTGGGGGGGGTGGGCAGGCGGGGGGACAGTGTTCCAAGTGGAGGGAACGCACATTCAAAGGCTTTGGGGCAAGAGCATGGATGGAACAGCAAAGAGATCCAGCTGGAATATATATAAGCAAGGGGAAGAAGAGGTAGAGGAAGGTGCCATAGAAGTGATGAAGTGGAATCAGATCATGTAGGGCTTTGTAGTTCCACGTTGTGAAAAGTGGATATTATTCTGAATGATATGAGAAACCACCAAAGGGTCAAACTCACCTTTTATAAGGAGTCTGGCTGCTGAGTGGTGAATAAACTGATTATTCTAATTTGTTAAGAATTGAGCCATTGAATATTAGCAAAGGGACCTTGGAGATCAAGACTCTTGCTACACAAAGTGTGGCTATGGACCAGAAGAATGACCCACTCCAGTATTCTTGCCTGGAGAATCCTGTGGACAGAAGAGCCTGGGTCTCACAGAGTCAGACACGACTGAAGTGACTTAGCATGTATGCATGCTTTGGAGAAGGAAATGGCAACCCACTCCAGTATTCTTGCCTGGAGAATCCCAGGGACAGAGGAGCCTGGTGGGCTGCCATCTACGGGGTCACACAGAGTCGGACATGACTGAAGCAGCAGCAGAAGAAGCTTATTAAACATGAAGAATCTTAGAACACCACCCCAGATCTCCTGAATCAGAGTTTGCATTTAACAAGATCCCCTGACGACCTGTGTTGACATGGAGGTGTGAGAAGCACTGGTCTAGTCCAAGGCCCTCATTTTACAAGCGATGAAACCAAGTATCAGTGTGTGGAAGTGACTTGCTTACAATCACATGGTTAGGTTCATAACTGGGTCAAGGCTAGGGCCCAGGTCTCCTGACTCTGGCAAGCCCACTGTCCATGGCTCTCAGGTCATGAGATTATAAATTCATTCATTTAGTCACTAACTCACTCACTCATCACTAAGGCCATTCCATAATCAGACACGATCATCTCACTAAAGATTTTTACCTTTTAAGAACTCAAGATCCAGTCAAGAGAAATTGATAACAGACTAATGTAACTCAATTGACCACCTACCCTGATTTTTTAAAAAAACAAAACAAAACAGACCATGAGTGCTATCGGCCTTAGTTTCAGTATTTCTCCCAAACTATCTCATCCTCTGCTGAGATTTGCTGGAAATGCCCAGGATGTTTAGGTGTGGTGTCCCCTGAAACATTTCTTCCTCTTTTGTGGGAAAAGGCACAGATTTCATTGTCTTCTCAGCAGAAAAATCCCCTCTGGCCTCAAACAATTAAAAAAAAAAAATCTCTATGTGGGTACCACCCCAGAATCTTGGAGATTAAACATAGAAACCCAGGTCATGTCCCAAAAGGGAAGAGTCAAGATAGGAAGGACTCTATTTTAAGAGATGGCTAGGGTGAATGGCTGGAAGCTTCTACAATGGGAAAAAAAAGGCGGGTTATCATCTCTGTCATTGCTATTATTGTAGTTATTATCAAAAACTTGTAAATAGTGCTATTAATTTATTGTCCCTTTGAAACAATAAAGGAGATAATCGAGACTTCTGCATGCATTTGCTATTCATCATCAGCTTTGCCGTCAGAAAAATGGCCCAGTAATGACTGTGGGAATCCAGGCAATTGCAGGAGCAGGACTGGAGAGGATCAGAAGACCCTTCAAGAAGTGGTTCTGGCAAACTGTGAAGGGCACTTTCAACGGAAGAAGACCCACTCTCTAGGTGGGTCTGTTTAAGCTGATCAGGAGATAAGTGGCAGGAGAGAGGGAAAAGAAAGGCAGGGAGAGGAAGATGGGATACACTGCAGAGACACCTGGGCAGAAAGAGGGGCTCCCAGATGTCTTTGAAAGATCAAGCCTGAAGGATTGGGGGATTGGTGGGTCACCTGTAAATTTCCTCAATTTCGCTATTAAACAGGGTAGTTACCTCTAGCTGCTAATCATCTTCCCCCACCCTTCCTATGTGAGGACAAAGGCTTATTTATTTATTTATTAAATATTTATGTTTTATTATTTATTTATTTGACTGTCCTGGGTTTTGGTTGAGGCATGCAAACTCTTAGTTGTATGTAGCACGTGGGGTCTGGTTCCCTGACCAGGTATCGAACTTGGCCTGACTGCATTGGGAGTGTGGAGTCTCAGCCATGGGACCACCAGGGAAGTCCCAGCAAAGGCTTGTTTATGTCTCATTCCTATAGTCTGCTGTGGGTATCTTCCAGGGACACAGGCTTCCTGGCTCAGCCCATCTGGTAACTGCACCATCTTAGAATCCTTCGTGTCCAGCCAGATGGGCAGAAGAGAAAGTAAAGCTTTTTCTTCACTGCCA
The DNA here is from genome assembly GCF_027580195.1 of Bos mutus. Classification (NCBI taxonomy): domain Eukaryota; kingdom Metazoa; phylum Chordata; class Mammalia; order Artiodactyla; family Bovidae; genus Bos; species Bos mutus. The sequence goes on from NC_091617.1 coordinate 72,097,750, forward strand.
TGAATGGGAGTTGACCCATAGCTTTCACTTGCTTCTGTTGGTGAGGATTAGTCGTGGGGCCCCACCTCACTTCCAAGGACCTGGAAACCTAGTCCAGCCGTGGGCCCAGGAAGTGAGCCTGGCTGGGGAGCACAGCCAACCCTCTACTGCAGGCCTGACCCACAAAGTAGGGGAGGCCATGCCACCCACACTTGTGTGGCTCTCAGGAGGTTGGCCACGGGCCAGTGTCAGGAGTGGGCAGATGTTGTGACCCCAGCAGAAGGGGGCCTCCTCACTCCAAGTCACACCCTGCTGCCCCATCTGGACTATTCCTGGTTCAGATGAGGCCCGGAGGTCACCAAACCCCTCCCTGTGAATGGCAAGGCCTTGTACTCTGTCTTTCACTGTGACTGTATCTTTAATGCTCCTTCCAATACTGATGAGTATTCAGAAGTTTTGGATTCTCACCCTGCCTCTCTGGTACCTTACCCTCTTACCTTTCCTGCAGTTAGGGCCTTAGTTTCCCTAACTGCAAAGGGAGTGGATTGGCCAAGATGCTCTTTCATGTTCTTTCCAGGCTTCAGTCTACTTTGCCTGAGGACTAGCTTTAACCAGTCCACTTCTACTGTTCCTGCGCCCTTGGAAAAGAATGAGGCCTGAAAACCCTGGAGTTATTGCTGTGACCTGTGGCCCTATCTGATCCTGCCCCACACTGCCTAACAAACTCAGTGACAACTTCAGCTGAGCAGCTGCTGGCATTCAGCTACTGGCAACTATCCCCAAAAAGCAGGACCTGAGAGGGTAGATGGAGAGACCCAAGGGCATGTGCGAGGGCCAGAGGTCAGATTTCAAGGCAGCAAAACATTCTGCCTGCGGGGACCTCTGTGAGATCCTGGGTGTGAGCGAAGCCTAGAGCATCCATAGGTGTGAGTCCAAGTACATGAGTCAGGGTCCCAGCAGGCAACAGTGCATACTTGGATGTTTAGTGCAGTGGGAGTGGGGAGAAAAAGAGCTTAACAAAGGGACTGTTTACAAAAGGTGTGGCCAGAGTTATGGGACCAACAGAGAGTGGTGGGCACCCTAGGACTAGGACTGAGCCTGAAGGGTAAGGCGAGGAGACGCTCTGCCAGGACTCCATGAGAGCAAAAGTCCTGGGAGAGGGGCCTCCACTTAGGAACCAGAGCCACAAATGAACGAGATCACTGCCAAAAGAGCAGTAAAGCAGGAAGGAAGGTGGCATTAAGGAGTAAGGAATAAATTTGTCAGCGTGGAGTCTCCTGCCCAACTCAATAAGAAGCCAAAGGAATAGAAGCTTGGTGATGTGGTTACAGAGCCCAGAGGGCCCAGAGCAGGGCCAGGAACATGTGGCAGACACACTTGGAAAATAACCAGGATGTGAGTCTCAGGTCTCACCTGGTCTTCCTCCCATCCTCGATGAGATGTGGAAAGGTTTAATCCTGGTGGTCCGCTGTCCACAATATCCCGGCCACGGGGGTGACTACAGCCACAATAATGAAGATGGTGAACTTATCTTGTTTATAAACTCTACTCTCGTGCTCTAATATCTGATTACCTGGAGCAACTTTTGCAGCCTCTGAAGGAGCCAGGTTGAGTTTTTGGCATCTTTCCTCTGCGACTGCTTGTAGATACAGATTCAGACATTGTTCTGCCTTTTTCTTGAGTGGTAACACTAGCTGCTCTGTCAGTCCTGTGAGGGTTGGAAGACTGGGATAAATTTAGACCAGAGAGTTATTGTGCCAGAGCCAATATTTTACATACTTGATTTTTAATATGACCTTGACCTCTGTGCTTTGCATAACCATTTATTTCTTGTCCTGAGCTTGACCAGCTTTTCAGTCTCTCGCCCCCATGCTTGTATGAATCTCCCCACCCCCGGAAGTTCCAAGGGGTCGGTGTGTACAATGAGACTGGTGTGGGGCTGTACTTGGTGCCCCCTCCATCAGATACCATGATTGTCAAAACAAAGTTAGCTATGTGAAAACCCTCACCATTCCCCCTGCCTCCTTTTGGAATGCACTGTTCTGACTGCAAGTACAAAGAAGCAATTTATAAGCATGACTTGGTACAGAAAACCAAGAAAATGAATATGATATGGCATAGCATGAAACCCAAAGCTGAAAACTTGGAGACAGGAATGGAATCAGGAACAAGGGGATATTTCAAAATTAATATACTGAGACACGAGAGCCTAGAAACCAGATCTCAGATATTTCTTTTGTTGCTTTGTGTAGTCACACTCACTATGGAATGACTATCAATACATGATTTTCTTCTGGTACTTTTAAAACTCTTGAAATAAGTGTGGCCATACTTACAGCACTATTAAAAAATGAAAAAGAGATAGAAAGATATATATGTATTTTTTATCCTGTAGTATAGTGTACAGTTTTTTAAATGGTGGGTCACAATCCTTTAATAGGTCATGAAATTAATTTAACAATCTGATCAGCAGCTTTCAAAAAAAGTGAAACAGAATGAGAATCATCATAAGCATCAGAGTGTTTCACACAGAGCAAAGTGAACGTTGGATGATACACGCCGACACACGCGTGCTGGGTGTGATCATAGGCTGCGCTCTTCAATGTGGCCGAGGTGAGTAGAACTGGCTGGGGGTCAAGGCACTTGGGCACTTGTTCCAGCAGAGCTGTTAATTTTCCAAGGGGCCTCCTCTAATCCATTGTCCCCTCTGGCCTTGGTATCCTTATGTATAAAGTGATATATTTGGACAGAATGAACCCTAAGAGTCTTCCAAGCCCCCAGGTTTAACACAAATCAATTGAACACCTAGTAGGTGCCAAGCAGTGGGGATTCATTAGCCAAGACTTTGCCCCTACTGAGTTTATATTATGATGGGGGGATGCCCAACAATAGTCGAACAAGTGAATAAATAAAATGCTGAGTGGTGATAAGCTCAATGAAGAAAAACAAAGATAAGGGAGCTTACAGAACAATGAAGGGAGGGGATGCTGGTTTTTAATGTGGGTGGATGGAGCCTCTCTGATGAGGTGACATTTCAGTTGAGACATTAAGAAAGTGAAAGACACAAACCACCCAGATATCTAGTGGAAGAGTTGTTGTAAGTCGCTAAGTTGTGTCTGACGCTGCAACCCCATGGACGCAGCACGCCAGGCTTCCCTGTCCATCACCACCTCCTGGAGCTTGCTCAGACTCACGTCCACGGAGTCAGTGATCCCACCCAACATCTCATCCTCTGTCGTCCCTTTCTCCTCCTGCCCTCAATCTTTGCCAGCGTCAGGGTCTTTTCCAGTGAGTCAGCTCTTCACATAAGGGGGCCAGAGTACTGGAAGAAAAGTAGACACTGCCAAGATGAACAGTGCTTGCCTTAGTGGAGGAACAGGCCGGAGTGCTGCAGCAGAGTGAGCCAGGGGAGGAGCATCAGGGGGAGGGGGCCAGATCAGGGGAAACAAAGCCTGCAGTGGGTTTCACCTGATTTGACTCACATTGTGGGGCATTCCCTCGTGGTCCAGTGGTTAAGACTCCGCACTTCTACTGCAGAAGGCATGGGTTCAATCCCTGGGGGTGGAAGAATTAAGATCCCACTTGTTGCTCGGGCATGGCATGGAGAAAGAAATGCAAAAAAGCCAAATGGCTGTCTGGGGAGGCCTTACAAATAGCTGTGAAAAGAAGAGAAGCAAAAAGCAAAGGAGAAAAGGAAAGATATAAGCATCTGAATGCAGAGTTCCAAAGAATAGCAAAAAGAGATAAGAAAGCCTTCTTCAGCGATCAATGCAAAGAAATAGAGGAAAACAACAGAATGGGAAAGACTAGAGATCTCTTCAAGAAAATTAGAGATACCAAGGGAACATTACATGCAAAGATGGGCTCGATAAAGGACAGAAATGGTATGGACCTAACAGAAGCAGAAGATATTAAGAAGAGGTGGCAAGAATACACAGAAGAACTGTACAAAAAAGATCTTCACGACCCAGATAATCATGATGGTGTGATCACTCATCGAGAGCCAGACATTCTGGAATGTGAAGTCAAGTGGGCCTTAGAAAGCATCACTACAAACAAAGCTAGTGGAGGTGATGGAATTCTAGTTGAGCTATTTCAAATCCTGAAAGATGATGCTGTGAAAGTGCTGCACTCAATATGCAAGCAAATTTGGAAAACTCAGCCGTGGCCACAGGACTGGAAAAGGTCAGTTTTCATTCCAATCCCAAAGAAAGGCAATGCCAAAGAATGCTCAAACTACTGCACAATTGTACTCATCTCACATGCTAGTAAAATAATGCTCAAAATTTTCCAAGCCAGGCTTCAGCAATATGTGAACCGTGAACTTCCTGATGTTCAAGCTGGTTTTAGAAAAGGCAGAGGAACCAGAGATCAAATTGCCAACATCTGCTGGATCATCGGAAAAGCAAGAGAGTTCCAGAAAAACATCTATTTCTGCTTTATTGACTATGCCAAAGCCTTTGACAGTGTGGATCACAATAAACTGTGGAAAATTCTTCAAGAGATGGGAATACCAGACCACCTGACCTGCCTCTTGAGAAATCTGTAGGCAGGTCAGGAAGCAACAGTTAGAACTGGACATGGAACAACAGACCGGTTCCAAACAGGAAAAGGAGTACGTCAAGGCTGTGTATTGTCACCCTGTTTATTTAACTTATATGCAGAGTACATCATGAGAAACGCTGGACTGGAAGAAACACAAGCTGGAATCAAGATTGCCAGAAATATCAATAACCTCAGATATGCAGATGACACCACCCCTATGGCAGAAAGTGAAGAGGAACTAAAAAGCCTCTTGATGAAAGTGAAAGTGGAGAGTGAAAAAGTTGGCTTAAAGCTCAACATTCGGAAAACGAAGATCATGACATCCAGTCCCATCACTTCATGGGAAATAGATGAGGAAACAGCGGAAACAGTATCAGACTTTATTTTGGGGGGCTCCAAAATCACTGCAGATGGTGACTGCAGCCATGAAATTAAAAGACGCTTACTCCTTGGAAGGAAAGTTATGACCAACCTAGATAGCATATTGAAAAGCAGAGACATTACTTTGCCAACAAAGGTCCGTCTAGTCAAGGCTATGGTTTTTCCAGTAGTCATGTATGGATGTGAGAGTTGGACTGTGAAGAAAGCTGAGCGCCGAAGAATTGATGCTTTTGAACTGTGGTGTTGGAGAAGACTCTTGAGAGTCCTTTGGACTGCAAGGAGATCCAACCAGTCCATTGTGAAGGAGATCAGCCCTGGGATTTCTTTGGAAGGAATGATGCTAAAGCTGAAACTCCAGTACTTTGGCCACCTCATGCGAAGAGTTGACTCATTGGAAAAGACTCTGAAGCTGGGAGGGATTGGGGGCAGGAGGAGAAGGGGATGACAGAGGATGAGATGGCTGGATGGCAGCACTGACTCGATGGACGTGAGTCTCAGTGAACTCCGGGAGTTAGTGATAGACAGGGAGGCCTGGCATGCTGCGATTCATGGGGTCGCAAAGAGTTGGACATGACTGAGGGACTGAACTGAACTGAACTGACTCATATTGTAAAAGGATCCCTGTAGATTGCAGAAGGTTAGTTAACAGGGTTTTAGAATACTCCAGAAGCGGGATAATAATGTCTTGCTCTAGGATAGCAGAAAGAAGACGTGAGAGAGATTCTGAATACATTTTGGAGGTAAAGCAAGCAAGGTGGTTTACATATAATGTGAGGAGTAAACAGGAATATAAGACGGATTCAAGGTTTGAGGCCTGAGCAGCTGGGGTTTTGATTTACAGAGGTAAAGATGAGACAAGGCTTTGGGGAAGAGAGGGTGAGGTGGGAGATGCTTATGGCATGTTGGCATGCATGCATGCTGAATTGCTTCAGTTGTGTCTGACTCTTTGGAACCCCATGGACTGTATCCTGCCAAGCTCCTCTGTCCATGAAATTCTCCAGGCAAGAATACTGGAGTGGGTTGTTATTTCCTTCTCTGGGGCTCCTATAGAGGAAATTAGAATTGGATGCCTCAAGTCGAAGGGAACCCCACAGGCATGTTCATTATCAGAGTATTCCTCTCCTCTGTAAAGCCCTTCTGACTGCCACATTATTTAATTGTGAGCCATTCAGGGACCATTGCTCTTTTGACCTTAACATACTTAATATGCACCCCAAAGATCTTTCCTTCAGGATAGATGAAATATTCCCATTTTTATAAGCTTTATAACAGGAAAATACAAAAGATGCAGACAAACTCCAACATAGACACAGAGATTAGAAGAGACTCCCAGGTCAGTTCCCAGCCCCTCCCACATAGAGACCCAGAGGATGAGAGAAAAAGAACCAGCAAACAGGATTTGACTCTGTGACTTTTTCCAGAAGAGGTTGGCTGAAAGAGAAAAGGAAAATCTGAAAAATGTAGGTTTCATTTTAAAATAATGAGCATGAGTTTCCCATCAGTGATTGCTAAATCCCTCATTCCTGATTGCAACAGCAGTAACATCTTGTACCAAGCTAAGCAGAGGTTTGCTGGCAGGGTAAATGACAGTATGCATTGATTGACGCAGGATTTCTTCGTTTCTTGGTGTTGTGGAAAAAAAAGGGAGTGGGAACAAATTAGAGATTATTTGCATGCAGCAGACAATTCCAGTGGAAAGAAATGAACTCCCAGGGTTTCCCCTGCAGCCTCTGTGCTCCATAGGGAGGCTGCAGACGGGGTTTCCCCAGCTTTGCCCCTGTCAGTGCCATCTCTGGGTCAGAAGTTTAATTACAGTGCTGGGTCCTGAGTTCTCCAGGGAATTTTTCTTTTTGGGCGAAGGCAAGCGAGACCAGACTTGTGATGAATCCTCAGCCACACATCTTTTTTCTCAGGCTTCAGGACTCTCTCTCTTCTATAGGAACAGGGAAAAACTGCAAGTGGAGGAGAATGCAGTGCATGCCTTAACTCCTTAAAATGTGTCCTCTTGAAAAAGGATTGCACACAGCAGAGCTCATCAGACTGTGTGGGGCTGCAGGGTGTGTCCTACTGTGAGTTCTGGATTTCGACTACAATTTCTGTGGGCTGTCTGGATGCAGCCAAGTTGGAAGGTCGTGGTGGCCACACCGAGATTAGAGGGAAGAGCGGAGGACTGCTATATTTGGAGCAGCCGCAAAAGGAACTAGCAATTTTTGCACCCCAGATAAACTTTCTAAACTGCCCCCCACTCCCGCCCCATCACTGCCCACTGCCCCTTGGGCCACCTTCCCTCTCCCAGCAACAGATTCTCTGATTCTATTGTGACTTCTCTGGACACCGAGCCAGGACCCCATGCATTCCAGAAATTGTACTCTTGGGCCTTCACCGTCTCTCTCTTTACTCTCTTTCCCCTTAGAGCACCAAACTCCTGAAATAACTTCATCTGACCTGCAGGCAATGGCACCTCACTCCAGTACTCTTGCCTGGAAAATCCGATGGACGGAGGAGCCTGGTAGGCTGCAGTCCGTGGGGTCGCGAAGAGTCGGACACGACTGAGCGACTTCACTTTCACTTTTCACTTCTATACATTGGAGAAGGAAATGTCGACCCACCCTAGTGTTCTTGCCTGGAGAATCCCAGGGATGGAGGAGCCTGGTGGGCTGCCGTCTATGGGGTCACACAGAGTCGGACATGACTGAAGCGACTTAGCAGCAGCAGCAGCAGCAGCAGCAGCAGACCTGCAGGACAGGTTGACAGATCTGGAGGCTCAATACAGTTAAATATTGCCTGGTCAAAAACAAAGCCCCACTGATTATTCTTGAGGCTTCTGGGAGTGTACTTGTCAGGCTGAGGGGACAGGCTGACAGCTCTGCTCCCCTGACCAGTAGACAGGCTGAGAGCAATGTTGGGACAATGTAGCCCAATACTGTTGTTGTTTAGTCTTTCGGTTGTGTTCAACTTTTTGTGACCCCACGGACTGCAGCAAGCCAGGCTTCCCTGTCCCTCGCTACATTCCAGAGTTTGCTCAAACTCATGTCCATTGAGTCGATGATGCCATCCAATCATCTCATTCTCTGTCTCCCCCTTCTCCTGACCTCATTCTTTCCCAGCATCGGGGTCTTTTCCAATGAGTTGGCTTTTCTCATCAGGTGGCCAAAGTACTGGAACTTCAGCTTGAGCATCAGTCCTTCCAATGAATATTTGGGGTTGATTTCTGTTTTTGTTCTTGGATGTATTGCCCTGCCCAGGCTGTGCATTATTTTTTAAAGTCTTTCCCTAGTTTCCTGTTGCCTGTAGTACAGGGGTTAACCCTGGTGGCCTCTGATTCAAAACCTCACACCATTTAGACTTTCCGCAAGAGTAAACCGTCTTCTCTTAAATATGCCCTGTGTGTACGTATGCACGCACGTGCACGCACCCACACCCACAAACATTCTATTCATGATGGCCAGGTCTTTATCCCCACAGTCTCCCCACATCTCTGGGCCTGTGTCCAAGTCTTTTCTTTGCCCCCTGGCTCTCAAAACCACCTTCCGAAACCCTAACTTACCCTGTTCTCGGTCAAGGCACTTTATCATAAGGCTTGCCACAGTCTGCATGATATTTAGGCTAACTGTGTGGGCTCCTACCCACTGTGCTCCCTTCCCAACACCGCAGCCCACAGGAAACTGAGCTCTTTGAGGTCAAATTAGTACGAGAGACAGTCACACGTCAGGGCCTTTGGCACTTTCACAGAATCAAATTAAAGACTTTGCTAATTTAAAATGGTAATAGGCTAGAAGCTGCAATATTAGTTTCTGTTCATTCCTTGGTGGCTCAGACAGTAAAGAATTTCCTGTATAAAGAACCCCGAAAAGATAAAATTTGACATATTCAAAAACAAAGAAACCTGGCATGTGGCCTGGGATTTGGGCATATCAAACACCCTCCAACTGTGGTTTCAAATAGACTGTGGCCAGACACTTGGTCAAGGCAGCTACCTGAGCACAGGCTTAGAAGGGTAGCTCCTCCTTCCTGTTTTGATGCAGCAGTTCTCTTGTTAGAAATTTATCCCAAGTAATAATTATATAAACTGGTAAAGATTTAACCACAAGGGAAAATCAGGGCAAATTACATGCGTACCAGAAGAATAGGCTGAAAAATTGGGGTAAATTTCTGTGAAAGTGTACTGTATATTCAATAAAAATTATGTTCTAAAAATATGTTTGCTGACATGAAAAAATGTCCATGATTTATTGTTGGTGAAAAAAATGCAAGTTACAAAACAGAATATATCATCCAATTTTTATAATAAAAACCTACCATAGCTATATGAAGAGGATTAAGGCTAGAGAATATGTGTCAAAATGTGGACCGTGGTAATCTTTGGGTAATGCAATTATGGCTAATTTTTACTTGCTTCTTTTAGTCTTTTTTGATTATTTCAGCAACGAAATGTGTTTCTCCACTAATATTGAAACAGGAAGGAAGAGGATAGGGCATGACCTTTAAAAGAATAACATAACCATAGGACATGATACAAACTGGTTAGAACCAACTAGGTCCAAGATGGGGGACGAGAATACCACTAGACCTTGAGCCTCAGTATATCCTCACTGTAGCACATTGGCATGCTAAATGACACACCCAAGGCACCATGACAGTTCCAAGGCTGACCCTAAAATGTCAGCAAGTGGGTGGTGGCCCAATTTCTAGATCCACCCCTTCCCCAAAATAGCTGGACTACTCCTCCCACTTATTAGCCTATGAAGTTACCCACCCTGATAAAAACTCACAACCCTATACCCTGATGCCACTCTCACCTTCTGAGATGGTCCACATTCTGTCTGTGGAGTGCTTTTCTCTCTAAATAAATCCACTTCTTATCTATTATTTTGTCTCTCACTGGATTATTTCTGTAATGAGGCATCAAGAACCTGAGCTTCATTAAGTTCTGAGACCAGGTGTGTGATCTCAGTTATAAAAGACAGTGAGTTCTAGTCCTAATCTGAGTCATATGATTTCAATATATAAAGTGTATCAGTAATAAATAGAGAAGCAAACTGACTTCAAACTCATACTGCTACTGCTGCTGCTAAGTCGCTTCAGTCGTGTCCAACTCTGTGCGACCCCAGAGACAGCAGCCCACCAGGCTCCCCCGTCTCTGGGATTCTCCAGGTAAGAACACTGGAGTGGGTTGCCATTTCCTTCTCCAATGCATGAAAGTGAAAAGTGAAAGTGAAGTCGCTCAGTCGTGTCTGACTCCTAGCGACCCCAGGGACTGCAGCCCACCAGGCTCCTCCGTCCATGGGATTTTCCAGGCAAGGGTACTGGATTGGGGTGCCATTGCCTTCTCCGGACTTCAAACTCATAAAATCTGGCCTATTCTAAAGGCTCAATAAATGCATGTGAACAGGTAAGCAAGGGACTGAGCTCTGATTTAAACCTGAGAAAAAGTGAGATTACTTAGGAAGAAAAGTACGGTGAGATGAACATGAGCCTGGGACTGGGTCAATGATCAGCTAGAGTGGGAGAAACAGGTAAAGAAAACGAAGAAATGCCCAGATAGGAATCACCAGTGTGTGGTACTGAAAACCAAGAAAATGGAGTGTTTCAGGAAGGAGGAAGTGGCCAGCTGGGCTGGGTGCTCTGCCGAGAACTTGGAGGAAGTGTGAACAGGTTGCTCTGGTAACAAAGGTCCTGGTGATGGTGGCAGATGCAGCTGCAGGGGAAGTGGGTGTAGGGGGATCCAGACCGGAGGGGGCTGAAGAATGACTGATGGGTGAGGAAACAAGACAGGGCGTGAAGACAACTTTCAGGAACCTTGGGAAGGGAGGAAAGAGAGACATTAGCAACCAGAGGGAGATGTAGGACAGAAGAGAATTTATATTTGTTCTGTGTTTAGGATGGAATGACTGGAGAATGTGCAATAAGACCCTGACAAAAAAAGATGCTTTCTCCATGTCCACGAGGGATGATGGGAAGAGCATGATGCAGGTGCAGTGGTGGGAGGGTGAAACAGTCACCATCAGAGATTTCTTTTTTTCTGTGCAGTAGGAAGTCAGGTCATTTGCAAACAGTGAGGAGACTTGGAAGAGATGGGTGGATCTGTGAGGAGAGGAAGGTCTGTTGCGTTCTCTGTGGGGAGCCAGACAGCCATAGACAGCAAAGTATAGAAGGATTATGGGACCTTTATCCATGCTGTGTTCCTTCTGCAAGTCTTCTCACCTCTGATTCCACAGCCAAGGATATAAAGACCCAGAGAGATGAAGCCATTTGCCCAAAGTCACACAGCACACTAGGGGCAAAGCTGTGACTGGAATCAGGTTTTCAGGCCTCCAGCTGGGAGCACATCTATCCGTGGCAGCAGTCACCTTCTCCTATGTCTGCTTGTCACCTTGTACCATCGGGTCAGCATCTTTGCAAAGGATGGGCTCCTGAATCTAGCTGGATGCGTTGCCTCTTCTCCCCAGGCAAAGCCTTGCACATAAAGGGGACTCCAGCAATATTTTCTCAGCTAATGAATGATTAGAAATCAGGCTGCCCTATGTCTCATTATTAAGGGAAGGGCTCTCTTATGTACCCTTTTCATGATCCCTCCTGCCTATTTCAGAATAAGTCAGGGGAGAACAGAATGTTCATCTCGTCTCTTTGTGACTTGGGATAACAGACACCAATTACTAGGGTATCTGCTTTCCTACACTGGGACATGGATAACATATTTACCCATGTACACTCCACCTTGTTCTGGAAATGATTTCATGCTTCTAGGGTGTATCAGTTGCTAAAAAATAACAATAAGTCCTCATTTTTATTGTGGTTGTCCCAATGCTCCACATAATGATTTGGCTACTACAGATTCTACTAATTAATTCATGGTATTTGCTGGGGGCTTAGAAACTCATTTATGCAAATGAATGAAAAATAAACAACCCATTAGAATTCCCACCCCCACCCAATCCTTGCCACGTTATAAAGACAGAATTTAGGAAGGAGTATTTACTATTTATCCACTCAATAGCTATTTTGCTTTCCGTTATATAGAGTTGCTGTTGAGTTTTAAGCCAGCTTTTTCACTTTCCTCTAAAAACTAAGATCATAGCATCCAGTTCCATCACTTCATGTCAAATATTTGGGGAAACAATGCAAACATGGACAGACTTTCTTTTCTTGGACTCCAAAATCACTGCAGATGGTGACTGGAGCCATGAAGTTAAAAGATGCTTGCTCCTTAGAAGAAAAGCTGTGACAAACCTAGACAGCATATCAAAAAGCAGAGATGTTACTTTGCTGTCAAAGGTTCATCAAGCTATGGTTTTCCTAGTAGCCGTGTATGGATGTGAGAGTTGGCCCATGAAGAAAGCTGAACTCCAAAGAATTGATCCTCTTGGACTGTGGTGTTGGAGAAGATTCTTGAGGCTTCCTTGGACTGCAAGGAGATCAAATCAGTTGATCCTAAAGGAAATTAGTCCTGAATATTCATTGGAAGGACTGATGCTGAAACTGAAGTTCCAATATTTTGGCCACCTGATGTGAAGAACTGACTCATTAGATAAGACTCTGATGGTGGGGAAGGTTGACGGCAGGAGAAGGGGATGACAGAGGATGAGATGGTGGGATGGCATCACTGACTTAATGGGCATGAGTTTGGGTAAACTCCAGGAGTTGGTGATGGACAGGGAGGCCTGGTGTGCTGCAGTCCATGGGGTCACTAAGAGTCGGACATGACTGAAAGACTGAATTGACTGAGAGGTGCCGTGCAAAGTCACCTCAGTCACGTCTGACTCTGCGACCCTATGGACTGTAGCCCGCCAGGCTCCTCTGTCCATGGGATTCTCCAGGCAAGAATACTGGAGTGGGTTGCCATGCCCTCCTCCAGCAGATCTGCCCAACTAGGGATTGAACTCTGGTCTCCTGCTCCTGCATTGCAGGTGGGTTCTTTATCAATAAGCCATGGAGGGAGACCATTACCTAAAGGTAACCTTATACAAATGTCAATAGAAAACTCATAACCTTGCTCTGGTGGGTGGCAGGCCCTTGACCCTGGGCTACTCAGATGATGGGAACAGAGGCACAGAAAGTGTAACAGAACAGTAAGCAGGCGGTTGTTGGGAGATCTCTGCTCTAGGCTTGATTCCATCACTATCTTTCTAAACTGAATCTCTTCTGGTTTATGGGTGGATCAGAAAATGAAGCATTCATGCTGCTCTGACACAATGAGAACTTCTGGAATATAAACTATTTCTTGCTGTGGTCCAGGTCTCACAGGGTTTTGAAGTCTCCTCAGGCACAGCGATCAGCCGCTTGTCCCTGGGCAGTCAGCAGGTTTTTGTGAACAGGAGGAGTTTGGTCCCAGTGGTTCAACCACTCCCCTAAGAGTTGCCAGGGCTCTGGGTCTGGTCCTGGCTGGCTAGATGGTGGGCATTCCTTGTTTTCATCCTGAACATCCTTAGGGCTCACTGTCAGGGTGGCTGCAATCAATGATAACTGACATCCTTTATTTACTGGTATGGCAGGCAATATTTTATTTCTCACCAGAAAAATCTATTAATTCTGTGGCTGTACGTAAGTCTTTGCCAGGCGCCAGGAATTTATAGGTGGATAAAACATGATTCATGTCCTCAAGGAGTTCCCAAGAGGCTGGTCCTTAAGAGGAGCTCTCTTAAAGCCTGGGAAGCTCCAAGGGAGCCTCCAAAATCAAGTTCCTGGAGAAGCAAAACTGAGGAGCAGACCCTTAACACACTTGGCCCCAGCAAGAGGCTCTTATGCCAGGAAGTGCTAGAAACCCAACTGGATTTTGCCCCTTCTCTGCTCAGTCAGTGGACTTCATTGCAGTAAGCACTCTCCTCTCTAACCAGGCCCAGATTTACTAGAACGGTGGAGTTTTTTGGTTGCTTTTCTTTATTTTTATCTGTTAGAATGTTAGAAATTTACGGTTTCCTTTTGTATTTAACTTGCTATTGATGATGATTATTTATCTATTCACTCATTGTCTCTAGTTCCCAATAAAGGAAGGAAATAATGTCCTTTAGGCACCCCCCTCCTTGCCCTTTAAAATTATGAAATGTTCCACATTCACAGAGTATATGCACAGTTTAAAGATAAATAATAAACGAACACCTGGGCCTGAAGCCCAGCTATGTGGCCCTGTCCAGTCTCTGTTTCCCTTGACTACTCCCAGCCAGCCCTCCCCCGACCAGGTAACCACAGTTTTACTCTCCATATTATATATCCCTAAGTAATCCACTGCTTGGATTTGAATAGCACAAACACAAAAAGCTGTATAAAGAAAGAGCACTATGGCTGTTATCAGAAGGGAAGCATTGTCCTAGGAAAACAATCTGACTAGCATTTCTAGTGGAGAAGGCAATGGCAACCCACTCCAGTACTCTTGCCTGGAGAATCCCATGGATGGAGGAGCCTGGTAGGCTGCAGTCTATGGGGCAGCGAAGAGTTGGACACGACTGAGCGACTTCACTTTCACTTTTCACTTCCATGCATTGGAGAAGGAAATGGCAACCCACTCCAGTGTTCTTGCCTGGAGAATCCCAGGGATGGGGGAGCCTGGTGGGCTGCCATCTATGGGGTCACACAGAGTTGGACATGACTGAAGCGACTTAGCAGCAGCAGCAGCAGCAGCAGCAGCATCTCTAGGGTACAGGATAACTTTAGCTTTCCTGAGTTTTTAAAAGCTTCTTCTGAGCAAGTTACAGGAAAAAGTGTCAAGTAGAAGCAGATCTAGGATTTGTGCGGTGTGAAGAGTATATAATTTGGAGGACTCTTTTAAGAAGAGTATAAATTCAAAATTACAAATGTTGAGTTATGTGCAGGGCTTTGGGAGGAACATATATGAGTAAGGAGCTTAAGTTCCAAAGTTTCATTGGCTTCAGGTAAATAAATCTCTAACCAAGAGGGCTCACCTGCATCCTGCATCTGGCAGATCTGCAGTATGGGTGAGGCACTGAACACCCTGTAAAACAAAGGGAAAGGGTTGCTTTGTATTTTCTGTTTCTAAGCTCATCATAGCCTATGTCTAGTTCTCAACAATAGGTCAAAGAACACTTCAGAAATGGAGATGTTGTAAAATGAGGGTTCTCAGCTGATTCTGGAGGCAGGACATTGGGACATGAGCAGGAATTGTCTTAAATATACAGTGAAGCCCTGACAAACACAGGTAAGCATATCCTTAAGTTTCAGTTCAGTACAGTTCAGTTGCTCAGTCGTGTCCGACTCTTTACGACCCCATAAATCGCAGCATGCCAGTCCTCCCTGTCCATCACCAATTCCTGGAGTTCACACAAACTCACGTCCATCGAGTCAGTGATGCCATCCAGCCATCTCATCCTCTGTCGTCTCCTTCTCCTCTTGCCCTCAATCCCTCCCAGCATCAGAGTCTTTTCCAATGAGTCAACTCTTCGCATGAGGTGGCCAAAGTACTGGAGTTTCAGCTTTAGCATCATTCCTTCCAAAGAACACCCAGGGCTGATCTCCTTTAGAATTAAATGTGGCTATAATGTCAGTGGGGATTTTGGTGGTAACAGTTATCATTATATCTGTTTCTTTTTTGTTTGTTGCGCCATGTGGCTTGCAGGACTTAATTCCCTGATCAAGGATTTAACCTGTGCCCTTGGCAGTGAAAGTTCAGAGTTCTAACCACCAGGGAATTCCCTCATATCTGTTCTTGAGTCACTCTTCTGTAAATGGAACTGGTTAATCTCTACATCTGGTGCAAGGCTATTATTGTGGGATTTCTCTTCACCATCTTCCTGGTGAATCCTTGTCTCTCTCCTGTTTTAGATCCTCTTCATTGATTTATTCTTTGAGTGGAGTACATTCTTCAGCAGCTTTCTTAGAAAGGATACATGATAGGTAAAAAAATGCTAAAAATTTATATACTTGAAAAATAACTTTTTTCCACTTGCAGACTCAATTGGTCATTTGGCTGAGCATAGAATTCTAGACTAGAAATGACATCCTTCAGAATTTTATTGTATTTTGGCTTCAAGTGCTGCTGACGAAAAGTCAGAAGCCATTATGATTCCTAAATTTTGTATTTGACTTAACTTTTTTCCTCTCTGGAAGCAGTAAAAATCTCTTGGTTCCTCAAATGGTACCAGCCATTTTATGGGCTCTTCAATCTGGCAGCTCATTCTGTTCTTGAATTACACCATTGATTGTTCCTCCCCCCCACCCCAGTTTTTTTTCTCTTTCTCTCTTTCTAGAAACACTGCTATTCAGATATAAGTCCTCTTAAGTGAGTGAAGTTGCTCAGCCATATCCAACTCTTTGCGACCCCATGGACAGTAGCCTACCAGGCTCCTCCATCCATGGGATTTTCCAGGCAAGAGAACTGGAGTGGGTTGCCGTCTTAAACATGTACTCTAATTTCTTACTTTTTCTCTCTTGTTTTCTATCTCTTTGTTTTTTTGCTCTGTTTGCTGGAAACTTTCCTCAATGTTATGTTCCAACTACTGTGTTGAGTTTTTTATTTTTACATAGGCAGATAATTCTTACCATATTTCCTTGTAAGTCCTATAAGTATTATATGCACATTATTTAACAATTAAGTATTACAAAAATATTTTACATAGAAAATAAAAAGGTTTCTGTAGTTTCATTTAGTAGATCATGAAACAGAACAGAGTTCAGAAACAGATCCATGCATGATAGCCTAAACTTTTATTTATGAACAATACTGTATATTTATTTCCAACAATGTTGCTGCATAGTAAGAAATGTGACCTCCAAAGAGAGGTCTGGCTTTTGTCCCAGAACCTGGGAAACAACGTCGAAACCCTTTGAATTTCCTGAGCAATAGGAATGTCTTTCTCTTTTATGGAGGGCCCCTGGAAATACAACTGGTATTTCAAGCCTAATGAGACAACTCAGGGTGGGGGTTAGTCATGCAAGAAAGACAAAGCATGATATTAGAGGTGTGGGACTTTGGATCACATGATATCAGTCCAACTTCAAGGAAAGAGAGGTCTAGAGATTGAATTCAACCACATGGGCAATATTTCAATCAATCATGACTCTGTAATGAAACCGCAATAAAATCTCTGAATACTAAAGCTCAGGTTAGTTTCCCTGGTTGGCAATATTCTGTACGTATTATCACACATGAATGTCAGTAGAGTAACAATCTCTGATGATGAGAGAAGAAATGCATTTAAACACTTCGGGCACCCCTGGTGGTGCGAGTGGTAAAGAACCCGCCTGCCAATAAGAGATGTGGGTTTGATCCCTGGTGGGGAAGACTCTCTGGAGGAGGGCATGGCAACCCACTCCAGTATTCTTGCCTGGAGAATCCCATGGACAGAGGAGCCTGGCAGGCTACAGTCCATAGAGTCTCAGAGCCGGACATGACTGAAGTGACAACACACACACAGACTTTGCCCATGAGTTTCTTCCTTTGGTTTTAATTTGCATGCTTTTGTTATAATAAAACTGTTATTGTAAGTACCCACTCCAGTATTCTTAGGCTTCCCTGGTGGCTCAGATGGTAAAGAATCCACCTGCAATTCGAGAGACCTGGGTTCAATCCCTGGGTTGGGAGATCCCTTGGAGGAGGGCATGGCAACCCGCTCCAGTAATCTTGCCTGGAGAATCCCATGGACAGGAGAGTCTGGGGTCGCAAAGAGTTGGGCATGACTGAGCGACTAAGCAGACAACTGGTTATCGTAAGTATAAGGCTTTCCTGAGTTCTGTGAGTCATTCTGGCAAATAATTGAATCTGAAAGTGGTTTTGGGAAAACCCCAAACTTGAAGTTGTTGTCTGAAGTAAGGGCAGTCTTATGGGGACAGTTCCCTCTGGCTGTGCAGTTTGGAAAATCCCTTGGAGATACCAAGGCAATTCAGTGAAAAAATGGCACTCTTTTCCACAAGTGTTACTGTAATCATTGAGATCTATACATAAACAAGTGAACCGCAATGCTTACCTCAGAGAATTCCCTGGTGGTCCAGTGTTAGAACTTGCTTTTACTGCCAAGGGCACAGAATTCAATCCCTGATTTGGGAACTAAGATAATACAACCCATGCAGTGTGGCCAAATAAATAAATAAATAAAAATTTTTAAAAAAAACACGTTGAAATAAATTAGAAAAAAAAATTTACCTCATACTATATACAAAAATTAACTTGGAATGGATCATAGATATAAATGTAAGAGCTAGAAATATAACATTTCTAAAATAAAAAATAAGTGAAAATCTTTGTGACCTTGGGTTGGGATATATTAATATATTAAACAGATCACAAACAGTAGGAGAAAAATGATGAATTGGACTTAAACAAAATTAAAACTTTTGCTCTTTAAGAGACTGTTAAGAAAATGAAATGGCAAATCACAGGTTGGGATAAAATACAGCTGACCTTTGAACAATGTGGAGGGTAGAGGCACTAATATTTGTGCAGTTGAAAATCCATGGAAAACTTTATATGTGTATCTGAACTTAATTACTAATAGCCTGCTGTTGATTGGAATCCTTACTGATAATATAAATAGTTGATAAACATTTATTTTGCATTTTATACTTATTGTATACTGTATTCTTATATTAAAGTAAGTTAGAGAAAATAAAATGTTAAGAAAATCAAAGAAAGAGAAAATACATTTACAATATTATACTGTGTTTATTTATACCATAAGTTTATATTATCTATTTACAAGCTGCATCATCTACATCAATACTGTAGCTATAGATGGTACATATCTTACTAACATTAAATGTAAAAATGCTGTAGATGTTACATGTATTACGAATGCTAGACGTAAAAAATGAAAAGATGATGTGAAAAAGAAATTCACATTTATTTCAGTTCAGTTCAGTTGCTCAGTCGTGTCTGACCCTTTGTGACTCCATGAAACGCAGCACGCCAGGCCTCCCTGTCCATCACCAACTCCCAGAGTTTACCCAAACTCATGTCCATTGAGTCAGTGATGCCATCTAACCATCTCATCCTCTGTCGTCCCCTTCTCCTCCTGCCTTCAATCTTTCCCAACATCAGGGTCTTTTCAAATCAGTCAGCTCTTCACATCAGGTGGCCAAAATATTGGAGTTTCAGCTTCAACATCAGTCCTTCCAATGAATACCCTGGACTGATCTCCTTTAGGACGGACTGGTTGGATCTTCTTGCAATCCAAGGGACTCTCAAGAGTCTTCTCCAACACCACAGTTCAAAAGCATCAACTCTTCAACACTCAGCTTTCTTTATAGTCCAACTCTCACATCCATACATGACTACTGGAAAAACCATAGCCTTGACTAGACGGACCTTTGTTGACAAAGTAATGTCTCTGCTTTTTAATATGCTGTCTAGGTTGGTCATAACTTTCCATCCAAGGAGTAAGCGTCTTTTAATTTCATGGCTGCAATCATCATCTGCAGTGATTTTGAAGCCCCCCAAAATAAAGTCAGCCACTGTTTCCCCATTTATTTGCCATGAAGTGATGGGACCGGATGCCATGATCTTAATTTTCTGAATGTTGAGTTTTAAGCCAACTTTTTCACTCTCCTCTTTCACTTTCATCAAGAGGCTCTTTAGTTCTTCTTCACTTTCTGCCATAAGGGTGGTGTCATCTGCATGTCTGAGGTTATTGATATTTCTCCCGGCAATCTTGATTCCAGCTTGTGCTTCATCCGGCCCAGCATTTCTCATGATGTACTCTGCATATAAGTTAAATAAGCACTGCTAATGTTGAACTTGTGTCCGACTCTGTGTGACCCCATGGACTATAGGCTGTCAGGCTCCTTTGTCCACGGGATTTCCCAGGCAAGAATATGGGAGTGGGTTGCCATTTCCTTCTCCAGGATGTCTTCTCAACCCAGGGATTGAATCTGGGTCTCCTGCATTGCAGGAGGATTCTTTATCACTGAGCCATTAGGGAAAGAAGAAGCAGCAATATCGTGGTAGCCTAGTATAATCTACATGATCGCTTCATTGTATTCGTATTCTTGCCTGGGGAATCTCAGGGATGGGGGAGCCTGGGGGGCTGCCGTCTATGGGGTCGCACAGAGTAGGACACGACTGAAGCGACTTAGCAGCAGCAGCAGCCTACATACCAGTGAATGAATTGTTGTAAAATTTTTATGACATACAGCATCATAGTCATATTCATAATACAGTATTGGAACATTGTTACAATTTGTGAAAACCCATTTCCCTGTGATAATAGGCTGAAACACAGTTTCTCTAAGCACTAGAGAGAGAGAGAGGCATACTGTACAGTAATGTAATTCTTTGAAAGCGAATCTATAATATAGTAAGAAAAGTAACACATTATTAGTTCAGTTCAGTTTAGTCACTCAGTTGTGTCCGACTCTTTGTGACTCCATGGACTGCAGCACGCCAGGCTTGCCTGTCCATCACGAACTCCTGGAGTTTGCTCAAACTCATGTCTATTGAGTCAGTGATGCCATCCAACCATCTCATCCTCTGTCGTCCCCTTCTCCTCCTGCCTTCAGTCTTTCTCAGCATCAGGGTCTTTTCCAGTGAGACAGTTCTTCGCATCAGGTGGCCAAAGTATTGGAGCTTCAGCTGAACACAATATTAATTTCATATTAAATATCACTCACCTTATGCCGATGTAAGGATAGACTAATCCATTTCATTACAAGTTTTGCACATGATGTCTTACACAATGAACGCTTAGGCTATGATGATCACACAGAAATGTCTCCTACAGTTTTTGTCATTCAGTTATTAGGTTTTCATATGAAGACACTCACAAACATGTACATAAACATTTATTTACTATTCATTAGGTAGAAGCAGATCATCATAGAGGTCTCCATCATTGTCTTCACATTGAGTAGGCTGAGGAGGAGGAAGAGAAGTGGTTTGGCTTGCTGCCTTAGGGATGGCAGAGGCAGAAGAACTGGAGGAGTTGGGAGAGGCAATCACACTCAGACATACGTTGTTAATTTCTGACTTTTTTTTTTTTTGCCTTTTCATTTCTCTAATGTTTCTATGTAATACCAACTCCTCCAGTTTGCTTTAGTTTCAGTGCCTGAAAGATAGAAGGGCCTATGTCTTAGAAGTCAAAAGCCATCTTGAATATCTTGAATAAGCAGAATATTTCTGCCAGATTGTCTAATATCACTGTTTTCTGGCACTGCTTTTTCTACATCTTCTTCCTTATGTCTGGCTCTGGTTCAGAAATGCTCATCTCCATCAAGTCCTCTTCTGTTAATTCCTCTAGTGTGATGTCTATAGCTCCTGAATTTCTACAAGATGCATATCTTGAAACTCTTCACCCCATCACCTTTTTTTCATATCCACAGTCTCTTTCATGATTTCCTTGACTGGCTCTGTCATGAATCCTATGAAGTCATGCATAACATCTGGACAGTTTTCTCCAGCAGGAATTTATTGTTTCAGGCTTGATGACTTTCACAGCTTTTTCTATAACAATGATGGCATCTTCCATGATGTAATCTTTTCAGACTTTCATGTTGTTCTTTCTGTTGAAGTTTTCTTCTGTAGCATTGATAGTCGTTTCCAGACAGTACCATGAATAAAGAGCCTTAAATATCCTTATAACCCTCTAATCTAGAGGCTGAATTAGAGATGTGTTTGGGAACAAGTAGACTATTTTGGTGGCTTCAAGTGTTGAACTTATGAGATTTGGGTGGGAGGCAGGCAGGAACAGTGTCCAATATCAAATGAACTGTAAAAGGCATTTCTTACTGGCAAGGTACTTATTGACTTCAAGGACAAAGCATTGATGGAACTAATGCAAAAAAATTGTTCTTATTGTCCGAGTCTCCTTGTTGAGCAACCAGAAGACTGTCAGCTAGTGTTTATCTTTTCCCTTCAAGGCTCGAGGGTTAGTAGCTTTGTAGACAAGGGAAATCCTGATTATAAACCTGACTGCATTTGCACAAAATAGTAGAATAAGCCTCCTGTCCCTTCCTGTCCTAAATCCTGGTGCTCACTTCTCTTCATTACTAATAAATGCCTTGTGCAGCAATTTTTCCCCCAGAATAGAGCAATTTGTCTGCATTAAAATCTGTTCAGATATTCTTTCTCCTCAATGATTTTCTAATGGCATCTAGGATCTCCTGGCCAGCAGAAGCTGCTTCTCCTGTTGTCTTCACATTTTTAAAGCTAAATCTTTTTCTAAAATGATCAAACCATCCTTCGCTGGCCTTGAATTCTTTAGATCCCTCACCTTCCTTTTGCTTTAAGGTGTCATGTAACGACTTTGTTTTTTTTGAAACATACTGGAGTCTACAGGTATGCCTTACCTGTGGCAATATTGCACCCACACAAAAGCTGCATTTTCAACACATGATAAAAAAAGTATTTCACCAAAAGGGCAATGTTTTCACCCTGCTGGTGTAGCTGCACTGACGGCTTTGTGGATTTTCTTTTCTTTTTTCACAATGGTCCTTACGCTAGGTTAATTTATCTTAAAATGGCAGCAACCTCAGTTGCAGACCTCAATTTTTGGTGCATATTAAGCAATTTAGCTTTTTTTTGTAATGTCATGACTTTTTTCTGATTCTTCGGAGCACTTCCGACATCTCTAGTGGCACTTCACTTGGGTCCCATGATGTTATTCAACGTTCAGTGTATTGCACTAAACATGATGAAAAATACATGAAAACTGCTAGGGAGAATTTTTTTGTTTTTGAAAAAATTTTTCATTGGAGCTAATTACTTTGTAATATTGTGCTGGTTTCTGCCATACATCAACATGAATCAGCACCAGGTATACCTATGTCCCCTCCCTCTTGAACCTTACTTCCATCTCTCACCCACTCCCACCCCTCTAGGCTGTCATAGAACGCTGCATTGAGCTCCCTGGTCACGCAGCAAATTGGGGGAGAAATTTTTTTACTGTCATTTAAAATTTATTAGACAGATGAACCGCATACATGGAGATGATTAGTGCCACATGGCGTTTAAAGTGGATTCTCACAACACTTGAGCTTATGACAATAGCAACAGTGGTTGGCTACAAAATTGCTACAGTAGCACAGTGTGTGCTACAATGAATTTTATGCACTTATGATTTAAAACTGCCTCCTTACACTTGTTTACATTTCTCTCCACCATGAATGGTGTCATGTACAGTCTGTGAGTGTTTTTGCATATAAGTTTTGATACATTTTAACTTTTTAAATAGATTTTTGTGTATTTTATGGTAAATGATAAAATAGATGAGTATCTAGTACCCACATAGATTTTTATGCATTCATGACACACTTCACTTAAAAAATAATATTTTATACTTCTAGGTTATGTGGTTTGTCTGAGAGTTTTTTCAAATTGTCACAAATCTCCAAAATTTTTTTTCAATGTATATATTGGAAAAAATTCAGGTACAAGTGTATCCACACAGTTCAAACCTGTGTTGTTCACAGGGCAATTGTATTGGCAAAAAATTATGTATTTATCAAAGGACTTATATCCAAGTATATAAATTGGGCAATATGGGCAATAAATAGGCAATAAATGGGCAATAAAATGGGCAATAAAATTAGATAATATATCACAATATCCTTTTACCTGCCCTCTGCAGATAACACCTTTGCTGTATGGGGCACTATAGTAATGATTGCTTAAAAGATTTTTATTTTTTTCTAGGAACAGGCACTAGCCTTGCCCAGTTCAAACATTTTGAGACCACCAAGCATTTAGTTGGGCCCTAAGTGTCTGATGATGAGCTTTTGATGTCCAAGGGCCAAAAAAACTGCACCCTCAGCTTAGGCCAACACCACCACCATTTTTTGAACATGTGCCCCATGAAGAAGCATGTAGCTCAGATATACCTGCACAGAGTGTATCTCACAGGTTTCCTTACCTGTCTTGTATCTCTAATGACCTTTCTTCCTGATACTCATACCTTGATTTTATCCTGAGCCCCTCACCTTCGGAAGGCAGATTTAAGACTTGTTCTTTCATCTTCTCACTTGACTGCTTCCCAAATTAACCTTTTCTCTGCTGCACACCTCGGCATCTCAGTATTTGGCTTGCCACATGTTGGGCAGACAAACCTGGTTCGTCACACCAGCACTCTTACTATTCGGTTTTTATACAAGATAAATAAAATCATCAGATCAGATCAGTCGCTCAGTCGTGTCCGACTCTTTGCGACCCCATGAATCGCAGCACGCCAGGCCTCCCTGTCCATCACCAACTCCCGGAGTTCAATCAGACTCACGTCCATCGAGTCAGTGATGCCATCCAGCCTTCTCATTCTCTGTCGTCCCCTTCTCCTCCTGCCCCCAATCCCTCCCAGCATCAGAGTCTTTTCCAATCTCAAGAGTCAACTCTTCGCATGAGGTGGCCAAAGTACTGGAGTTTCAGCTTTAGCATCATTCCTTCCAAAGAAATCCCAGGGCTGATCTCCTTCAGAATGGACTGGTTGGATCTCCTTGCAGTCCAAGGGACTCTCAAGAGTCTTCTCCAACATCACAGTTCAAAAGCATCAATTCTTCGGTGCTCAGCCTTCTTCACAGTCCAACTCTCACAACCATACATAACCACAGGAAAAACCATAGCCTTGACTAGACGAACCTTTGTTGGCAAAGTAATGTCTCTGCTTTTGAATATGCTATCTAGGTTGGTCATACATCCACATAAAATTTTTTAAGTAATCCATGAAAGGAAAAAATTTTTTTCTCCTCCAAATTTAAGAGCATTTATTCTGCAAAAGACCATGTTAAGAGGATGAAAGAAAAATCTGAGAGAAAATATTTGCAAACCACATATTAGACAAAGAGCTAGTTTCTAGAATATACAAAGAACTCTCAAAACCCAACTGCTAAAAAAATCCAATTAGAAAATGGTCAGAAGGAATAAACTGACATCCTGAAGAAGATATACAGATGGTAAATAAGCACACAAGAAGAGGTTCACCATCAGAGGCCATGAGGGAAATAAAATTTAAAGCACATAAGCTATCACTACACACCTAGCAGAATGGCTAGAATAAAAAATAATGACAACACCTAATGCTCATTAGAGTGCAGAAAAACTGGATCACTGACAATCTGCTGGTGAGAATGTAAAGTGGAATAGCCACTCTGGAAACCAATTTGGATGTTTCTTACAAAAGTAAACATGTAGCTATCACACAACCCAGCAATTGCTCTCCTGGGCATTTCTCCCAGAGAAAAGAAAAAACTCGTGTTCCTGCTAAAGAACTGTACACAAATGTCAAAAACTTTATTCCAAATAGCCAAAAATTGAAGACAAGCATGTGTCTTTTCACCTGTGAATGGGTAAATAAACTGTGTACATCCACATTGTGGAAAACTACTCAGTAACAAAAAGGAACAAACTCTTGATGTATTCAATGACTTAGATAACTCTCCGGGAAAATATGTGGCATGAAAAAGTCGATTTCTCCTAAATTACATATTGTATGATTCCATTATATTATATCTTTTAAATGGCAAAACTATAGAAACAGATAAGAGATTAGTGGTTGCCAGGGCCTGGAGAGGGGAAAAGAGAGGCGAATGGGGCTATAAAAAGGCAACACAAGAGGCCCCTGTGATGATGGGACTGTTTTGTATCTTGATCATATCAAAGAGGCTGGACTTAAAGAGTATATACTGTGTGACTCTATTTACATGAAATTCTAGAAAAATAAAAAACTGTAGTGAAAGAAAAAGATCAATGGTTGCCAAGGTAAAGATACAGAATGACTGCATATGGTTTCCAAATAAATTTTGGGGTGATGGAAATGTTCTATCAATATCATCATTGCAGTGATAGTTAAATAACATCGCATATTTGTTAAGGATTTCCCTGGTGGCTCAGTGCTGAAGAATCCACCTGCAATGCAGGACACACTATTTGATCCCTGGGTCAAGAAGATCTCCTGGAGAAGTAAAGGGCAACCCACTCCAGTATTCTTACATGGAAAATCCCATGGACAGAAGAGCCTGGCGGGCTACAGTCCATGGGTCGCAAAAAAGTCAGACATGACTTAGGGACTAAACAACAACAATATTTGTTAAAATTCATTGGGATTTCCCTGGGGGTACAGTGGCTAAGACTCCACACTCCCAATGAAGCAGGCCAGGTTTGATCCCTGGTCAGGAAACTAGATTCCACAGCTGCAACTAAATAAAATCCCGAATGAAGATCTAACATCCTGTGTATTGCAACTAAGACCCATTGCAGCCAAATAAATAAATGAAAATAAGCAAATATTTAAAAGAAACCTCAACTAATTGTGCACTTAATATTGATGATAAGTTTCATTAAATTATACCTGACCCCCAAAATGGGGCTAATACATTCAGATGAATTTGCAACTTTTTCACTTAACTTTGTATCATGAACTCCTAGCTTCAGGGTGCATAGCTTTTCCTTCTTTTCACAACAGTTGCATAGTATTCCATTGTATGGGTGCCCCATAATCCCACAATTAATTTAATTGTCCCCTTTTGATAAGCATTTGGGCCATTTCCAATATTTTATTTTACAAATAATGTTGTAATAGTCAACCTTATCATATACCTTTGCATACTGTGTTTTTATTAAATGAATTCCTAAAAGTGATATTGCTTGGTTAAATGTTATATACAATTAAAATTTTAGCAGTAAGCATCACATTGCCCAATAAAATAAGGTGGTTCAACTTGTACTCTCGCCAATGATGAGTAAGAGTCCTGTGGTTGTTCTACGGGATTCTTTTTAAGCTCATTCACATGTTCCTTTTCCCACAGCATTTGCATGCAGTTGGTGTTTTCCTTTTCACAACTCCCATAGGACTTCTGTAGCTTTCAGTTTTGACTGTTGATGCTTTGCTAGGATTTGTAGAATGACCTAGTTATTTGATGACCATCCAATAAACAAGGAGTTCATATGACAGTGGGGAGCTGGACATGAAAAGCAATACTATATAGCAGGATAAATGGCATGATACTTGTACATAATATCAAACATGCTGATAATAATGATAAGAGAAACGATGATGATAATGGTAACATTAATAGCTGAAAATTATTGAACACTTACTATGTACCAAGAAGTAGTCTAAGAACTACAAATATATGTATTTAATTCTCCCAATAATGCTCTGAGGTTGAGACTACTTCTACTGTTTCCATTTTATAGACTCCTTGGCTGGGCATTGAAGGTTGAGTAGGAATTAACTAGGTAACGAAAGGTTGTGGATTAAATGGAATCAGGCAGAATGAAAAGTGTGTACAAAGGTCAAGGCAGAAGAAGGAAAAGTCAATTCAGAGGTCCCATGAGTAACAGCACATGGCTGGCAACCAAAGGGAACAGGAAAAGAAGAAGCTGGAGGAAGTTCATGATTGGGTGGATAGAGATGCTTCTCATTTCTCTTGCTACACACACACACACACACACACTGCAGTTGGCTGTTCTCACGTTTTTAACCTATGGTTCCTAGCAGAGACTGGGGGAAGACTTCTCATTAAGAAGCAATGCCTAGTTTCAGACCCAAAGAATAAGAGTCAACCAGACGAAAAAGAGGAACCATGTGTTCAGGCAGAGGAGGTGGCATGAAACGTCATGACCGGAGTGCTTAAGGAACTGACTGGCTTAAAGTGGCTGGGTATAAAGAGCTAAGGGAGAGGAACCATTAGTGAGGCCAAAGAAGGTGACAGATGCCAACTCAGGTAGAGCCTGTAGGCCACATTAGGGAACTCAACTTTGATTGCAGAATCACTCAATGAAAAAGAAGTGATTCACTATCTACTCTAGACAAGCCCTGTCTTGGAGGCCAAGGGAGATGCAGTGATGTGGGCTGGATTTCTCTGGTGGTCCAGATGAACTTGCCTGCTAGTGCAGGGGACATGAGTTCAGTCCCTGACCTGGGACGATTCCACACGCCATGGAGCAACTGGGCCTGTGGGCCGCAACCATTAAGCCTGTGCTCTAGAGTTCCAGAGTCGCAACTACTGATGCTCATGAACCTAGAGTCCATGCTCTGCAACAAGACAACAGCAATGAAGACCCAGTGTACCTAAAAAAAAAAAAGACACATCTGTTAACATTTTAAAAAGTGATGTGGACTGCCTTTAAGAAGCTCACAGGTTAGCTAAGACAGTAAGATATGAGCAAATATAAGGGAGCCAATCAATGATAAAGGGCCACATATAAAAAGGAATGAATGTGAAATGTTGGGTTGTGGGAGGGAAAGAAAATTGGCTGGGAAAGTGGGATAGTGAAGGGAGGGGAAGGAATGGAGCCTTGAAGGGTGGGTGCCATTTGGAAAGAGATGGGGAGACAGCCTTCTATATCAGACATCCCAAGAATAAACAAATGAGATCTATCTGATATATTTGGAAGAGACTGAGTAAGCCCACCTAGCCAAAGTATGGATGTGTGCAAGGAACATGAGAGAATCTTAGAAAAGGTGCATAAGATCAAATTAGGATGGGTCTGACATGCAAGGCTAAGGAATTTGAATTTAAATTTTTGTGGGCAAAGAAGGGCCATTCTGCCCTTTTCAATGTCAAACAACTTGAATAAGGGATTTTGTTTGACAATTAATATGGAACAAGAGAGATAACCAAGTCAGGGAGCCAACTTCAGAGGTCAGTGCTTACGCCAAAGTTCTGTACAAGGTTGGCCAAAATAAAGAAGAACCGAAAGACCAGAGGGAATAATGCACTGCATCATTTACATCTTTTTGCAGGAAAGTAATTTTCTTTCTTACCATGACGTACATTCTCTTTTCATGGTAATCTGCCTTCAAAGCCTTGAAGATGAATATATTTAAAGTTCTGGAAGCCAAGTCAAAGGCATAGTATGATGTCTTTTAGGAACATGTACTCAAGTTTCTTTATTGGCATCTACCACTATATTTCATGTCCACACTCCTGTCTGCTGAGTTTCCTTTTTCTACAGGATGTTCATTATTGAAGGATTCTTGAGACAAAAACAAAATACATTACAATTAGTTAAAAGGATGTTTGCTTCTCTTGGGTGTTTTTACTCACAGCACTTCTGCAGGTTTTCCCACACCAATAACCAGTTCTCCAACTCTCCAGACACCAACTGGGTTTCTATAATTCAGCTCTGTTCTGACACCAACTACCCGGAGTTAGCCCAGGCTCTACAGGATTAAGGGTTCAGTCCCACAAGACTGTCTCACTTATAAGGAACCTAATATTTTCAGATGCCAGTTGAAGGTACTGGGTCCCTTGGGTACCCACACTTCTATCCAATTTGGTTACAGACTCAGAGGTTCCCAAACTCCCCCCACCAGCTTCAGGTTTGATCATTTGCTAGAATGACTCACAGAATTCAGGAAAACACTTTACTTTCTGCCAGTGGTTTATTATAGAGGGTGCAAATGAAGAGCCAGGTGAAGAGGTATACAGGGTGTGATCCAGAAGGGTCCTAAGCCCAGGAGCTTCTGTCCCTGTGGAGATGGGGTGAGCCACCTTCCCAGAACAGAGATGCATTTGCCAACATGGAAGCTCTTCCCACCCCAGGTTTTTATGGAGGTTTCACTATATGTGTGTGATTGAGTAAATCACTGGCCATCGGTGATTAACTCAATCTCTAGTACTTCTGGCCCAGAGTTTGGAGGTCTGAAAGTTCCAACCCTCAAATCTCAGGGTTGGTTCCCATGGCAACCAATCCCACAAAGAAGTTACTTACGGATCCACTAGAGCCTCATTAGCATAAACTCAGGTAAGGTGGAAAGGGGCTTATTATGAATAAAATACCAAAAACACTTCTTTTCACTTCTATCACTCAGGAAGTTTCAAGGGTTTTAGAAGTTCTTGTACCAAGGAACTGGAGATGAAGACCAAATACGAAGGTATTGGGTTGGTCAAAAATTTCCTTCGGTTTAAAAAGAATTAGTTAATTATTTATTTTGGCTGCTCTGTGTCTTCATTGCTGAGTGGGGGTACTCTTTATTGCAGTGCATGGGCTTCTCACCATGGTGGTTTCTCTTGTTGCAGAGCATGGGCTCTAGAGTGTGCCAGCTTCAGTAGCTGAGACACGGGGGCTCAGCAGTTGCAGCTCTTGGGCTCTAGAGCACAGGCTCAATAGTTGTGGCGCATAGGCCTAGTTGCTCCGTGGCATGTGGAATCTTTCTGGACCAGGGATCAAA
Organism: Bos mutus; assembly: GCF_027580195.1. Lineage (NCBI taxonomy): Eukaryota > Metazoa > Chordata > Mammalia > Artiodactyla > Bovidae > Bos > Bos mutus. The sequence continues at coordinate 72,127,698 of NC_091617.1, forward strand.
CCCACATCCCCTGCATTGGCAGGCGGATTCTTAACCACTGGACCGCCAGGGAAGTCCTCCTTTGATTTTTTTAATTAAAAATAAAAGATATACTTTTCATTTTCACCAAGAACTTTATTGAACAATGTATTTACTGTTTTGTTCCACTACCTTCTGCTGTTTTTTTCAGGCAACTTCACAATTCCGTCTTCCCAAAATTGTTTATCTTTTGGAGCAAAAGACTGCTTCAGGTGTTTTTACAGTCTTTCAACAAATTAAAATCTTTTCGTTAAGAGAATTCTATAAAGACCAAGATAAATGGACATCGGAAAAAGCAATGTCTGATGAATATAGTGGATGAATCAGAATTTTCCAGCCAGCTTGTAATAATTTTTGCTTGATCATTAAAGAAGCATGCAGTCTTGCATTATCCTGATGAAAGATTATGTGTTTTCTGTTGTCTAATTCTGGATGCTTTTCATCAAGTAGCTGCTTTCAGTTGGTCTAATTGGGAGCATTACTTGTTGAAATTTATTGTTTGGTTTTCTGGAAGAAGCTCGTAATGGAGGACTCCCTTCCAATTCCACTATATACACAACATCACCTTCTCTGGGTGAAGACCAGCCTTCGGTGTGTGGTTGGTAGTGGTTTATTTTGCTTGCCCCACAGTCTCTTCCATTCCACATTATCACACAGTATCTAGTTTTCATCACCCATCACAATCTGTACTAAAAGTGTGCCATCTTTTTAACGAGTTTCCAGTGAACACTTAGTGTTTTTTCATTATTTGGCCTTCCTTTGTAAAATCACGCAACTTCATGAGAACCCGCTTAAAAACCATGGAGCATCACCCCATCCCAAAACACACCATGTTCACACTTACACACACACACCCACACACACACATACAATTTTGCCTGCAACCTGAGACAGCTGAAACTTGTAGCCTCCAGGTTAAGAATCCCTGTCTCTGTGTGTCCAAGAGACAAGTGCTGTCTGAAGGCCACAGAGAATTGAAACAAAATTCTATTACCTCTATAGTATTAAGTAAAAGGAAGAAAAGATACGAAATATATTTCAATGATAAATTTTATTAGATTTTTGAAAGGTTTAAATGGTAAGATTCATAATAACAAAAAGCTTTGCATGTACACCCCATAAAATGCTAATAAATTTAAGGGATTCAGTTTCCACTTGTATATACCATATGGTACAGAGCTTAAAGTGGAAGAGAGGCCTCCTAATTTCCCCTTCCCCACTCCCATACAGTTGGCCCTTACTGGACTTGTTTTCAAGGATTTGTAATGTGGCAGAGGCTATGCTGGGTCACAGGTGGTGGGAAAAAGAAAGATTGTGAAGACTCTTGTCTTCTGGGGAGGTTTATAGCCCTGGGGAGAAGAACAGGTGTATAAAAAAAAATCACACTAATAAAAGAAATCAATGATGTACTGAAATAGACTTGTGGAAAAGCAGCGGAGGAAGGAGGCAGTATTAATTTTGCCTGGAGGTGAATTTGAAAGGAGCCCTGCAGAATGGGAAGAATGTTCGGGCCAAGTTTGTTTGTTCTTTTTTTTTTTTTTTTCTTCTCCTTTTAGCCATAGAAAGAATTCCAGGATACTTCTACCCTGGACTTGTCACTTGGACTCTGTACCTGCTGTTCCAAAAAAAGAAATGGCCAAGTACATGCAACCTCCTCTTCAGTAACGACTGAAGTAGCTAAAGTGTGTCAGGAACACTGCCAGGCAGTATCTAGCTGTTCTCTCGAATTCTGATGACAACAAAATGGAAGAAAGTGTTAGCCCCATTTTTTCTGAGGAACCTGGGTTCTGAGTTAGGACTTCTCATGGTCATAGAGTTAGAAAGTGGCTGAGACAGGACTGTCTTTTTCCTCTACCCCACTTGGTTGCTTTAGGCCCATGTTAAGGGGACTTATGACGTTGTGTGGTGCACTTAAGTGCATGCACACATAGCGGATATTTGATACTTGTATGAATAAATGGATACCTGAGGAAAAGAACAAAAGACTAAACTTTCCTGTAGAGGCAGTTCCCAGGAAGCCTATCTTTGCATCCTGCAGAATGAATTTATCTAACTAACTATTGCCATACCAGCTGTCAGACCCTGGGGTCCAGAGGGACTCACCCCAGCAGGGTGTGCCAGCCTCTGCTACAGGCACAGTCTGGAGAAGTATATGTCTACCCAGCCAGAAGCCATGCTTGTGCCTGAAAATTCACAGCACTACCTCTCAACTGTTCTGTCAGACTTTGCCACTACATGCTCTGGATTTCACCACATGTGAAGAGGACTTGCTTTGCCTACAAAGGCTATAAGCTTTCTAAAGATGGGAGCTCCGTCTGCATCAATGTTACCAAAAGGAACTCGGGTCTGCTCACCTGATATGCAGCAAAGCCAGTCTCCTTCACCAAGGAAAGTACAGCTTTTTTTGCAAAGGGACAAGCAGGAAGAATGGGCAGCTCATGCTCAAAAGCCACAAACTCCCTGATGACTTCAGGGAAGAGTCTTTAAGGTAACCTTTAAGGCTGAGGGTCACGGAGTTCATGATCAGCTTATAGACATTCTTCTGATTGGTTGGTGATGAGGTAATACAGTAGTATTTCAGGATCTTAATCATTAACCTTCCAGTTCCAATCAGTCTGGGGTCTTGGTGCTTGTGGTCAGTATGGAATCACCATACTAGTGATGGTGACTCTAGGTGGGGGATCTTAGTTTATGTAGAACAACACAAAATTATGCATCCAATTGTAATCTATCTTTGGGAGGAACTAGAAGTCCTGGGTAGAGAAGGCAATGGCACCCCACTCCAGTGTTCTTGCCTGGAGAATCCCAGGGATGGGGGAGCCTGGTGGGCTGCCGTCTATGGGGTCACACAGAGTAGGACACGACTGAAGCGACTTAGCAGCAGCAGCAGCAGCATCAGGAGTCCTGGGACTCTATCATTTTAATCATTAACTGCTTGAGTCTGTGCTTTGGAAACCCAGGGAAGGCCAAACAAGAAGCAGGGGCCATGGAGGAACTTTTGTGTCCTGGAGGACCCTCCTTTTTTTAAATACTCATCAGTCTTGAGTGGAACAGAAGCAGGACAAGAAAGGAAATACAGTTTTGGATAGAGGTTAATCATCAACTCAGTAGGGGAACTCAATTTTAGTGGGACTTGGTTTTATCATCACCCTGCTCCCTGTGGCCCCTGGGGGAGCCAGAGCAGCTCTAAATTGGGAACCACCATCCACCGTTTTCATAAAGATTTACAGAGGCATGGCTGTCACTTGAAGCCCTTTAAATTATAGTGTCAAATACAATTACTGTTATTATTAAAGTAAGCACTTGATAAGTGCTTACGAAATAATTAAACAAATGATGAATAAATGTTCCAGGAATTCAGATTAGTGTAGGGGGAGAGGCCACTGAGTAAGAGAGACTGGAGGGTGGGAGAATTTGGCTATGTTGGCATATGGGAATGAGATTGGCAGTGGGGAATATTTTTAGAAAGGAAAAACTGCACCAGCATGCGGTTCAGCAGCAAGCACTATTTATATGCAGCAACATCCTGGTGGTCAGAAGGGCTCTATAAGGAAGTTGTGTGGAAAGGTAACTCAAGACAGCTAACTTTGATCAAGGGTTGCTTTGTGCTGGGCACTAAGCTGTGTGCTTTACGTGGGTGACCTCCTTTAATCCTCACAACAGCCCTATGAGGTGGTTACTGTTACAATCATCAGGAAATTGAGACACAGAGAAGTTAATTAACTTACCTGAAGTCTTTGTTGTTCAGTCGCTCAGTTGTGCCCGACTCTTTGCAACCCCATGGACTACAGCAAGCCAGACTTCCCTGTCCTTCACCATCAGACCAAACCATGCAGTGATTTGAACGCCAAACTGTGCCCCTGGACTCCCACAGTGGCAAAGGAGAGTTGCTGAAGGTTCTTGGATAGAGAAGTGATATGGTGATATGGCTGCTGCAGGAAAAAAAAAGCAATACAGTGCAGTAGTTAGGAGTTTGGGCTTTGGCACCAAACTATCTGTTGTTGTTGTTGTTTTTTAAATCTCCGTTCTGCCACTTGGCAGCTAGGCTATCTTAGATGTATTATTTAACTGCTCTATGGCTCAGTAGATTACCCTCTATAGGGGTAATAAAAGCATCTAGTTTTTAGGGTTTTATGAGGAATATTCCCTGGTGGCTCAGATGGTAAAGAATCTGTCTTCGATGCAGGGAGACCTTGGTTCGGTCCCTGGGTTGGGAAGATCCCCTGGAGAGGGGAATGGCTACCCACTCCGGTATTCTTGTGTAGAGAATTCCATGGACAGAGGAGCATGATGGGCTTACAGTCTATGGGGTCACAAAGAGTCGGACACGACAGAGTTACTAACACTTTCATTAATTAGAATGAGATACTAAATGTAGAGCACTTCAAAACAGCATTGGCATGTATGTGCATGACAACTCTTAGCTATTATCGATATGTTAGCTATCTGCCAGGTGAACTGGAGAGAGGTCAGAGCAGAGGCCCAGCAGGAGGCAAGGACTGAAGCAGAACTGCCTAGGGTGATGGCAACTGGAATAAAAGGGTAAGACATTTTAAAGTAAGATTCAATCAGATTCATTAACTGGAAAATGAGATAAAGAAGAATAGTTAATAATGACTGTCAGATTCCTGGTCTCATTAACTGGGAGGAAAGGGGTGTCTGACAGCAACAGGAACACTAGGAGAGGAGCTAGTTTGTTGGGGGCAAGGCCATTTAGGGAAGGCATGGGTAGCATGTCAAGGGAACTCTGTGTTCTATCGCTAGCTTTGCCACCAGTTTGGCAGAAGCCTCCTTCTTCCTCTGGGCTTTCTCATTAGCAAAATGAAGCTTTTACACTTGACAGCTCAAAATCAGATATTTTCCAATTTCACCTGAGAGTACCCTAAAGGGGAAATGATGCTGTCAGAATGGTTCAGCCTTTTTGAGGTTCAAGGTTAGATGACAAGAGGAAGGCAATAATAGAACGGGATTTCTCCCCTTTTTCTATTTTAAATTGAATTATAATTGACATAACACTATATTAGTTTCAGATATACAGTATAGCAGTTTTATATTTCTATATATTATAAAATGATCACTACAAGTATAGTTATCATCTGTCACTTTACTAAGTTATGACAATATTATTGACTATTCCTAGCATATTCCCTATGTTGTACATTACCTTTCATCCCTGTGGCTCATTTATTTTGTAACTGGAAGTTTGTACCTCTTAATCCCCATCACCTATTTCACTCCTTCCCTCTGGAACTACACGTTTGTTCTCTGTGTCTATGAGTCTGCTTATGTTTTGTTTTGTGTTTTGTTCTTTTTAATTCCACACATAAATGAAATCATACAGTGTTTGTTTTTCTGTGAGTTATTTCACTGGGCATAATACCCTCTACATGCATCCACGTCATAATGGCAAAGTTTCATTCTTTTTATGGCTAATATTTCATTGCATATATATATATATATATATATATATACACACACACACACACATCACATCTTCTTTATCCATCCATATACCAGTGAGTACTTAGGCCCTTCCATATCTTGCCAACTGTAAATAATGCTGCAAAGAATATACAGGTACATATACCTTTCTGAATTAGTATTTTTGTTTTCTTTGGAAAAATATCCAAAAGTGGAATTGTTGGATCATATGGTAGTTCTAATTTTTTTAAATCTCAATTTTATTTATTTATTTTACTTTACAATATTGTATTGGTTTTGCCATACATGGTTCTAATTTTTTGAGGCGCCTCCATACTCCACTACTCCATAGTGGCTGCACCAACTTACGATCTTACCAACAATGTGTAAGTCTTCCCATTTCTCCCCATTCTCGCCAACACTTGTGATTTGTTGTCTTTCTGAGAACAGCTGTCCATTCTGACAGGTGTGAGGTGTCCCCCCCCCCCTTATGTTTCTTCATTCCTCCTTAAATGTTGCACCTCAGCCAGGCTTTGAAGATAGCTTGTCGCATGCATCCCTGGGGGAGAAGTGTCAGAGAAAGTCAAGTTCAGTGTTTATTTGATTTAGATGTTCTCTCTTCCCCTTGATTGGTTCCTGCCTCAGGCTTTGTGTTTCTACCAGATTAGAGAAGAAAGGGAAGGTTGTTTTTAAAAGTTCACTGTCCTCAGCACTGGCATGAGAGACATAGCGACAGTGCAACTAGAACCTTGGTGGTGGCAGCAGCCCAGCACAGCTTATGCTTACCCAGAGGGCACACCTGAGGGGGGAGCACCGTCTGCCTGGGGCACACCTGGAGCTAGCCTCCAACAGGTGTGTGCAGCAAGCGTACTGTTCAGAACGGCTATTGCAGAACGGGCAGGCACTTTTTTGAGAAGAGCTGCATTTCAAAATACAGTCTTAAATCAAGTAAAATAGAATAACAAACCCAAGGCTTAATAAGGAAGATATTGAATGCATGCCAATCAACTTATAAACAAACACTGGGAGAAACATTTGTTAAAAATAAAGTATTACTTTCACAACATAGCAGGATTCAGTTCAGTCGTTGAGTCGTGTCCGACTCTGCGACCCCATGAATCACAGCACACCAGGCCTCCCTGTCCATCACCAACTCCCGGAGTTCACTCAGACTCATCCATCGAGTCAGTGATGCCATCCAGCCATCTCATCCTCTGTCGTCCCCTTCTCCTCTTGCCCCCAATCCCTCCCAGCATCAGAGTCTTTTCCAATGAGTCAACTCTTCGCATGAGGTGGCCAAAGTACTGGACTTTCAGCTTTAGCATCATTCCTTCCAAAGAAATCCCAGGGCTGATCTCCTTCAGAATGGACTGGTTGGATCTCCTTGCAGTCCAAGGGACTCTCAAGAGTATTCTCCAACACCACAGTTCAAAGGCATCAATTTTTTGGCACTCAGCTTTCTTCACAGTCCAACTCTCACATTCATACATGACCACTGGAAAAACCATAGCCTTGACTAGACGGACTTTGTTGGCAAAGTAATGTCTGCGCTTTTCAATATGCTATCTACGTTGGTCATAACTTTTCTTCCAAGGAGTAAGCGTCTTTTAATTTCATGGCTGCAGTCACCATCTGCAGTGATTTTGGAGCCCAAAAAATAAAGTCTGACACTGTTTCTTCCACTGTTTCCCCATCTATTTCCCATAAAGTGATGGGACCAGATGCCATGATCTTCGTTTTCTGAATGTTGAGCTTTAAGCCAACTTTTTCACTCTCCTCTTTCACCTTCATCAAGAAGCTTTGTAGTTCCTCTTCACTTTCTGCCATAAGGGTGGTGTCATCTGCATATCTGAGGTTATTGATGTTTCTCCCGGCAATCTTGATTCCAGTTTGTGCTTCTTTCAGTCCAGCGTTTCTCATGATGTACTCTGCATATAAGTTAAATAAGCAGGGTGACAATATACAGCCTTGACGTACTCCTTTTCCTATTTGGAACCAGTCTGTTGTTCCATGTCCAGTTCTAACTGTTGCTTCCTGATTTGCATACAGATTTCTCAAGAGGCAGGTCAGGTGGTCTGGTATTCCCATCTCTTTCAGAATTTTCCACAGTTTATTGTAATCCACATAGTCAAAGTCTTTGGTATAGTCAATAAAGCAGAAATCGATGTTTTTCTGGAACTCTCTTGCTTTTTCGATGATCCAGTTGGATGTTTGGCAATTATGGGCTTCCTTGGTGGCTCAGACAGTAAAGCGTCTGCCTGCAATGCTGGAGACCTTGGTTCGATCCCTGGGTCGGGAAGATCCCCTGGAGAAGGGAATGGCAACCCACCCCAGTACTCTTGCCTGGAAAATTTCATGGACAGAGGAGCCTTGTAGGCTACAGTCCATGGAGTCGCAAAGAGTTGGACACGACTGAGCTACTTCACTCACTTCATTCACTACACAAAGGAGGTGCTCTCTCCTCCTTTTTTTTTTTTTAAGGTGACAACTGTGCTTAGACCATTTCCCTCAGGTTGGACAATATTTAGGAATTAAACTTAGGAATTAAAATTAATTCTTACATATGCTGGTTGATAGTCATTTAAAAATCTTAACTGGTTCTCAGGTTTAATGATTGGAGGAAACTGTCATTAAGTAGTCTCCTTTCAGGCTTCCCTGGTGGCTCAGTGGTAAAGAATCTGCCTGCCAAGATCCATAAAAGATTATTATTTTTATTACTATTCAAATGAGTATTAAATTTACTCTTTGCATTGAGCAAGAGTTCACAGGCATTCTTTAAACTGCTGGATTTTGTTGTGCATCATTTAAAACATTTTGTATGTTTCTTCTTATCTGTGTTTACAGTGTGTTCTTGAATAATGTTCATTTGTCAGGAGAACTGTGAGATATAAATTATGTGGATATTAAAAAAAAAAAATCTGCTGCCAATGCAGGAGATGTGGGTTCAGTCCCTGGGTCCAGAAGATCCCCTGGAGAAGGAAATGGCAACCCACTTGTTTTCTTGCCTAGGAAATTCCATGGAGAGAGGAGCCTGGTGGACTACAGTCCATGAGGTTGCAAAGAATCAGACATGACTTAGCAACTGAACAAAAACAGGTTCCTTTCAGTTAACACAGAGTCCTCACTGTCATTTGTGTCAGCAAATATTTATTGGATATTTTTGTACTAAGTAAGGTCCTTTTGAACTGTGGTGTTGGAGAAGACTCTTGAGAGTCCCTTGGACTGCAAAGAGATCCAACCAGTCCATTCTGAAGGAGATCAGCCCTGGGATTTCTTTGGAAGGAATGATGCTAAAGCTGAAACTCTAGTACTTTGGCCATCTCATGCAAAGAGTTGACTCATTGGAAAAGACTCTGATGCTGGAGGGATTGGGGGCAGGAGGAGAAGGGGATGACAGAGGATGAGAAGGCTGGATGGCATCACTGACTTGATGGATGTGAGTCTGAGTGAACTCTGGGAGTTGGTGATGGACAGGGAGGCCCTGCGTGCTGCAATTCATGGGGTCGCAAAGAGTCAGACACGACTGAGCGACTGAACTGAACTGAACTGAAGGTCCTATTTATCAAAAGTATTTTAAACACTTTAAAGCACTGTGCAAAAATGTTAGTGTGCTTGGTGGAAGCATAGTTTCCAAAAATTTCATGTTCCACATTTTACAGGTAGAGAAACTAAGGTTCTGGGGAGCAAAAGGACTCACCAATGATCTTTCCCTAGTTTCATTATAGTGCCAGGTTGTCATCATTCAAGGAGATGAGACATGCCAAGTAATTGATAGTCTAGTTCAAAAGAGGGGATATCGAGAAATGGAAACCATGGTGTTTTTAAAAAATTTTGTTTATTTTTGGCTGCCCTGAGTCTTTGTTGCTGCACGTGGGCTTTCTCTTATTGAAGTAACTGGAGGGCTACTCTCTAGTTGCTGTGCCCAGGCTTTTCATTGTGGAGGTTTCTCTTGTTTTGGAACATGAACTCTAGGGTGGGCATGCTCAGTAGTACAACTACTAGGCACATGGGCCTAGTTGCCCTAAGGCATGTGGGATCTTCCTGGACCAGGAATCGAACCTGTGTCTTCTGCATTGGCAGGCTGATTCTTAACCACTGGATCATTAGGGAAGTCCCAGCCATGGTGTTTAATCCCTTGCTTGTGTCCCATTCAAACAGCATGACCGATGTTTCTGAGGGTGAACTGGAGACCTAGGAGCCTGAGTCTTCCATGCAAGTTTGGAGAGACAGTAGTGAAACCTAACAGAAAAGAGGGCAGAGAAGTGACTAGATGTGTATCCAGGACTCCCTGGAGAGATGGCAGGCTGCTGAAGGCTGCTGGTGACTGCCCTGAAGCAAGCCTTCGATCTCTAGCCAAAAGCCTGGGAAACTTCAATGATTGGTTAAGTATCAACACAGAAAACACGGGGAAAGAGTGCAGTGTGGTGTGGGCAGAACCCATCTTTGGCTCCGTCATTCTATCCAGAGCCAATCTCAGTGAAATAATCAGAAATATGGACAAAACTTTATATTTTTCAGAATTATTTATAATTGCCTCTGTACTCCTCATTTTTCTTTCCACTTTGCACTAGTCATGCTGAAATTCTTGTAGTTCCTCTGTACATGATGTATCTTTGTTCATGTCCCAAGGCCTTAATATAGGGCTTCCCTGGTGGCTCAGTGGTAAAGAATCCACCTGCTCATGCAGGAGATGCAGGTTCAATCCCTGGGTTGGGATGATCCCCTGGAGAAGGAAATGACAACCCATTTTAATATTCTTGCCTGGGAAATCCCATGGACAGAAGAGCCTGGTGGGCTGTAGTCCATGGGGTCACAAAAAGAGTTGGACATGACTTAGCAACTAAACAACAGTAACAAGACCTTAATATATACATTGAGTTGCCCAGAAAGTCATTTATGTTTTTCTCTTACACCTTACAGGAAAACCTGATTGAACTTTTTGGTCACTTGGTCAACCCCAAATATTATACATGTTATATTATATGTACTATTTCTATTTCCTTCCACTTTTCATTTTTATTCATCCTTCTATAATGAGCAAATTGTCACCTCCTTCCAGAAGCATTTTCTTTTCACTAAACATTTTAGGCTAAATTGGATCTCCTTAAAATTCTCGTGTTAAGGCCCTGACCCCACCCAAAGCCTCAAACTGTGACTGTCTTTGGAGATAGGTGATTCAGTTAAAACGAGGCCCTTAGGATATGATAACTCAATCTGACCAATGTCCTTACAAGAAGAGGACATTTGAACGTACAGACACCAGGGGTGCACACAGGCAGAGGAAAGGCCACGTGAAGCCACAGTGGAAGGCCACCAGATGCAAGGCAAGGAGAAAGACCGTATAAGAAGCCAAATCAAACCAAACACCTTCATCCTGGATTTTTAGCCTCCAGAACTATGAGAAAATACATTTCTGTTGTTTAAGCCACCCGATGTGTGGTCTCTGTAGATTCTTTCCTCTTTGGGTTACGGTAACCCCTTGTGCCTCCTCTCATCACCTTATTTTCATGTTGGATGTCTGCTTCCCAGGTCTTCGTTCACCTTTTGAGTTCATGAGGTCTCTCTAGACTTACTCAATTTACATCTTCAAACCCAGCCCAGTGTCTGACCCCTGACAGCCAAGGGTTCAATAAATGCGGGGTGAATGAGTTAATCTGAATGAAAACAATGTGCCTTGTTAGTGATGAACAATGAGGAATAGGATAAGCAAATTATAGCATCTTTATAGGGCTAAAACATGCTTACGACTAGTTTTGAATAATGTAGGGGAAATGCTTATGGTCTTATATTAAGTGAAGAAAAGGTGGAATAGCAGATTCTACCCTCAGGATGCGCACAACTATATTAAAACAATTCAAAGGAAATATATAAAATGCTCCCAGTGCCTTCTCCGGGTAGTGGCATATTTATCTTAGTTCTTGCCTCCTGTTTTGGAAATTTTCACCCGTAGCATTTCCTATTGAAAGTCAATCTGTACTTACCTCCTTTGTTGCCTCTCTCTTTCTGTATTTCAGCTTTCTGGTTTCTTATTTCTCTGTTTTATGAGTCAAGACTATAAACTCCTTGGAAAAGGAGCAGTGTTTTTGTACTATTTCTCTGGTGCTTGGCACATTCTGCTAAACACTAAACATTTAGTCATTCACTAAATAATTCTTCAATGAATAATGGCAACAGCAACCACAAAAATGAAAGTTTTTTTATTTTTTTAAGGAAACTCTCATTAAACCTCTTTTCCTTAGGTCTGCTGCTGCTGCTAAGTCACTTCAGTCATGTCCAACTCTGTGTGACCCCATAGACGGCAGCCCACCAGGCCCCCCGTCCCTGGGATTCTCCAGGCAAGAACACTGGAGTGGGTTGCCATTTCCTTCTCCAATTTGTGAAAGTGAAGTCACTCAGTTGTGTCTGACCCTTAGTGACCCCATGGACTGCAGCCTACCGGGCTCCTCCATCCATGGGATTTTCCAGGCAAGAGTACTGGAGTGGGCTGCCATTGCCTTCTCCCTTCCTTATGTCTGGCAATCTGGAAATATGTGAGCAGAGACGATGGCCTGTTACTATGAATGGAAGCCAGTAATGATTCAAGTAACATTGCATCAAAAAAAAAAAAAAAAAAGAATGAGATAAGCCCACAGTGATGAGAAGTGTTATGTAATATGGGAAAACTTCCTAAAAGGCCCTGGGTCTCTCCACCCATGCAACATGCTGGGGGTGGAAAAAGAAAAATCTGACTATATTTTGTCAGATTTCTTCAGAATCCCTTCAGAGTACCCGTCAGTCTATTTGTTCCTCTAAAACTTGAGGTCATGGTAAGATAATACATGAGTCTTTACAATGAAAAGTTACTATCAAAACATAAGGAATGTTTAGTTTCCACAGCTATCACTTTTTGCTCTCTGATTTTAGTCTGTTTCTGGTGAAGTTTAGTAGCTGATACCCACAGCCACACCTGTAGATGGGATGTCTCCATAATACCAGGTTAAGGTCTTCTGAAGAGTGACTACTGGGGGAGCCACCGCAGAGCCCCACTGTGAGCTGGGCACTCTGGGTTCATCTCACCTTCACACTCAAAACAGAAGGAAGCTTTCTGGGCCCAAAGCAGAGGATGAATCTTAGAAAAACACAGCTGCCGGGGTTAGCGTGTGCGTGCAAACGCTCCTCTGTGTAAACGCTCCTCCACATAATGCCCGTGCACTTTTCTTATTTACTTGGCTCTAAAAGCTAAACTTGTGGCCTTCAATCCCAACCAACCTGAATGGATGCTTCTTAATTATGGCTGGGATGTAGTAAATTAACACCCTATTAGGAAGTCATTCAGGTATTAAATATTTAGGAAATTATTACAAGAGAATTGCAACTACAGTTACAATTCTTATTACATGAATTGCAACATGTAAGCCCCCAGGCAGGAAAAGATGTTGCTAACTGTTCCATGTATGAAGCAGTGCTAGCTGACAGGACAGGCTGCTGGTCATACATCCATTTCATCAAATCCTACCTTTTAAATAAGGAAAAAATCCAGCATAACCTTTCTCCTTCACTTTTCCGACTTATTATTATTACTTTTTTTTTTTTTTTTTGTGGACCATGCTGTGTGGCATACAGGGTCTTAGTTTCCCCAAGCAGGGGCTGAACCTGCCCCCTCTGCAGTGGAATCCATGGAATTCCCTGAATCACCAGGGAAGTCCCACTACTTATTTTTATTTTATTTATTTTTTATTTTTGCTGTGCTGGGTCCTCATTGCTACATGGGCTTTTCTCGAATTTTCGTGAGCAGAGGCTACTCTATAACTGAGGTGCATAGGCATATCATTGCGGTGGCTACTCTGTGGGCTCTAGGACACATGGGCTTCAGCAGTTGCAGCACTTGGGCTCAGTAGTGTTGGCTCCCAGCACATAGGCTCAATAGTTGTGTCACACAGGGTTAACTGCTCTAAGGCATGCGGGATCTTCCCAAACAAGGGATCAAACCCTTGTCTCCTGCACTGGCAAGTGGATTCTTTACCACTGAGCCACGAGGGAAGCCCCCTTCTACTACTTATTAATTTTCTTCTTCTCTGTGGTCCCCTTTAAGTTGAAATTACATCTTAGTTTGCAAAGAGAGAATATTCATTAATACAGCAAAAATTTCCAGGATTGAGTATCTTCTCTGTGCCAGGCATTGCTCTAGGCACTTGGGACAAAGCAATAAATAAAATAAAGATCTCTATATTTGGAGCATAAAATGGAGAAGGCAATGGCACCCCACTCCAGTACTCTTGCCTGGAAAATCCCATGGATGGAGGACCTGGTAGGCTGCAGTCCATGGGGTCACTAAGAGTCGGATACGACTGAGCAACTTCACTTTGACTTTTCACTTTCATGCACTGGAGAAGGAAGTAGCAACCCACTCCAGTATTCTTGCCTAGAGAATTCCAGGGACAGGGGAGCCTGGTGGGCTGCCGTCTATGGGGTCGCACAGAGTCAGACAAGACTGAAGTGACTTAGCAGCAGTAGCAGTAAGGAGCATATATTCCAATGGGGAAAACTGACAATAAACAATAAGCATACTAGCAAATACACTCTTCCAACAACACAAGAGAAGACTCTACACGTGGACATCACCAGGTGGTCAACGCAGAAATCAGATCGATTATATTCGTTGCAGCCAAAGATGGAGAAGCTCTATACAGTCAGCAAAAACAAGACTGGGAGCTGACTGCGGCTCAGATCATGAACTCATTGCCAAATTCAGACTTAAATTGAAGAAAGTAGGGAAAACCACTAGACCATTCAGGTATGACCTAAATCAAATCCCTTATGATAATACAGTGGAAGTGACAAATAGATTCAAGGGATTAGATCTGAAACAGTGTCTGAAGAACTATGGACAGAGGTTCGTGACATTGTACAGGAGGCAATGATCAAGACCATCCTCAAGAAAAAGAAATGCAAAAAGGCAAAGTGGTTGTCTGAGGAGACCTTAAAAATAGCTGAGTAAAGAAGAGAAGCTAAAGGCAAAGGAGAAAAGAAAAGATATACCCATTTGAATGCAGAGTTCCAAAGATTAGCAAGGAGAGATAAACCCTTCCTCAGTGATCAATGCAAAAAAATAGAGGAAAAAAATAGAATGGCAAAGACTAGAGATCTCTTCAAGAAAATTAGATACAAAGGGAACACTTCATGCAAAAATGGGCACAATAAAGGACAGAAATGGTATGGACCTAACAGAAGCAGAAGATATTAAGAAGAGGTGGCAAGAACACACAGAAGAACTATACAAAAAAGATCTTCATGACCCAGATTATCATGATGCTGTGATCACTCACCTAGAGCCAGACATCCTGGAATGCAGGTCAAGTGGGCCTTAGGAAGCATCACTACGAACAAAGCTGGTGGAGGTGATAGAATTCCAGTTGAGCTATTTCAAATCCTAAAAGATGATACTGTGAAAGTGCTGCACTCAGTATGCCAGCAAATTTGGAAAACTTAGTAGTGGCCACAGGACTGGAAAAGGTCAGTTTTCATTCCAATCCCAAAGAAAGGCAATGCCAAAGAATGCTCAAACTACCGCACAATTGTGGTAATTGCACAATTGCGGTAATGCTCAACTACTGCACTCATCTCACATGCTAGTAAAGTAATGCTCAAAATTCTCCAGGCCAGGCTTCAACAGTACATGAACCGTGAACTTCCATATGTTCAAGTTGGATTTAGAAAAGGCAGAGGAACCAAGATCAAATTGCCAAAATCTGTCAGATTGTTGAAAAAGCAAGAGAGTTTCAGAAAAACATCTACTTCTGTTTTATTGACTATGCCAAAGCCTTTGACTGTGTGGATCACCACAAACCTTGGAAAATTCTCCAAGAGATGGGAATACCAGATCACCTGACCTGCCTCCTGAGAAATCTGTATGCAGGTCAAGAAGCAACATTTAGAACTGGACATAGAACAACAGACTGGTTCCAAATTTGGAAAGGAGTATGTCAAGGCTGTATATTGTCACCCTGCTTATTTAACTTATATGCAGAGTACATCATGAGAAACACTGGTCTGGATGAAGTACAAACTGGAATCAAGATTGCTGGGAGAAATATCAATAACCTCAGACATGCAGATGAGAACATCCTTCTGGCAGGAAGCAAAGAAGAACTAAAGAGCCTCTTCATGAAAGTGAAAAAGGAAAGTGAAAAAGTTGGCTTAAAACTCAACATTCAGAAAACTAAGATCATGGCATCTGGTCCTATCACTTCATGGCAAATAAATGGGGAAGCAATGGAAACAGTGACAGACTTTATTTTGGGGGGCTCCAAAATCACTGCAGATGGTGACTTCAGGCCATGAAATTAAAAGATGCTTGCTCTTTGGAAGAAAAGTTATGACCAACCTAGACAGCATATTAAAAAGCAGAGACATTACTTTGCCAACAAAGGTCCATCTAGTCAAAGCTATGGTTTTTCCAGTAGTCATGTATGGATGTGAGAGTCAGAGTATAAAAAAAACTGAGCGCTGAAAAATTGATGCTCTTGAACTGGTGTTGGAGAAGACTCTTGAGAGTCCCTTGGACAGCAAGGAGATCGAATGAGTCATTCCTAAAGGAAATCAGTCCTGAATATTCATTGGAAGGACTGATGCTGAAGCTGAAACTCCAATACTTTGGCCACCTGATGCAAAGAACTGACTCATTTGAAAAGACCTTGATGCTGGGAAAGATTGAAGGTAGGAGGAGAAAGGGACGACAGAGGAAAAGATGGTTGGATGGCATGACCAACTCGATGGACATGAGTTTGAGTAAGTTCTGGGAGTTGGTAATGGAAAGAGAAGCCTGGCATGCTGCAGTCTATGAGGTTGCAAAGAGTCAGACATGACTGAGCGACTGAACTGAACTGAACTGATACTAGACAGGAAAATTTTCTAGAATGTTCAAAGGTCATAGTTAATATGGAAAATAATAGATAGTGGGACCACATACTTTTGGGGCTGGTGGTGGAGGGAGCTGCAGTATTAAACAGGTGGTCAGCTTCATGGATAGACCAGATCAGATCAGATCACATCAGTCACTCAGTCGTGTCCGACTCTTTGCGACCCCATGAATCGCAGCACGCCAGGCCTCCCTGTCCATCACCAACTCCTGGAGTTCACTCAGACTCACGTCCATCGAGTCAGTGATGCCATCTAGACATCTCATCCTCTGTCATCCCCTTCTCCTCCTGCCCCCAATCCCTCCCAGCATCAGAGTCTTTTCTGATGAGTCAACTCTTCACATGAGGTGGCCAAAGTACTGGAGTTTCAGCTTTAGCATCATTCCTTCCAAAGAAATCCCAGGGCTGATCTCCTTCAGAATGGACTGATTAGATCTCCTTGCAGTCCAAGGGACGCTCAAGAGTCTTCTCCAACACCACAGTTCAAAAGCATCAATTCTTCGGCGCTCAGCCTCCTTCACAGTCCAACTCTCACATCCATACATGACTACTGGAAAAACCATAGCCTTGACTAGACGGACTTTGTTGGCAAAGTAATGTCTCTACTTTTGAATATGCTATCTAGGTTGGTCATAACTTTCTTTCCAAGGAGTAAGCTTTAATTTCATGGCTGCAGTCACCATTTGCAGTGATTTTGGAGCCCAGAAAAATAAAGTCTGACACTGTTTCCACTGTTTCTCCATCTATTTCCCATGAAGTGATGGGACCGGATGCCATGATCTTCGTTTTCTGAATGTTGAGCTTTAAGCCAACTTTTTCACTCTCCTCTTTCACTTTCATCAAGAGGCTTTTTCGTTCCTCTTCACTTTCTGCCATGAGGGTGGTGTCATCTGCATATCTGAGGTTATTGATATTTCTCCCGGCAATCTTGATTCCAGCTTGTGTTTCTTCCAGTCCAGAGTTTCTCATGATGTACTCTGCATATAAGTTAAATAAACAGGGTGACAATATACAGCCTTGACGAACTCCTTTTCCTATTTGGAATCAGTCGGTTGTTCCACGTCCAGTTCTAACTGTTGCTTCCTGACCTGCATACAGATTTCTCAAGAGTCAGGTCAGGTGGTCTGGTATTCCCATCTCTTGAAGAATTTTCCACAGTTTATTGTGATCCACACAGTCAAAGACTTTGGCATAGTCAATAAAGCAGAAACAGATGTTTTTCTGGAACTCTCTCGCTTTTTCCATCATCCAGCGGATGTTGGCAATTTGATCTCTGGTTCCTCTGCCTTTTCTAAAACCAGCTTGAACACAGGAAGTTCACGGTTCACATATTGCTGAAGCCTGGCTTGGAGAATTTTGAGCATTACTTTACTAGCGTGTGAGATGAGTGCAATTGTGTGGTAGTTTGAGCATTCTTTGGCATTGCCTTTCTTTGGGATTGGAATGAAAACTGACCTTTTCCAGTCCTGTGGCCACTGCTGGGTTCTCCAAATTTGCTGGCATATTGAGTGCAGCACTTTCACAGCATCATCTTTCAGGATTTGGAATAGCTCAACTGGAATTCCATCACCTCCACTAGCTTTGTTCGTAGTGATGCTTTCTAAGACCCACTTGACTTCACATTCCAGGATGTCTGGCTCTAGGTCAGTGATCACACCATCGTGATTATCTGGGTCGTGAAGATCTTTTTTATACAGTTCTTCTGTGTATTCTTGCCACCTCTTCTTAATATCTTCTGCTTCTGTTAAGTCCATACCATTTCTGTTCTTAATCGAACCCATCTTTGCATGAAATGTTCCTTTGGTATCTCTAATTTTCTTGAAGAGGTCTCTAGTCTTTCCCATTCTGTTGTTTTCCTCTGTTTCTTTGCATTGATCGCCGAGGAAGGCTTTCTTATCTCTTCTTGCTATTCTTTGGAACTCTGCATTCAGATGCTTATATCTTTCCTTTTCTCCTTTGCTTTTTGCTTCTCATCTTTTCACAGCTATTTGTAAGGCCTCCCCAGACAGCCATTTTGCTTTTTTGCATTTCTTTTCCATGGGGATGGTCTTGATCCCTGTCTCCTGTACAATGTCACGAACCTCCCGTCCATAGTTCATCAGGCACTCTATCTATCAGATCTAGGCCCTTAAATCTATTTCTCACTTCCACTGTATAGTCATAAGGGATTTGTTTAGGTCATACCTGAATGGTCTAGTGGTTTTCCCTACTTTCTTCAATTTAAGTCTACCACTGAGCTAATTGCCTGATCCTGGACAAGGTCTATTTCAGAGCTGCTGTCTTTAGAATTAAAGACATTAATTAAATCATTCCTAACTTTCCTTCCTTTCAGTTCTAAGGTCCTGTGACTTACATGTTATTGGAACAGCAATTGCAATTGAATTGCAACTCAAAAATCTCTCACATTGGCAGGCATCAGACCTAAAATCTTCAGACAAGCCTATAAGCCTCAGCCCTTCTGAAGGCATGGGACCCCCTTGAACATTTGAATGAGAACTATAGAAAAGGTAGAGCTGCATCTGCTCACAACTGTAAGGAGTTTGTGGGGTCCTTGAAGCATAACCATGGACCTTCCCCAACTGAAAGTGACCTGTGGGTTACTCTTAATCAGTGCATTTAAGGAGGGTTGTTAGTTTCCCCTGAACTTTCTATAAAATATGAAAATATTCCATATGTTTTGAGAAACTGAAAGAATAGTACAGCAAACTTCACATCTTCCATTTAAACTTCAAAAAATGTTAATATTTTACCATATGTGTCTATCTATCTTTGTTGTTTTATTGTTGTCGACCAATTAGAAAGTTGCAGATATCATGGCACTTTATCCCAAAATAGTTTCCCCAAGTGTCTCTTAAGAATTAGAACAATCTCCTATTATACCACACCACCATTATCACATATAAGAAAAATAAGACTGATGAAATCTAAATTCAAAATTCTCTTTAAGAATCCTTTTAGATACTACCAGGATTCAAATCTAGGTCCACATGTTGCATTTATTTACTATGATGGCTGGTCTATTTTATTCCAAAATAGTTTATCCATGATTTTGTTTTTTGATTGTTTACTTTCAAGGTAACTGACATTTTGGAATAGTTCAGACCAGTTGTCTTATGGAATGCCCCTACTTTAGGATCTGATTGATTGTTTACTACTAGTATCTAACTCATTCTTCTATCCCTTTCATTCCCTGTAAACAGGAAGTTAGAGCTAATGGAAATTTGTGAGTTTCAGTTAGATTGGAATACAGTGTACTCTGGGAAGAGGTAGTCCATTTTCTAGGTATTGACTGGAATACTTAGAAGATCACTTTAGAAGATTATCTTTAGCCTCATAGGACTTCACTCCCATCCTTGACCACCTGGGGAGGGATGCTATATGTAGACAGAGAGGAAGGTTTTCCTGGCAGTAAGAGGAACAGCACTGAATTTGGAATTTAGCCCTGAAATTGATCATATCCCTTTATCTGTTTCCTCATCTAAGATTTAATTTTCTTTTTAATGGATTGTTGGGTTCAAATGAAAGATTAGAAAATTCTTTTTTTAAAGATCTGTGTGGAAGTAGCTCTGCTTCAGGGACTGACATCCAGTTCAGAGACATCCTTGATTCATCTCAAATAAGTGAGCAAAGTATGAAACTATCTATCTATTATCTATCTACCTACCTACCTATCCATCTAGAGTAATGAATTTTTGTCACCTTAAGACTGATTGGAAAGAGTAATGGGCGTCAGTTTTTCAATGATGATTTAAGATAGTGATTCTTAATCATGGGCAATTTTGCCCTCCAGGGGACATTTGGCAATGTCTGAATACATTTTTGGTTGTCTAACTGAAGACTTGTTACTGGCATCTCGTGGGTGAAGGCCAAGATGCTGTTGAATATACTACAATGCACAGGACAGCCTCCCCTCACCAAAGAATTATCTTGCTCAGAATAGCAATAGTATCAATACAGAGAAATCCTGATTTAATGTAAGGTACAATTAAATATTGAAACTTAGTCCAGAGTCCTGCACCTGCACTTCAAATATTGGGATCTGAAGTAACTTAAACTCCATGCCATAACATAGCAAATTATGAATAGAAAAAGAAAAACAAAGAAAAAAATGGAGATACAAATATGTTAATTATTTTAATCAACATAATTGCTACAGTTCAACTGAGCTTTCTCCAAGGCTAAAAAGAAATTACAATCAGTTGTATAATTTTGGTAATTAAAAAGAATAATTCCTAAAGGACATTGCTTTTCCAAATATAAATTGTAAAATGTTATTTTCATAAAGTATTTTATAATATGGTAGCAATAAATGACCTGATAATGCGAAGGGCAATGTTTTCAGTGTTCATGCAAAAAATGCAAAAGTTAGTTCCATATGGCTATTTATAACAGGAACTTAGATAAAAGCTATGCAGAAAATATTCAGATGAAATGCCTTCAGGGTAATTCTGAGAGGCACTGGATTAATATCACTCCATTTGGAGCCTTCTGTTGGTCTAATTTGATTACTGAATTAGATTATGATACCTGGAGGGATATACGGTCTAAGGAAAGGCACAACTGAACCATGGCCTGGAGCCCTTATTATCTTTTTAAAAACTTTCTGTAAATATACTATTTAAAAAAATATCTTTATTGAGATATTTTTCACATACCATAAAAATCACTGTTTTAAAGCATGCAAGTCAGTGGCTTGTGGCATATTCATAGAACTCTCCAACTGTCATCATCATCTAACTTCAGAATATCTTCATTACTCCAAAAGGAAACCCTGTACTCATTAGCAGTTACTTCTTCATACCCCTGAATCTCCGTCACCCCTGAAAAACATTAGTCTACATTCCTGTCTCTGTGGATTTGCTTATTCAATCTTTCTATTGCCAAACAATATTCCATCATATGGAATGCTCATTCATCAATTGATGGGCATTTGGATTGTTTCCACTTTATGATTGTTATGAATGATGCTATGAACTTTGGCAAATTTTTATCATGAAAGGGTACTGAACTTTGTCAAAAATTTCTGCATCTATTGGGAAGATCATGTGGTTTTGTTCTTTATATCTAACATGGTGTATTGCTGTTGTTGTTATTTAGTGACTAAGTCGTGGCCAACTCCGTGACCCCATGAACTGCCCTAGCCTAGAATACCAGCCTCCTCTATCCTCTACTATCTCCCAGAGTTTGCTTAAATTCATGTCCATATTGAGTCTGTGATGCTATTTAACCTTCTGATCCTCTGCTGCCCCTTTCTCCTTTTGCCTTCAACATGGTGTATTATATTTATTGATTTTCATGTGTATGATCAACTTTTATATTCCTGGGATAAATATTAGTTGGTGATGGTATAAAATCCTTTTTACATATTTTTGGACTTGTTTTTCCAGTAGTTCAAAGACACTTGTGTCTATATTTATAAGGAATGTTGGTCTGTAGTTTCTTGCAATGTCTCTGTCTGGCTTTGCTTATTAGGTTAATGCTGGCCTCATAGACTGAGTTAGGAAATGTTTGCTTCTATTTTATTTTTTGGAACAGTATGTGAAGAATTGATATTTTCTTTATTTAAATGTTTATATACTTTGTTGATGAGGTCATCTGGTCCTAGGCTTTTCTTTGTGGAAACTTTAAAAAATAACTAATTCAATCTCTGTTACAGGTCTACTCATTTTCATTTCTGCTTGAGTCAGTTTTTATAGTTTGCATCTTTCTAGAAATGAACCCATTTTGTTTAGGTATCTAATTTGTTGAATACTATAATTATTCATAGTATTCCTTTACACATCTTTTAGTTTTTATAATATAGGTGATGATATTCTCTTTTTTATTCTTGATTTTGGTAATTCTTGATATTCTTGATTCTCAAATTATCAAAATATTCAAAAATATTCTTAATTATCTAGATAAAGATTTGTCAATGTTGTCAAGTTTTTCCAAGAATTAAGTTTTGGGACATCAGTTTTCTGTAATGATTTCTTATTCTCTATTCAATTTATTGTCATTTTAATCTTTATTATTTTATCTTGTAAATATACTATTAAATGTTTACATAATATTCCATCATGTGGATGTTCTATAAATTACATTCCAATTTTACTATCTTTAGGTTTTCTCTTCCACCATTTTTCTCCATTATGAATGATGTCTGAGTGACCATCTCTATGTAAGCATTTTCTCTGTTTCAAATTCTTATATGAGTTAATAGAGGAGAAATGTCTTTGCAAGGGCATGCTGGTCCTTTAATTTACCCAGCTAATTTGTTATTAGGTTTCTATTATTGAAACATCTTGAGCAGATGATGTGAACATTTCTAAAGAAACTTGATACATATAGGATTATTCCTTCTTACACAAAATAAGATAAAGAAATAAATACATAAATGGAAAGAGTCACTTTCAAAGTTCCAAAATAGGAATTTGATGGATATGCTGGTCTTTTTTAATGTGTCAATTTGACTAGAGTCCCCAGATACTCAGTCAAGCATAGATCAAGGTATTGCTACAAAGGTATTTTGTAGATATGATTAAAGTCCTTTGTTGACTTTCAGTAGGGAGGTTATCGAAGATGATCAACTGGTTGAATCAGTTGAAAGGTCCTAAGAACAGGGCTGACTCTTGTCTAGAGAAGAAGAAATCCACCTGAGTGTTCCAGCCTACCTTTACTGATGATCTGTCCTACGGATTTCAGCCTTGTCTAGTCAGTCCCCACGATCGTGTAGGCCAATTCTTTGCAGTAAATCTCTTAACAGATATCTTCTACTGATTCTACTTCTCTGATTGATCACTGACTTTTACAAGGAGGGCCGGATTGAATAAAACTTTTAAAAAGTTAAAAATTCTAAAACTCCTTCTACTACATTTATTAAGGCTGTAGGCTAATCTATTCAAACTCTATTGAGAGGCTACGACCCAGCGTTTATTGTTCTAGTTGCTGGGGTTATAGGAATGAACAAAATAGAGAAAGTTTGTCTTCATGAAGGTTACATAGCAACAATAACAATATTTACTACCTGCTACTATAGTCACATGTGGGGGATAAAAAGGTGAATATGACTGTACCTTCTCTTTTGGAGCTTGCAATAAGTCTGTGAATATTTGAATTGGTATGAAGGAGAGTGAGACTGAGCATGAATTTTAATTGTAGGAACACACAATTTCTAATGGAGAGATAAAATCAAGTGTTTCAGACACCCAAAGGAATATTCCCTTGAAGGAATATTTGAGATCTTTAAGGTCCTGAGACTTCATTTATATTTTAAAAATGAAACTAAGTTCATAAATGTATTTAAAGGTACCCTAAAGAAATCATATAAGGTTAAAAAATTATAAACGGAATTGTTAGTAAAACTCCAAGAGGTTTCACTTTGGTGTTCTTTGTGGGCGATGTAAACAATTTATATTTAAAGAGTCCAGTGTCAAAAAACAATAAGGAAATAGTGAGATGTTTCTGATGTTCTCCACCTTAACGCCTTGTTTTATTTCATTTTGTGCCTGCAGCTGCTGTGGAATTTGCAAAACCTTGAGCTGTTTGGACTCTGCTTTCTAGCCTGGATTAGGTTCCAGGTAACCTCATGGTGGAGTTGTCTTTTGGATCAACTTACTTTTGAAATGTTCCTGAAAGAAATTCTTTGGTAATGGGACTTCCATACAGTAGGTCAATCAGCACAGTATTGTCTTAATTTGCCAGTTTGGTAGAGGTATTTTTGCTTTTGAGAAAAGAAGAAAAACAAGGAAAGCAAACAAAACAAAAAGGGTTCTTTTTCTTTATAACTATAAAGAAGCAACTGTCTTCAGCAAACAGACGATAATAAACAGCCTCCTAGTGATCTTGAGTTATGAACCCATAGTTTATAGCAGGATGAAAATCTATTGACTTGAGTGAGGCAATCATTCCCACCCAGCTGACCTATGCTGGTCCTTTCACCTTCACTGAGCAATTCTTTTCTGCAGCCTGGAGCATAAAGGAAACAATCACCTGTAGCTGCACTTGTTCCTCATTCGCTTTGGAAGCCAGAACTATCAGCTCTGAAAACAGGTCACGAGTGACAAGTAGTCCCTGAGAGGCTCACAGGAAGTAGTTGCAAAGGCAGGGGAAGTTTTTAACGACTGTCCAAGAGGCCAGTGAATGACAGGCGTTCAGGAGTTTCTCTGCTTGGCATCTGAAACAGCCACGTGGAGGAGCTGCCTTGGGGACAGAATGACAGGTGTGAGCCTGGCACCTGAGCCCCATAAAGGAGGTGACTTTGCTCTGTTGTACACATATTGGGAATCATCATGGAGGGCTTGAAGGATGATCATGGAGGATTCACGGCATTAACTTCAGAAACCCAATATGATAGTTCAAGGTGGAGAGTCAAGGTTGCGATGAACAATTTCTGAATTAATTCCAGTTCTGTGAGGTTGGGATCCCATGACATCAGGTATGTATTTCTAAATTGTTACCATGGCTCATTTGTTACTGAAGTTTACACCTTACTGTTACGGTACAAATGACAGGTACAATTACAAACCTGACATTATTTTTCACTTGTCTTACTGGCTCAGAAAACAATTTCAGAACCAGTTTGATCTTAGGAGTTACTAGGTTCTTAATGAAAATCATTGTCTCTCCCCATATAAATAGGCAGGATACCATAGAGCAGGGATCAGCCAACCTTTTCAGTAAAGGGCCAGATATTATAAATATTTTGGGCTTTGTGGTCATATGGTCTCTGTCACAACTACTCAATTCTGCTGTTGTAACACAAAAGCAGATTTATGTTTATTTATATAAATTTACATAAACAAACATGTTTATTTATGTAAATAAACAGACATGGTTGTGTTCCAATAAAACTCTGTTTATAAAATCAGGCAGCTGCTTTGCTTTGGGGCCCTAAAGTGTAAGAGCACAGACTTTGGAGCCAGGTTCAAATCCTGGCACCACTGCTAGTTGTGTGACCTTAGAGAACTTAGTTAACTTCTCTGTGCCTTGGTCTTTCACATCTCTCAGTTGATAATAGTTGTTTTTGTTCAGTCGCTAAGTTGTGTTCACCTCTTTGTGACCCCATGGACTGCAGCAGGCCAGGCTTTCCTGTCCTTCACTATCTCCCAGAGTTTGTTCAAATTTATGTCCACTGAGTTGGTGGTGCTATCTAATCATCTTATCTTCTGTTGCCCTCTTCTTTTCTTTCGTCTTCTATCTTTCCCAGCTTCAGAGTCTTTTCCAGTGAGTCAGCTCTTTGCAACAAGTGGCCAAAGTATTGGACCTTCAGCTTCAATATCAGTCCTTTCAATGAATATTCAGGGTTGATTTCCTTTAGGATTGATTGATCTCCTTGCTGTCCAAGGGACTCTCAAGAGTCTTCTCCAACACCACAGTTCAAAAGCATCAATTCTTTGGTGCTCAGCCTTCTTTATGGTCCAATTCTCACATCCATACATGACTACTGAAAAGACCATAGCTTTGATTATAAACTGTTGTTATGAAGATGAAATAAGTAAATGTAAGGGATTAAATAGTGCTTAGCTGATAGTAAGTGCTTTATAAGTGTTCATTAGATAACCAAGTGCTTTATAAGTGTTTGTTAGATAACCAACCATCCTGTGAAGTAGGTAATAATATTCCTATTAAAATTTAAATTTTAAGAAATAAATATGTTACTTCTAAGAAGGTTAAGATTGGAACCTAGTTTTCCCATCTCCAGTACCATTGCTCTTTTTTGTCCTCAGAGGTGAAATCATTATATCTAAACACAGGGAAATTCCCAGGAACAGCTTAGCTTGTATTTCTCCTCTCCCTATCCATGCAAGGAGGTACTATAAGCAGTAGTGTGCTGGCACTGATTTGTGTTGGCTCATTAGAGCAGATTGCTACATTTTCAGGAATTTTGTGAGCTGTGTTTACTGTTGATAGCTGGAATATGGCTGTGGTGGGAATACTGACACCACGAAATTGGCAGGTGCCACAAATCAGGGCTTTTTTCCTCCAGGGGTACTGGTTCACTAGCACATGATGGGCTACATGCCAGCAGTGAGCACTCCTCCAGGTATGGGTCCTATGGTCTGAACAGCGAGTTTGAAAACTACATTCAGTAGCACGTGACCCACCATATCCCAGGGCACCGTGGCCTGAGAAGAATGCAGATCCCTGGCTTTCTGTCTTGTGGCAGAGACAGAAAAGATTACATGCTTTGCTTAGCAACAGAAACGAGTCTGTGGTGGCCTCTGGACCCTGATTTCTAGACATCTGACTCACAGCTCTCCTTCTCTTCTTGTTCCAACACACACACACACACACACACAAACACAGAGGCATGTGTGGTTCAAGCTAAATAGGAACAAAATGACTTAGGAGGAACTAAAGGGAATAGAGAGCTTGTTAGATGAACACCATAAAGTACTTTAATGGTCAGTTTTCATAGGAAAGGCAATGAGTGCTATGGCATTTTTGCAATTGTTTTTTCTTTTTTAGTTTTTCCTAAGGTGTAGCCCTTCCTCAAAACCATCCTCTAGCCTTTTGTGGAAGCAGCAGAAGAAATCCCAAAGAGGCTGGAATTAGCCAGAAGGCCAGTAAGCCAAATCGCTTCCTCTTATGAACTTGTGAACCTCACTTTTCTTCTCTATAAAACTGGGAAGCTTAGTCATTTCATTGTTAGTTTGCATTGTGATTGTGAAAATCATTGAAAATTTGTTATTCATTTACTTAGTATATTTCTTACTGAGTACCATCATGAACTGGGTCCTACATAGGTGCTAATACCTTACAAATAGCTGTGAAAAGAAGAGAAGCGAAAAGCAAAGGAGAAAAGGAAAGATATAATCATCTGAATACAGATTTCCAAAGAATAGCAAGAAGAGATAAGAAAGCCTTCTTCAGCGATCAATGCAAAGAAATAGAGGAAAACAACAGAATGGGAAAGACTAGAGATATCTTCAAGAAAATCAGAGATACCAAAGGAACATTTCATGCAAAGATGGGCTCGATAAAGGACAGAAATGGTATGGACCTAACAGAAGCAGAAGATATTAAGAAGAGGTGGCAGGATACACAGAAGAACTGTACAAAAAAGATCTTCACGACCCAGATAATCACGATGGTGTGATCACTGACCTAGAACCAGATATCCTGGAATGTGAAGTCAAGTGGGTCTTAGAAAGCATCACTACGAACAAAGCTAGTGGAGGTGATAGAATTCCAGTTGAGCTATTTCAAATCCTGAAAGATGATGCTGTGAAAGTGCTGCACTCAGTATGCCAGCAAATTTGGAGAACCCAGCAGTGGCCACAGGACTGGAAAAGGTCAATTTTCATTCCAATCCCAAAGAAAGGCAATGCCAAAGAATGCTCAAACTACCGCACAATTGCACTCATCTCACACGCTAGTAAAGTAATGCTCAAAATTCTCCAAGCAATATGTGAACCGTGAACTTCCTGATGTTCAAGCTGGTTTTAGAAAAGGCAGAGGAACCAGAGATCAAATTGCCAACATCCGCTGGATGATGGAAAAAGCAAGAGAGTTCCAGAAAAACATCTATTTCTGCTTTATTGACTATGCCAAAGCCTTTGACTGTGTGGATCACAATAAACTGTGGAAAATTCTGAAAGAGATGGGAATACCAGACCACTTGACCTAGCTTTTGAGAAATCTGTATGCAGGTCAGGAAGCAACAGTTAGAACTGGACATGGAACAACAGACTGGTTCCAAATAGGAAAAGGAGTTCGTCAAGGCTGTATATTGTCACCCTGCTTATTTAACTTATATGCAGAGTACATCATGACAAAAGCTGGGCTGGAAGAAACACAAGCTGGAATCAAGATTGCCGGGAGAAATATCAATAACCTCAGATATGCAGATGACACCACCCTCATGGCAGAAAGTGAAGAGGAACTCAAAAGCCTCTTGATGAAAGTGAAAGTGGAGAGTGAAAAAGTTGGCTTAAAGCTCAACATTCAGAAAACGAAGATCATGGCATCCGTCCCATCACTTCATGGGAAATAGATGGGGAAACAGTGGAAACAGTGTCAGACTTTATTTTTGGGGCTCCAAAATCACTGCAGATGGTGACTGCAGCCATGAAATTAAAAGATGCTTACTCCTTGGAAGGAAAGTTATGACCAACCTAGATAGCATATTCAAAAGCAGAATTACTTTCAAAGTAATTTCAAAGTAATTCAAAGCATTACTTTGCCAACAAAGGTTCGTCTAGTCAAGGCTATGGTTTTTCCTGTGGTCATGTATGGATGTGAGAGTTGGACTGTGAAGAAGGCTGAGTGCTGAAGAATTGATGCTTTTGAACTGTGGTGTTGGAGAAGACTCTTGAGCCTCCCTTGGACTGCAAGGAGATCCAACCAGTCCATTCTGAAGGAGATCAGCCCTGGGATTTCTTTGGAAGGAATGATGCTAAAGCTGAAACTCCAGTACTTTGGCCACCTCATGTGAAGAGTTAACTCATTGGAAAAGACTCTGATGCTGGGAGGGATTAGGGGCAAGAGGAGAAGAGGACGACAGAGGATGAGATGGCTGGATGGCTTCACTGACTCAGTGGACATGGTCTGAGTGAACTCTGGGAGTTGGTGATGGACAGGGAGGCCTGGCGTGCTGCAATTCATGGGGTCGCAAAGAGTTGGACACAACTGAGCGACTGATCTGATCTGATCTAGGTGCTAAGGATGGATGAGTTGGGTATCTGCTCATGAAAAGTCAGGGTCTGGGTGCTTCAACAGATAATCCAAAGGGTTTGGATCCCAGAGGCTGGATCCCTACAGCTTCATTTGGTTTTACTGATCAAGAGTTTGACCCTGGAGCCAAGCTTCCTATGTTGAATGCAGGCTGTGTGTTGTTTATTAGCTCTGTGACTTTAAGAGAGTTACTTATTAATAGTATCTTTTCCTACTCTGTAAAATGAAATTTTAAGCTTTCCTCAGTTTCATCTGCAAACATTGAGATGATGATAGTACCTACTTCCTGAATTATTCCAATGATTAAATGAAATGATACATATAAAGCTACCTCCATTTCTTCATCTATAAAAAATATAGATATTAGTAGCTACAGCTTTTAGTGTTGGTATTGCTATAATGACCAAATACCATATGAAAGTAGTTAGAATTGTAAAAGCAAAAACATGAATGCAACATAGACTAATGGAAGACAGACAGCAAACAAGGTCCTCATTCAAGACTGTAAATGTAGTGGAAAAGATGAACAGAATAGGTATCCTTAGCCTGAGCGTCAGGAAAGGCATTTAACAGAGATGGTGTTTGAGACTGTAAATTCATTCTTTCACATTTGACAACAAACATTTGACAGTCTACCATATGTCAGGCTTCACGAGTGTGCGCTCAGTCGCTTCAGTCGTGTTCGACTCTCTGCAACCCTATGGACCATAGCCTGCCAGACGCCTCTGTCAGTGGATTCTCCAGGCAAGAATACTGGAGTGGGTTGCCATGGCCTCCTCCAGGGGATCTTTCCAACTCAGGGATTGAACCTGTCTCTTATGTCTCTGGCATTGGCAGGCAGGTTCTTTACCACTAGTATCAGGTGGTAATCAATCCCTTGGTTGGGAAGATCCCCTGGAGGAGGGCATGGAAACCCACTTTAGTATTCTTGTCTGGAGAATCCCATGGACAGAGGAGCCGGGCGGGCTATGGTCCATAGGGTCGCCAAAGTCAGACACCACTGAAGCAACTTAGCAGCAGCATGAGTGCCACCTGGGAAGGCCATGCAAGGCTTCATCTAGTGCTAGATCTGTAGCGATAAACCAAACCAACTCAGCAGCATGAAGAGATGGCTTCCTGGGAGGGCAGGGGAAACGCTTTCTGTGTCCCTTCCCCTTAATTCCAAAACTCCTTTGCCCTTTATAAACATGGATAACTGATAACTTTTTCAGTCTTATGTAAAGTGCCATGCAAACATAGCCTCAAGACAAACCATTTCCTCTCTCAAAAAGACTACTACTTTTAAGCCCCTTCTAGAAAAATTCTGGCACCGTAATAAGTCCTCATCTTTACAGAGTTGAAATCTGGTGGGGGAGATAGTGTTAAATACATACATAAACTCACAGGTAAATAAAATTGGGATGATGGTTATAAAGAAAATAAATGGAGGGCATCAGAAAATAAAGGAAAGAACGAATAGTTAGGGAAGGCCTTTATCAAGAACTGATGTACACATATTTAAGCCAAGAGCTGAATTTGAGAGGGTTAGCCAAGCAAGGAAACAAGGGAAAGAGAGAAACAAATGGTTGTGCAAAGCCCCTGAGGGCAGGAAAGTGCAATCTGTTTGAAGAACTGAAAGAAGGCTTGTGATTAGAATGAGGTAAAGTGGGGAAAGATCTAGGCTGGGAGGAAGGTGAAAGACAGGAGTGCCAGGAAAGGTGTAATGTTGGGCAGGCCACATCCAACACTGGACTTTATAGGTCAAAGACGTTCACATTTTATTTTCAGTGAAATAAGGAGCAATTGAAAATGTTTATCAGAAGCTATGCTCCAAGTCACACATAGTAATTCACTTTGCTGTCGTGTAAGAATGGGATTGGAAATGGGTAAGGATGAAATGGTTTCTGGGAGGGCAGGCTTTCCTGATGTGAAGAGCCAACTCATTGGAAAAGACCCTGACACTGGGAAAGACTGAAGGCAGAAGGAGAAGAGGATGGCAGAAGATGAGATGGTTAGATAGCATCATAGACCTCAGGGACATAAATTTGAGCAAACTGTGGGAGATAGTGGAAGACAGGGAAGCTTGGCACGCTGCAGTCCATGGAGTCACAAAGAGACACAACTTGGCAACTGAACAACAACAAGGATGAAATTCGAAAAATCAGTTGGAGGGTAAGGCAGTAGTTCCAGGTGAGAGATGCAGGTGGCTTGAATTATTCTAGTGGAAGTAGAGATGGTGAGATATGAAAGGATTTGTAGTGGATTTGAGAATGAATTGGAAAGAATGACCCCTAGGTTTCTGGTTTGTGGAGCTGGTTAGGTAACAGTGCCACCAGACCAGAAAGCCTAGGTGAATGTCTGGTTTGGGGAAGAAGGGCAAGAGTTGAGTTTTGGATGAGTGAATTGATGAGGTACTACTGAGGAATTATGTGACATATGGCTCATGGACATACGGCCCAGGGATTCTGAAGTGAGACCCGGGCTACAGATACATATATATATCATTATGTTATAAATGTACATACAGATGATAGCTATCACCATGGTGATTGATATCATTTGGGGGAGCAAATATAGATAAGTGCTCTTATCCTTTTGGGGGGTTCCAGATGACTTTGAAAAGCTGATAGAAGCTATACTTCTTCCTTTAAAAGTATTTGTTTTCATTCAAGTTTAAGGAACTTATAGACCTCCCGAAGCCCATCCACAAGTTTTGTAAGGTCCATAGATGACAAAACCAAAGCAAACCAAAACAAAGACCAAAATCCAACAACACATCCACACAGACTGTACAAACAGAAAAATGGGCCCTGCATTCAGCCTTGGGGAGCAGCACCGTTTAGAGGTGAGACAGAGGCAGTAGCCACAAGAGTCTGAAATGATACACACAAAGAGGGATGTGGAAATAGGAAAGAGACATCCAGATAAAAGTGTTTCAAGAATGGGAGATAAAGTTGCTGAGAGGGCTGAGAGATAAAGACTAAAAAGTATCCACTGGAGCTGGCAATAGCAGTGACCTTTGGGAGGCCCAGGACTATACTTACAAAGGGTTAGAGCTCTTGGAAGGAGGCACTGTCTGCCCCTCGGCAAAAAGGTGAGTGAAGGAGATACTCCATGCCGGTGTGGGTTAATGCATAGATTTGTGGGTGTTCCCTCTTGATGGTCTACAATTTTTTTTTTCCAATGAACTAGAAAGGTAAGATGATGTAAGAGGGGAAGACAATCGAGAATAAGGGTGGAAAGTGAAGTGAGAGCTTACCAAATGACTGAGTGACTAAGCACATGCACACATGGAGGACTGTTACTTATTTGGAGTTGTAATTGGAGGTTGGGTCTCAAGGAATGAGTAGGATTAGAGGAGGGAAGGGCTGGGCTCAGCATGAACAGAAGTCCAGGCCCAGAATTATCTTGGGCCAAGAACCAGCCAGCCTTCCAGAACTTTTCAAGCTTCACTCCACTCCCTTTCCCTTCATCTTTGGCTTCTCCTTTTCTAGCTTATCTTTCCCCTTAACCTATAAACATGCTCAAGCTTTTCCCAGTGACTCAGGAGCTCCTCCCATCAGTGTCCAAATTCTGTTCTTTCCTACCCAGAACATCTGTAACAGAAAACTGTTTGAAATATTCAATTGCCCTTTTTCTTCCTATAGCTTTTTCTTGTTTGGCCATGTGTTGCCTTATTTTGGGGATGTTGGCTGTTTCTTGAAGTTTGGACCTCTCTGTGGTCTTTTAAAGGCAAGAGTGCATTGACAAGTTCCTGTTGCGTTCCTTGGAGATACATGTAACAGCAAGACACCAGGGGGAACTCCTGCAGGATTTTAGATCAGTTCAGTTCAGTTTCTCAGTCGTGTCCAACTCTTTGCGATCCCATGAATCGCAGCACGCCAGGCCTCCCTGTCCATCACCAACTCCCGGAGTTCACTCAGACTCACGTCCATCGAGTCAGTGATGCCATCCAGCCATCTCATCTTCTTTCATCCCCTTCTCCTCCTGCCCTCAATCCCTCCCAGCATCAGAGTCTTTTCCAATGAGTCAACTCTTCGCATCAGGTGGCCAAAGTATTGGAGTTTCAGCTTTAGCATCATTTCTGCCAAAGAAATCCCAGGGCTGATCTCCTTCAGAATGGACTGGTTGGATCTCCTTGCAGTCCAAAAGACGCTCAAGAGTCTTCTCCAACACCACAGTTCAAAAGCATCAATTCTTCGGCACTCAGCCTCCTTCACAGTCCAACTCTCACATCCATACATGACCACAGGAAAAACCATAGCCTTGACTAGACGGACCTTTTTTGGCAAAGTAATGTCTCTGCTTTTGAATATGCTATCTAGATTGGTCATAACTTTCCTTCCAAGGAGTAAGCTTTAATTTCATGGCTGCAGTCACCATTTGCAGTGATTTTGGAGCCCCAAAAAATAAAGTTTGACACTGTTTCCACTGTTTCTCCATCTATTTTCCATGAAGTGATGGGACCGGATGCCATGATCTTTGTTTTCTGAATGTTGAGCTTTAAGCCAACTTTTTCACTCTCCACTTTCACTTTCATCAAGAGGCTTTTGAGTTCCTCTTCACTTTCTGCCATGAGGGTGGTGTCATCTGCATATCTGAGGTTATTGATATTTCTTCAGGCAATCTTGATTCCAGCTTGTGCTTCTTCCAGCCCAGTGTTTCTCATGATGTACTCTGCATATAAGTTAAATAAGCAGGGTGATAATATACAGCCTTGACGTACTCCTTTTCCTATTTGGAATCAGTCTGTTGTTCCATGTCCAGTTCTAACTGTTGCTTCCTGACTTGCATACAGATTTCTCAAGAGTCAGGTCAAGTGATCTGGTATTCCCATCTCTTTCAGAATTTTCCACAGTTTATTGTGATCCACACAGTCAAAGGCTTTGGCATAGTCAATAAAGTAGAAATAGATGTTTTTCTGGAACTCTCTTGCTTTTTCCATCATCCAGCGGATATTGACAATTTGATCTCTGGTTCCTCTGCCTTTTCTAAAACCAGCTTGAATCAGGAAGTTCACAGTTCACGTATTGCTGAAGCCTGGCTTGGAGAATTTTGAGCATTACTTTACTAGCGTGTGAGATGAGTGCAATTGTGCGGTAGTTTGAGCATTCTTTGGCATTGCCTTTCTTTGGGATTGGAATGAAAACTGACCTTTTCCAGTCCTGTGGCCACTGCTGGGTTCTCCAAATTTGCTGGCATATTGAGTGCAGCACTTTCACAGCATCATCTTTCAGGATTTGAAAGAGCTCAACTGGAATTCCATCACCTCCACTAGCTTTGTTCATAGTGATGCTTTCTAATAGGGCCCACTTGACTTTTAGATACGTTTGTGTTTTAGATAGTTCACTCTGGAGGCTGAGTGGAGGATGAATTTGTCTGAAGAGATTGTTAGGAGGCTACTGTAATAGTTCAGGTTGGAAAGGATGACTGGAATGTTTGCCAGTGGAAATGGAGGTAGAGATTTGAGGCTTATTAAGGAGGTGAAATAGAAATGACTAGATGATTGGATAAGACAAGGGGCTGAATCAATAATGACTCACACTTGGACTTTTCTAATGGTTCAGTGGGTAAGACTTTGCCTTCCACTGCAGGGGGAAGAAGCAGGATGGGTGGGCAGGTTCCATCCCTGGTCAGGCCACATGCCCTGCTGCAAGGCCAAAATAAAATAAAAACACTCACATTCATTCTCAACTTTCTAATTCTGATGGCTGTGGATGCTGGTGCCAACAGCTGAGGGAAGGGCTGCTTTGAAGGCAGAGGGCAAGTTTAGTTTTGGACAAGCTGAGTTTGAGGCACCCCTATGATATCTAGAGCTTCCTGGCAGGCAGTTGGATATTTGGGTCTAACTCTTGTGGAAGAGGTCTGGGCTGCAACTGCTGATTGGGTAATTGCAACGTGACGTTGGAGGTGATCTCCTAAGAGTAGAATGAGAAGAACTGTGGGTTTGGAGTCTTGCATATAAGGTGGAGACTCACAATTAGTGGCACTTAAGGATGCCCCCCAAGGAGGCAGAGGCCTTATTTACTGAGATGTGAGAACTGGAAGAGTATACTCTTCTGCAAACCAAGAGAATGTTGAGATTCCAGAAGGTGGGGGTCATCTGAATTGTCAAATGTAACAGAGAGACCCAGAAAGAGAATGCCTGCAGAATGCCTACTAAGATTTGGGAGAATGAAACTCAGGGGTTCTCTTACCCAAGCAGGATGAGGAAGGGTGTGTGTTGGGGAGAAGAGGGGAAGCTGGAATGCCCAGTGAGGAGAAATGAGGAAGTGGAGACAGCAGAGAGACCACTGTTTAAGAGGTCATGAGAGGGAGTGGAGCCCTTGGAAGCTAACTGGAGAGGGTACTTGGAGCGGAGGTTGGGCGCCATAGTTTTGTTTTTAGGAGCTAAGCTTGTTTAATGGCCGAGGGAAAACAGCGAGGATCCAAGTAGCAGTGAGAGGTGAGGAAGGAAGCTTTATGGGCTCAACCCCACCAAGACAGCTTCTTATAGTTTGCCCAACAACGACCACACTCCTTATCTCATTTACTCATTTGAGGGAGGAAACAGACAGTGAGACTGATCCCATGGGCTAGAGAGAGGGCTACAGATCCATCTGGGTACAGTGTGCGCCACACGACGCGGTACGAGGAAGTGCGCGTAAACTGTCCGGCTCCAGGTGACATAGAGGCCCAGGAGCGTGTTCCTGACTCCTGGTGAGGCGACATCGATGTCATGGGTGTGTGCTGTCTCAGATGAGGTGTCACCACGTGTCGTGGATCAAGGGTAGCAACCCCCGACTTGTAGGATCATGTGCCAGGAACCAGAGCCTGACAGCTCCCAAGGGCGGTGCACCAGAGGTCCGGAGCCTCTTCCGTACTTCCGCCCCTGCAGATGGGAGTTCTGTTGGCCGCGAGGTGAATGACACTAACAGTGATGGTGGGGCCTAAAGGGCACGGGCGAGAGTCTTAGGGCGAAAAGATGGCCGGAGCCCGAGGCAGCAGGTGGCTGAGTGCGCTCCTTGTGCGGGTCGCCCAAGGGACGCCGCGAAAATCGAGCCCGAGGCAACAGGTGGCTGAGTGCGCTCCTTGTGCGGGTCGCCCAAGGGACGCCGCGAAAATCGAATTTGCGATTTGCTCACGCGGCCGGAAGATTTGTTCATCTCTGTACCCCGAGATAAATCTTCTGCTAGGGGAAGTATTTAATTTGCATCCAGCGCTGTCGGAAGAAAATCCCTATCACTGGAGGAGGTGTAGTGGGCGCGTGGGAGCTTTCTCTTGGGTAAGCCTTCCAGTCCTCCTCGCAAGGCTGGGCACCGCTGAGTCGGTTGTTAAATGCGATCTATAGTTTTTGGTTTCTGCAAGGGGGAGTGTAATGTTAAGGAACCGCGAGCCGAGCCAGGATCTGACCTCCTCTCCATCATTCTTGTACAAGCTATCTCTGTGACCTTGACTCTGGGCAAGTCAGGCTAGGCCCCTCACTACAACTCGGTTTCCCTGTTCATAAAATGAGGATTTGGACTGTAAACTGGTCTTTGCACGGCGGCCAAGATGGCAAATATCACCTCCTCCCGCCAAAAAAAAAAAAATGCCGTCCTGCGTTAGTAACCTACCCAACACACAGCTCCTCAGCAGCGTTCTTACTCCCTCTTTCTCTTCTGCTCTGGCCTGGGGAAAGGGGACTGAAGGGGAAGATGTGGGCGGGGCCTGGCCATCGCCCCCGCCCACTCCGGCCCCGCCCCTCCCGGCGTACCCTCTGCGCCCCTCCGCCCTCCGCGCTGGATGAGGCAAGCACGTGACCTCACATCCGGCGCGGGAGTCCCGAGCTAGCAGCGCGCGCTCTCCTGTCCGCTCGCTGGCTCTCCCCGCAGCTTGATCCGGGCGCCACCGCTGAGGGGAGGGGGGTTCGCGTCGTCGCTGGCTGCGAGAGGCAGTTTCGGAGTGCAGAACGCCCCCCTCCCCTGCCTATCTCCCCCTGTCGCCCGCCCTTGTTCTCGCCCTGTTGCGGCTGCACGCAGCCGCCGCGGGCGCAGAGGAGGAGAGCGCGGACGCCCCAGCGCCCGGCTCGGCCCGGGCCCCGCCGCGGCGCCTCCCTCCCCTCACCCGGAGCCGCAGCGCGCGGCGGCGGCGGCTCCTCGAGCTCGAGCGACCCGCGGCCGCCGGCGCCGGCCGAGGGCGATGGGGCTGGGCTGAGGTGAAGAGGCGGCGGCTACAGCGGCGAACCCGGCCCCGGCCCCACACGGCTCTTTGGCAGCTCCGGACGGGAGGCCGCCCGGGAGACGGCGCCGGGGCGCCAGGTGAGTGGCTCCAGCTTCCCCGTCACGGCGGAGGGCAGGGTGAACGGGACGTGGAGCGGGTGGTGGTGGTGATGTGGGAGGTTGGAAGAGGTCAGTGGTATTGTTGGGGGTGGCGGGCACCAGGTCGGCCTCCTTGGGCCGGAATTGGCATCATTTTTCGGGAAAGGTGTGTGTAGGGTGAGGAGGGGAGCGCTAAGACTGTTGATTGTCTGGGACAGGTGCGGCGAGAAGAAGGGCTTCACGTTGTGGGTGTGAAGGCCTGGATAGGAAACGCCGCTAGTTGGGGAGGCAAGTGTGTTGGGATTTGAGAGTGAGATGGTGAGGTGGTCCAGCGCTTTTAGAAAGTCATGGAGATGGTGAGATCGAAGGTAGCAGTATTGGCAGGGAGCTTGATGGGTTTGCTTGGGTGCTTACTGAGGAATCACGGAGTAATAGCCTTGCCAGTCACCGCATTAAGCCGAGTGAGGCCCAGAGGGGAAAAGTGACTTAACTTGCCAAAGGCCTCTCACTTCGACTCTAGAAACACCTAGGGCCCTTTCCTCCAGTAGTTACGTGACCGCTCTCTTTATAGATTTTCCTTCTCCCCACGTCTTCCGAAAAGCTAGGTTCTGATGGATGTGTGACCTGGTTTTTTTCTTTTCCTTTTGCGGGCGTGGGGAGCCCAGGGAATCTGATTTTGTTGTTGTTTGCTCATCAAGTCGTGTCCGATTCTTTGCGACCCCATGGACTGTGGCACTCCAGGCCTCCGTGTCCCTCACCGTCTCGGAGTTTGCCCAAATTCATGTCCATTGAACGGGTGATGCCATCCAACCATCTCATCCTCTGTCGCCCTCTTCTTCTGCCTTCTATCCCAGCGTCAGGATCTTTCCCAATGAGTCGGCTCTTCGCATCAGGTGACCAAACTATTGGAGCTTCTTCAGCATCGGTCCTTCCAATGAGTATTCAGGGTTGATTTCTTTTAGGATTGACTGGTTTGATCTCCTTGCTGTCCAAGGGACTTTCAAGAGTCTTCTCCAGCACCACCAGTGATTGGGGATTGACAAAAATTCAGAGCTTCCGAATTTGGAAAGCTTTTGTAACAGGTGTTTATCATTCCTTTTCCCATAGATCTGAAAGAAACATCCTTGGATCTTGGTGTCTGGACATAGGAGGTATGAATCACTCACATAATTAACTACTTTTAATCATCAGTGTTTTAGAGCTATATTTAGTGGTTATATTAGTGCAAAATGAATGGGTATGGGGTTGTAAACCTAGAAACACAAACCTAGGTTTCCTGCACATGATTCCAAACTAAATGAGTAGAACATTTGTGTATGTAATGGCTATTTTGGATCTCTGAGTCAGGAAGTTAGAATTTTTTTAAATCTTTGAGAAATGCAGGAACATTTAAGATTATTGCAAAATGAACACTTTTCTGAAGACTGCTGCTAATCTGATTTGATTGTCTTTTGAAGAGTGATTACCTAGTTAAAAATGCTCTGCCTTTGCTTAAAATTCAGCACACGTATTAATTTTGTTTCACTGGAATATATGTGGTATTCTTAGGATTGTTGCTTTGCAGAATAGGCTATAGTTGCCAAAATAAAAGTTTGTGAGCATCCCATTATGGTTTAGCAACCCCTTTTAAAGGCAGTTGCTTGAAATAGTGGGCCTATTATTAATCACTGTCATGCAAGTTTACTTTTGCTAGTGTCCTTGTTTTTGCATTACCCACCATTAGATCAGGTGAGGGTGAGACAGCTAAGTGAGATTTTTGAACATTAGAACAACAAAGCCTGTTTTTGATCAGAGAATTGAGTAGGAAAAATGTTGATCCTGGTTACTTTAAATCCTAAGTAGTGCAGTTATAATAAAAATATTAAGTAGCAATTTCTTTTGAAAATAAAGTTGACAGTCGTTGCTTTGACTCCGTGTTCAAATTATGTAGTAAGAGGGCTGAGTTCTTTGTCCAGGAAGCTTTATTTGGGGTAGCTCTGGTTATTAAAATTATCATACTGTTCCTTTGCTTAACTTCCCTGTTCTTTTTCTTTCTTGTTTTATTAACAAAGGAGAATACTAGTACTTACATCACAGTTTTGAGGACCTGCTGAGAGCATATGTAAAGGAAAGAGCACTCTTCCTGGCACGTAGTAAATAGTTTTTTTGCCCCTTCAATTCTATATACTGACTCTGGCTGTGCTTGTTTAGTATGGTGGTTTTGTAACCACTGTAAATATAAAGTTTCAAGATGTGAATATACTTTATTGCTAAAGTTGATGGCAGTCCTAGGAAATGGGCAGTGATGAGTGATATGGGGCATCCTGTGGAATTCTGTCTTTCTTTTGTAACTTTTCCCACTGGTCTAGGTGATGGTGGAAATGGGAACTTCATGCCTGTAAATGACAATGAGGGTTGTAATTTCTAAAATCTTAGGAGACAGAAATACAATTTCGTAATGATATTGATTACTTGGTTCATTTAAAGCTGGTTTCTGTTCACTGGTATACGGAGTAATCTAAGCGGATGACCTTGTGAATGGATCTTAAATTGAATAGGAGTTAGCAGCTTATCACTTACTGAAAACAACATTCTTAAAACAACTGTCAGTGGTATGCTCAAGGAACACAGTCTGATGTCTGAGATCTACTTGGTACATATTCAGGTTTGTTCCAGTGATGGAATGTGTTCTGAATGTGCTAGATAGCTCATCTGGTTCAATCTGGATCTAAGAGTTAGCTGATGAGATTTAGTCTTTGGTTTTGGAACATAGTTTTTCTGTGTGAAATGAAGACCACTGGTTTGTTGGAGAGAGTAAATCTGTAGTTATCAAACTGTATTCTAATTGACCCATTTAACTAGTCCAGGTAATGTGCAAGGAAATGATAGGTAGCGTCTTTTTGTGTGTGTGTGTGATAGTGTCTTTAATCTTCATTTGTTGAGAGTAGAGGAATAAGAGAGGATCAGAATTGGGCCACGTATTTTAACATTGAGGTTAAAAAATAAAAGGTTCTAAGCTTTTTAATCTGGAGAAAAGTCAGTATCATTTATAAGGTAGAATATGTTGAATTAATGGTGAAGTAAAAGTCGTTGAGTCATGTCCGACTCTTTGCAACCCCATGGACTATACAGTCCATGGAATTCTCTAGGCCAGAATACTGCAGTGGGTAGCCTTTCCCTTCTCCAGGGGGTCTTCCCAACCCAGGGATCGAACCCAGGTCTCCCACATTGCAGGCAGATTCTTTACCAGCTGAGCCACAAGGGAAGCCACAGGGAAATTAATGGTAACTAGTAATTATAAAATTGAGATAAAAACATTTGTATTAGTAAGATTAAACATAGAGATAATATGAAATGTCATGAATAAATGCTAATTGGAAGAAACGATCACTATTACAATGGTGAGTTGAAATTACTTTTTGATCTTCAGTAAGAAAGGAAAAAAGTGGAATGAAGGAAAAGGAGAGTTGGCCAGGTGTCAAATGTCTGAGAGTGAGGAAAGTTAAGGATGAGGAATGCTGAAGAGTTTCCATAGACCAGCTCTCCAGAGAGAACTTTCCTAACACCAGACCTCATGATACTTAAACCCAAAGGCTTGTATTGGGGCCTTTGCTAGGTGAGATGGTAAGTCATTAACTCAAATAACAAACTTAGAGACTGTCCAAATTTAAAAAGGACTTAATGTACCATAAGGTGTCTCCCCAAGGGAAGAGTTCTTGCAGATTTATGAGAATGGAGCTGCCCAGAGGCATGTGTCTTTGAAGTTACAGGTGAAAATGCATCTTTCACCCCTTCTGTCACCAAAGGCCACTAAAACTAGGATGAGCTGAGAATGCAGGAAGGAGTAGTACTCTGTTTGAAGTCTCTTTTTTGCATGTGACCTGAAATGCGTGAAGGAAGTTGTAATCAATCTCTTAATCAAAATTTTTGTCTAGTTAACCCTTTCACTTACTTGCTATGGATCTTGCTTTTAAATAATCTGTTGAGGGAATTGCCTGGCAGTCCAGTGGTTAGGACTCTGCTTCCACTGCCAGGGGCCTGGGTTCAGTCCCTGGTTGGGGGACGAAGATCCCACAAGCCACGCCCTCCATAACCCCCCACCTCCCTGGGGAAAAAAAAGCCATTGACAGTCAGATATTAGTTGGGTTAGAAATAAAATTTCCAGGAACAGTGAGTTAGAGTAGAATTTCCTGAGTACATGATGTGAAACTTGCTGATGTCTATATAATCTTTCTCAAAATTTTTAAATAAAAATATTTCTGACTGTTGTTGATAGCGAAGTGAAGAACTGTTCTACCTTAGCACACTTGATTAATTGACTCATACTTAGTTTTTCTTATTTTTTTCACAAAAGATTTATGAGTTGGACATTGAAATAAGGAGGTATGAGATTGGAAAATAATAATGTTGAACAGTCAAAGGTTATTTAGATTAGTCCCTTCTTTTTATAGAAAAGGAAACTGATGTCTGGAGAGGTAAGTGACCGCATGTTGGTAAAGGAGAAGCTTTCTGTTGGTTGGGTATTCTTTTCACCCTGTCTTTAGTTTGAACTGTGTAGTAATGGTACACCTCAAAGCTTGGTGGATGTTTGTGGGTTTGTTTTTTTTCTCCGTTGAGAACCAGCTTTAAAGTATTGCTTTTGATCATTTGACAGACTTCTATTACATTTTTAGTTTATTTTAAAGTAAGTCATGGAACAGCTCTCACATGTGTTTAGTGTGGCTTCTTTACAGCATCCTATTGCTCTCTTTTTCCCACTTGTAAAGTGGGGTGAAAAATAGTAGCTTACTCTGCTATATAAAAGACAAGTGTTTTGGATCCTAATTCTTTCTGATCTGAAGTCCTGAGTAAAGTGAAATCCAGTTTTGTGTAGGGGCTTTGGACTTAAATTCTCATTTAAGGTAAAATCCTGTGTAGTCAAAATTACCCGTGAAAAAGTGGTTTAGGAAGGCACCAGTTTGAAAACTGGTTAACCAACGTACTGTTTTTCAGTTCTCAAAAGCTAGTGTTTTCCCCAGCTGTTAGTACAGGTGACTTTTTTTCTGGAGTCGTAATCTCCACGGGGACTGGACTTTGGATCGACGGAGGAACAGCAGAGTCAGTCTCCATTGCCTGCGCACTCTGGTACGAGGATGTGAAGGCAAGCATCCTACCACCGTTATTTAGAGTGTTTTTCTTTTTTCTTGCAGCACAGATAATTGGATTGATGTAATTAAATCCACGTGTGATGTGATTCTACAGTGTGAATAATAGAGAAAGAAATTAGGTGTTTAAGAAAATCTATTTCCCTAGGGTTATACTGGGTGTTTTATACCACACACTAGCAGAATTAAGGGCTAAGGAATAAAGTTGGGATTATTGGGGCACTGTTGGTACTTTTTGTAATTTTAGGTGGATATTCAGCTACTTTCAGTGTTTTTAAGAGTGAATGTCACCTTACTGGGAGCAAGATTTGCTTTATCTTGAAACAACTATAAGTTGTTAATATTTTCCATGAAGCTTAAAGTATTTGAACTTAATATCACTCTGGGGGTAGCACAGTAAGAAGACCCCATTCTTTAAAGAAATGTCATGGTCTCTAAAGATTTAACAGTCATATGCCCCAGTAGAGGGCATGGTATATTGGTTAAAATGTGATCTCAGAACCTTATACATATAAGAGATTTTGAATTCCAGCCTCATCGCTTAACTACCTCTATAGTTAAGTAGTTTTTAGTTTCTTCATTTGCTGAATGGAGATAATAAAACCTAGAGAGTTCTGAGGGTAAGAGGCCCAGTAATTGGTAAATTACTATTGTTAGTTTAATAATATTTAACATAGTCAAAACAAGCCGCCCTGTGTGTGTGTGTGTGTGTGTGTGTGTGTGATGAGAGAGTGTGTGGATTGTGATTGAGGATTTCTTTTTTCAACTAGAGTAGCAGGCCATAATGACATACTGTTTAATTCAGGCTTTTCATAGGAAAAATACCATGATTTTGTGTCTTTGGTAGCAACATCCTAAAAAGTGTTAATTCCATGTGTCTCTTATACATTTGATGTATATTTTTATCTTGATGTTCCTGGGTGTGTCTTCAGACTCTTCACCCCCCTATCCTCTGTATTACTGTTACCTTTTTTTTTCCTCTCCCTGGCTACATTATAAAATCTAAAAATATGTTTAATTATGTTTTCTTAATAGGACTTTATGTTCCCTTATTTAGAAATTCTGGTTAGTGAAGTATGTCTTCATCTTTTCTTTAAAAAGAGGGCTTGACATTTGTTTCACTTCTGTGGCCTTTGGATTGATTTCGTTAAAATGTGAGTCACTGGTTCTTCTTGGACCAAATATTTTTTCCTTACTATTTTTATTATATCCCCAAGCACCAGAGTTCTTACTTGACTGCTAA
Source organism: Bos mutus (assembly GCF_027580195.1). Classification (NCBI taxonomy): domain Eukaryota; kingdom Metazoa; phylum Chordata; class Mammalia; order Artiodactyla; family Bovidae; genus Bos; species Bos mutus. Next base: position 72,171,316 of record NC_091617.1, read on the forward strand.
TTATCATAATATAATTCAGTTTACTAAGTAAAATGTAAAGTACTACAGGCAGGTGGCTTAAGTAGCACTTAAGTACTTGAAAGACTAATCTAGCAAATTCTTAGTTAAAATAGATTTTTATTTTATCTATTTGTTATTTACTTATTTTTATTTATTTGTCATTTACTTATTTTTATTTATTTAATCTATTTTTATCTGAGTTCTTTTGATGTGAAAATATACTTGTTATAATCCACAGGTATTTTCTGTTCAGTTTTTAGTGAGAAGAATAGAAAAACTGCTTAATTTTGTCAGGTTCAAAAGCATCTTAATGTGTTTTTTCCCCAAATCCTTTCTCTGCATCCCATAGCGAGTGACCTTTCTGCGTGTTCTTTTAAAAGTTGTGGCAATAACCACTTACTGTAGTGCATAAGAGTTGTGATTTTATAGGCAGTAAGGAAGGAGGCTGGGTTAGGGCTTCTTAGTTGAGCCCTGAGTTTGTGTTAGCATATCTAACTATTGGATACTTTGTTAGATCCTGTCGGTGCCCAGCACAGGACCGAATGTTGGGTATACACTGATAAGTGAGTTCTGCCTTCTTAGAGGTACACAGTCTAGCAAGGGAACTCAGAACTGCTGCACTGCACCCCGTTCACATTGTATTCTTTGGGAATGTGGGCCCCTCCTCATGGCCTTGGGTCTCTTTCAGTTGAGAGAAGTTCAGAAGCTTCATTACATACAAGTTAATCCATAACTTTATCAAACAAGGTCTTTCATCATAATTTGATTCTGTGCCATCTTTTAAAGCTCCATTTCCAACCATTCCTCAGAGGCCATCCTCTGCTCCAGCTAGTTCAGGCAACGTGTATGCCCTGACGTTTTCTCAGATTTCTTACCTTAGCACTTGTGCATGTGGTAATTCCTCTACTTGGAGTCCATCCCTCTCTCGTTTCCCGTCTTTGTACGGCTTGTTTGCCTGATGAACTTCACCGCTCAGGTCATCAGGTCTTAGATCAAGGGAGAGCTAGCTCTTCTCTGCAGACTTCTCTGTCCCCTTCACGCCTCGTCCTCCCTCCCTGTGCCCCTCCCTTCTCTCAGTGCTCCCGTGATGCATACTTCACTGCAGTATGCAACCGCTTTGTGTGATATGTTTGCTTACTTGTCTAACCTAGATTTGGCTTCTTGAGGTTAGAAATGTAATCTTTGTAATCTCCAGAATGTAGCACGTACTTGGCATGTGTGGACATGACATTCCAACAAATGATTTTTTATGAAATAAGAAGTAGTGATCAACCATAATGATTCTTGCTGGAATGCTAATGTAATATTATTAGATTTATTTTGAAATATTAGAGTACTTTGGCAAAATCTTGGTGTTTTCAATTTGCCTTTCCCTAAATCAAACAATTGGTCTGGGGTTAGATTTCAAGATACTAATACTTGGCTAGGATAAAGGCCCTGTTTTAAGTTCATTGATGAACATGTTGGGAGACTCTCTGTCCATAATAATGAAAAATTGTCTCTAAAACAGAAACAAAGCTTTTCAGTCCAAAAAGAATGAGTGATCCATGGGGTTGCCAGAGCGCCAGCTCCATCTACTGCTGCCAGCAGCACCCCTGCTGCTCCTGGGTGGGAGTGGGTGAAATGACGATGGGGAGACCCTTCAGGGAAACTCAGTCAGATGTACTCTCGACTCTTACATGAGCCAGCCTCTTTGCGTGCTAGAACCACAATGCCTGCTCCATACTTTATAAGAGAAAAATTTCATTTCTTAGAGATTCATCAGAGCTTCCTAGAGAAGGTAGTTGACCATGGTCTGGAAGGACTAGCAGGAGGTCTTCAGCCAGACTAGGTTAGGTAGGGGAGGGCATTTTTTGCAGAAGGAACAACTTACATAAAGGAATGGAATGAGGAATCAGTAGGGCTCTTAGAGGAACTGCAAGCTGTGTTCTGTATAGACTGGATTAAGGTTTGTAGGAGGTGAATAATAATCACTGTTGACTGGAGGAGGATGTTGACAGCTAGGCAGGCCAGGCTCCGAAGGACTTTGTCTTGGAGCCTGTCGGGCCTCTTCTGCCCATTTCCCATGGAGGGCAAACGCATAGTAGCAGTGTGCTGTAAACTTTCCAAAGACTTGCTAGTAAAAGGCTGCTGCACCTTGTTTAGTTCAGTACTTTTCTTCAATTTATATGAGCAGGCAATGCCTTTAAAATTTTGGAGGGACTTTTATCAATTGGGAAATGCTGCTGCAGACAATAGCAAGCTCTGGAAATTTTAAACAAAGAGAAATGATGCTATCTGGTTCTTCTATTGGTTTGAATGAGGGAGACTGGAGAAGGCTCTGGACCCGAGCTGAGGCATGCCTGTGCAGATAGGGGAGGTGGGTATGAGAAAAGCAGAGATGATAAGACAGAGCCCAGATGGATATAGAAGGTGTGGGATAGGTAGGAGTCTAGGGTGACTTCCAAATTCCTGGCATGGCTTTTGAGGCAAGGGCTATCTTATCTGTTAAAGGGGTAGAGGGGAGCTAGTAGTGATGGCAGCAAGTGGGAGAGCAGGTTTTTGGAAGATGAAACAAGCCTTTTTGGTGTTAGCAAAATGTGGTCAGTAGATGTTTGACTCTGTGGGTCTGGGAGAGAGCAGTGCTGACAGTACTGATTGGTGGTTGCCATGGTTGATGGGACAGTGGTATCACCCTTTGCCCCTGACAGAAACATAGAGAATATTTATGGCTAAGAAGTGGGCAGAGGAAGTGGAGGCTCGGGAAATATTAATAATTAAGAAGTGGGCAGAGGAAGTAGAGGCTTGGTCACCTGGCTACCTGCCCCATGACCCAGGCTAGTATGATAGGAAGTAGAATTCAGCTGCATTGTGGTAGGTAAAAAGGTCATTTGTGCTCTGTCTTGGGAACTTAGTCACTGTTTTCCATATGAAAGCATGCATTTCAAGTATGTGTTGCTTTCAGATGAATTTTTGGAAAATGGATGGTGCTATCTACATGACATCCCTTAATGTGTTGGTAAGGCTTTTCTATATAAAGTCATTCCGTGCTTGGCCTTCTAGGGAAAGTGCAAAATGCTGATCTTAGTTAAGTGAAGATTATTTTCCTTCAGTTTTTCAAAGACAATATTGATTGAAAACTGAAAGTAGATAATGCCAGTTAAAATATTTTGTAAACTAAAAATCCTTCTACAAATGTCAGTCAGTAGTACCCAAACACATTGATTTTTTTCTTTAATCCTGAATAGTGGGTTACAGAATGACCACAGGAAATGAGGAAGTTTAGGTTTCTGTGATAGTTGTGCCTTGAGTAAGGCCATTATCCTCTCCAACAGAAACTTAAAGTTCCATATTATTGAAGTATTCGTTGAATGCAGATATAAGGGCTTTATACTTGCTTTCCGTGCTGAGTCAACTTGGGTAGGTTTCAAATTGGAGAAAAAGGAGTAAAGTGGGTTTTCCCACATTCACATAATTGAAAAAAGCTGATCCAAGTGCCTGTCAGTTATAGCTGTAAATTTGCAGGATTGGACTCTTTGTACAGAATGGTTTCCTGGTGATTTTGTGCTTCTTTGTGGTTGAGTCTTTATAATGTTTGGAAGAACGAAATGTGAGCCATACTGTAGTATAGATCATGAGTAAATTTTATATTCTTACAAGCATAATACAGTAATCCTGAAGTGAACTGCTGAGTTAATGAAGAAAAATTATTTGGAGTTTGTTGTTATAAGAAAAATGAACAAATCTGTAGTCCATGTGTGACTCTTTAACATACTGAAGATTTAGAAGTATAATTCTCTGGAAAGTTCTCCTGTTCACCCCTCTTTTTTTTTCTCTCTCTCTACTCTTCTCTGCCCCCGCCCCTTTCTAATCCTAGTCCTTCCTTTCCACCCTGCTTCTCTATTTTGATACTTTTCTGCACAAATGATCACTTTATGTTTTAATATTCAACTACAGTGTAGTCTTTTGGAATACTTTTAATCATCATCTTAAACTGAGCATTGTAGTGCAGTAATGCACTTCACTCAGCTGAAATGACAATGCTATAAACACTGTCCTAGGAGCATGCATTGATGGCTGCATCACTGGGGTCAACTGTCAACTGCAACAGTGACACCTAAGCTATATCCCAGTTGTAACTATGCTAAAATGTGAAAGATGAGTCTTAGAATTAATGTGTCTAGATTTCAAAGACCACCTTTTAAATTGCTGATTGAAATGTCAAACAAGCTATTAGGGATTTGGACTAACAGCATTACAGTTTAGAAGAAATAGTTACTAATTTGCATTAAAATAGAAGAAACATTCATGTATATATTGCTTAATGAAAACCTTTACTGCACCTCTATAAAGTAACTTTTTAAAATTGAAGTATAGTTGATGTACAATATTATGTAAGTTACACATGTAAAATAATAGTGATTCACATTTTTGAAGATTAGGCTTCATTTATAGTTATCATAAAATATTGGTTGTATTCCCTGTTTTGTACAATGTATCCTTATAACTCACTCTATACATAATAGTTTGTACCATTTAATCCCTTAACCCTAAAAGTCTAACTTTTAGTTTGGGAATTACTAAACAATTTGATTTAGGCTCAAACAATTTGATTTATTTACATAGTTATTAGAACTCTTGATTTGTCAGTTTCTTTTGTATCAAATGCCCATGCTATACAGTTTCTTCTGTGAGTGTTTAAAATACTCTCATTTGTTTCAACTAGGTTTTTTGTTTGTAAGTACCCAGTCTCACTCCCAAAGGAAAAAAAAAAGTGCAAAACTTTTATATTCTGTTTCAGAAGTCTAAAAGTGCAGAGAGGAATTTGAAGAAAGGGTTTGTGATAACATACACGTATAGGTACATGTGTGATTTCTTATTGGGATTGTTGGGTCAGAGTATGTAGGAGGTTTAAGTTTTTGTATATCGTCAGTTGATTTCCCAAAAAGCTAGTACAGATTCACTCTTAGCAGCAATGTATAAAGGTGCTTTTGTTGTTGTTGTTGGCAGTTAAGATAAGTAATTTTATCACATAACTTCATACTTTACCTTATCCTGTTCTCCAGTAGGATCATGAGCTTTAACTGTTACTGTTTTCCCTCCTCCCTGGTTCTACAACATTGTACCCTAAATTCTAGTTTCAGATGAGTGTGATTTTGGGAGTCTGTATGAAGGGAATAATATCTGCCTTCCCCTCCCCATTATCATGTGTTTTATGTTTATTGTGATGTCTTATTTTCCATCGAGACACATGCAACAGAAGTTCTATTATGAGAAGCTCCTACTTTGTCATATTAGTATTTGCATTGGTACTAAAAAAAGTGTATAAAATTTCTTACCTTTAATCATACTTAAATCAGTGATTGCCTTGTCCAAGTTGTGAAACCTGTCAGTCTTTCTTACCAATGTTGGAGCACCACCTAATGGTGAAAGAGCGCAACAGCTGGCTATATACACAGGCAATACTTCAGGAGGTCAAAAACTTTCATGGTTGGAATGAATGGTGATTTATTACAACCGTCTCATTTTAGTGGAGAAATTGAAACCAAGATGGGTGAAGGAACTTGCAAAATAGTTCATGTGGAGTTAGTTGACATTTAAGAACAAGTTAAAGCTGACTCTTGAGTTCTGTACTCTTCTTTCTGTTTTGTTTTTTTTTTTTTGTATTTTGGGATAATGTATATCTCTTACTGTTCCTAATATAGTAACGAACATGGCATATATGGTCACTTAAGGTTTATAGATGAATTAGTTTGATAAAATAATTTAAAATTTGCTGTTGCTTATGCTGTATCTCTGGTTAGTACTTTTCCTCAGTGGAGCCAAAATATGGAGGAAATAGAAAAATAAAATAATAAAAAAATAAAAAGAGCCAACTGTAGCTTTCTTGAAATATATTTGTTAAGGGAGCCTTCACATGGCTACTTTACTGTGTCTGGGGTAAAATAACAGTGAGAGAGTGCTGTGCAGGCACAGAGTGGAATGCTTTAATAGAGACCATTGGAGGTTCCCATAGGTTCAGGCCCACAGGTGGCCGTGTGTGGGAGAATTAGAATTCTGTACATATGCTCAGTCTTTCTTCTTTCTCTCCTTATCTATTTAAAAATATTATTGCACATAGATGGTAGGAGCATTCAAAGAGTACTGAAGTCTCTCCCTTCCCATCCTGACACACTAGCTATGTCACCAGTTTACAGATCTGTTCAGCCTTTTGTTTTAGGGGTGGGTGCCAGTTTTCTTTTGAGGCCTTTTTGGTTCTGCCAGTTTTGAATATTCACAGTTTAGGACTGGTCTTAACCACAGTGAGCCTGTCTACTAGTAAAGTTTTGAAATAAATCTAGCAATTACAGTACTTTGAAAACTCTCCTTGAGTAGGGAGTTTTAGAAAGTTGAATACCTGAGGAAGATTTAAGGGGAAGTATAAAAGTGTTAAGATCAGAGTAACTTGAATAAATGAAAAAAATCTCATATTAAGTAAACAAACTTAATTATGCAAACTTAGTTATGATGTATGTAAATGATTAATTTTAGTCATTTCCTTTTTAAATTAAAATAATGAAAATAAAGCATAGATGCCATTTGTCATTTCAAAGGTGCCTTCTCCCAGTTTGTACTGATTAAATGCTATACAGTTGACTGTAATACTCAAAGCCATTATGTTGTGTAATGATAGTCTTACCACATGGAGTTTCTCTGAATAAATGGGTTTCTTTCTTTTTTTAAATAGTGTATATAATAAAAAATTATTAAAATGTATGCACATATGCTATAGTGCAGGTTAAGTTAGAACTCTTAATGTTCTTAAATTGACCCTAAGACAGAAAATTGGATTACCTTTCCTAATTATAACTTATTTTGTTAAGCTATCACATTGTTTTGTAACTCACAAAAAATAAATTATACAAAGACTGCACTTTGCAAATGTAAATACAGTTTTGGTTTGGTGTATATTGGATACAATGGTCTTCCTTAAGCCTAAACACAGAAACAAAAGCATGTATTATAAGAGAAAGTTCAAGATGGGAAGTGATAAAATGGGTATTGAGTAGAGCTTTGTTAAAATTTAGCTGGTATCCTTGTAAAATTTCCATGTATTCACTAAATTATATTATGTCATTCTTATTGTTAGGAGCTGACTTGAGTGTTAAGTTTTACCCTTTTCACAATTTTGTTACTGCAGTTGGGAGATTGAGATTTTTTTGTTCTTTTTACACAAATATTTGTATAGATATTAAAATTAAGGTTGTACAGTGAGTAAAGATTTCATGTTTGTTAGGGCACATTTTATTTCAGTTGACTACTGCACATTTTATTTCAGTAGAACTGTTCTTGAATTGCAGAAGGTCATCTTAATTGCTGAGGATGCTACACATTTGACAATGAAATAATACTCAGAATGCTGGCTGTGCTGTTTATTTTTTAGGATTTTTATGATACCTTTTGCTTTGTGGTCTTGAAAGATGTATTTATCAAATCTTTATTTAACATGAGTAGGTATGTTTAATTCTCCAGAAAAAGAATCTAGAACTACAGAATAAAGTAGGATGATTCATTTTGTTTTTCAACAATACAAGGTAGCCCAAAAGTTTAGTGCAGTTTTAATTTTTAAGACTTCAAAAGTACATGTTTACAAACTTATGAAGCGTATCATTTGAGAACTTTTTAACTCTTAATTTTGTGAACATTAAATAGTATGTTTTTATTTCTTTTAACTCCAGTCTCCCTGAAGTTGGCAAATACCAACTGAAGTAAAAAATTAAAAATATTTATTCAGAATATAGTTTGCTTGAGGTTTTACTTGAGTGGCAGATCATTAATGAAATCACCTTGTAAAATTATCTACTTTGGAATTTTAGGCAGGTACATGTCCTCAAAGAAAACCCGCCACACATACTGTTATAATATTGTTACATACATATCCTCTAGGCACATACATATCCTCAAAGAAAATCCTCCACACATACTCTTACAATATTGTTACAGCTCCTGTGAAACTCAGGTTTGAAGCAAAGATACCTTAAGTTTTGGGATTTCTGTTCTTGTTGAGGCCAACTCATCCTGTTTTAGGAAATGAGATCTGACTCTTATTCTAGATTTAATACTATACAGTAGTAGAAAAAAGTTAACTTTCACAAAAATTAGATTTAGTGAGTTTTATTCCTGATAGCTTCATCTTGTCCTGTGCTGCTGTTCTTACTCAACACAAAAAAATCAGGTTCATTGTAAATGCAAGGAAGGGTTTGGTTAAGCACAATAGCCTATAAGCTGCTTGCTGTTTAGATAACATCAAGGCTCGTCATGCACTGTGGAATTGGGACTTCAATACACTAGCTAGATGCGAGTTATTCAGATATTAGGAGCTCTTCAGTGGCGGTCAGATGGCGGAAGGTATATCTTTTGAAAATCCACAAAAATTGGTGCATTAAAAAAATTCTGAATTTTAGTGTCTTAGTCATTTTGAAAACAGTTCAAAAAGAACTCAAACAAGTACGTGGCAGAAAATTCTCATTTGAATGAATTTTTATGTGTAGTTTTATTTTGTTTTTGTTAAGAGCTGGCTTTTGAAAGTTCTGCTAATATCACAGTTGGAAGGAATGATGATATAGTGCTATTGGTAAGAAAAATTTCTTTGTTTTTTATGATCTAGAAATTGACTTGATTAAAAAACACATGCACTCAAACCACCAGAAGTTATACTTCTGTAAGTCAGTGGATTTTAGAAGTTTGATATCAAAGCTTTAAATATTTAATTAGATAATTAGTAGAATAGTGTTTAACATGTATTTTCACCTTTATAAGTAATATATTTTGAAATGCTCATGTAGATTTTTATCTTCATAGATATGTCATAGAAATGATAAGGGATTTCTATTTATGTACATGTTTTTAAAATTTAAATATATATTTTCAGCATGTTTATGTTCAAATGTAAGCTGTTGCAGTTGTCTCACTGGGTTTTACTAAAAGTTTATGTGAAAAGTGAAATCTTGGTAATTTCCTTTGAAGTATAGTATGTCTAAAGAGACTAGTAATTGGTGACTTTTAGAGAAACTTTTAATTTGAATTACTTAAATTATTTTTACTATTTCAACTTTGGTAAAACTTGGTAAGACATAAGAATTTTGCCTTAAAAAGTAAGTTAAATTTCAGAAAAATAACACTTGTAAAATGAGTAATGAGGTAATATGGTCAAGAATTATGTTTAAATAAGTGGGAATTCAGATTGTTCTAAGCAGTGCATCATGTAATAGCTCATTTAAGTATTTTTGCTGTGGTCATATGAGATGAAAATGTAGTTATCTTGGACTAATGTGTATTCTCTCAGATATTTTAAATAGTTATGAGTATATGAAATTAATGAAAACATTGATTTTTAATGGTAATTCTTTTTCTAAAATTATAAAAGCATGCTTATTTATCTACAAATATATTCTGTGTTGAAAAATTAGAACTTATGTAAGTGAGAAAGTGCATCAATATTTGTAGGCAATGGATAAAAGACGAGAGTGAAGAAGGATTAGATTCAAAACCCAGGAATAAGAGTTTATGGATAATACCTGATACATAATACATTGAGTCAGTAGATTTGGGACTCAGAGGCAGAGTCCTCAGGATCTTATCCCTTCATGCCAGGAATGACTGTTCTCTGAAAATTTTCTTCTGTTTTCACCTCAGATGGGTGGCTTTTTTAAAAAAATTATTTTATTCAAGTATGGTTGATTTACAGTGTTGTGTTAATTTCTGCTGTATAGCAAAGTGATTCAGTTATTCACACACACACATATACATTCTTTTTCACATTCTTTTCCATTATGGTTTATCACAAGATATTGAATATGGTTCCCTGTGTTATACAGTAGGTCTTTGTTGTTTATCCATTGTATATATAATAGTTTGTATCTTCTAATCCCAAACTCTCAATCCATCTTTTATACATATTAAAAAGTAGGAAGAATAGAATAGTATCATTATTAAAGAGTAGAATAATTAGTATAATGAACTCTAATGGACCATCACTGAGCTTTTAAGTGAGCTTTAGTAGTTACCAACTCATGGCCATTCCCTGGTCCATAATAATTTAAAAGAAAAAAATTTTTTTTGGAAGTAAGTTCAGACCTGCAAAAAAGTTGGTATGTTTGTATAAAGTTGCTTGTTGGTTCCTTGATTCTCCTTCTGATGTCTGCATAATCTAAAGCAGTGTCTCCTGCCATAGTGCTAATATTGATAATTGTACCCCCCACCCCCACGTGCAATCAGAAATGATACTTTTATTGATGTCAAAGAACCAGCTTTTTTTCTTTAATTTCATTTATTTCTTCTCTAAATTTTAGTCTTTCTCTTAATTGCTTACACTGGGTATTCCTTACCGTTCTTTTCCTGCTTTCTTAAGAACCTTATGAGAGAGTGCTTTCCTTTCTCAGTGTTCTCTGTGCTGTTGTTGTATATAATTACCCACATAGTTACCATGTCTGGTTTTTTCAGTCCTTTGTAGAGATCTGTATTACCATCAGTTATCTTTTTTACCCCCTGTGTCTGAGGACTTCCTTTAACTTTTTATAGTGTAGGTTTGCTGTTGGTGAATTTTTACCAGCTTTTATATCTGAGAAAGACTTAGTTCAATTTTGATTTTGGAAGATATTTTTTTGCTGGGTATAGAATTCTCATCATAGTTTCTTTTTCTTAACACTTGAAAGATCTTGCTCTATCTTTTTACCTGCATTGTTTTTAGCAAAAAATTTAATGTCATTTTAAATTTATTTTCATTACAATTTTGAGCAGTTTGATAGTGATATACCTTGATGTAATTTCTTAATGTTTTTGCTTAGTGTTGGTTGAACTTCTTGGATCTCTGGGTTTATAGCTTTTCATATAATCTGGAAATTTTGGGGCCATTATAGAATTATTTATTTTTTGTTCCTTTCTACCTTATGTGTATATCAGAGTACTTGAGGTTGTTTCACAGCTTATTGATGCTGTTATGCTAGCTTTTCCCCCCCTCCTTAGTCTATTTTTTCCTCTCACTTTTTAATTTTCAATATTTCTGTTACTTTGTCTTCAAGTTCATTGATTTTTTTCCCCAGTAATATCTAATTTGCTGTTAATTCCATCTAGTATATTTTTCATCTCAGATATTATACTTTTTATTTTGTGTTCAGTTTGGTTATTTTTTATATCTTTCATGTGTCGGCTTCACATGATTAGTCTTTCCTCTTGTTTTTTGAACATGTGGACTACAGTTACAGCAGTTGTTTTAATGGCCTTGTCTACCAATTCTGTTACCTCTGTCAGTTCTAGGTCCTCTTTTGTCCATTGATTTTTCTCATTATGGGATGTCTCTTTTTGGTTCTTTGTAAGACTGTTAAGTTTCAATTGGATAGATAGCAGACATGGTAACTAGATAGTTTGCATTCCTGTAAATCTCCTTGGACTGTGTTCTGTGAAGCATTTACTTGGAAACAATTTTATTCTTTAAAGTCCTAGAAGTTTTGTTTGGCAGGACCAGAGTAGCTTTTAGTTTGGGGCTAATTTGAACCTACTACTGAAGCAAGGTGAAAGTCGCTCAGTCACGACTTTTTGAGAAAAGTCAGACTCTCAGTCTGACTCTTTGTGATCCCATGGAATTCTCCAGGCGAGAAAACTGGAGTGGGTAGCCTTTCTGTTCTCCAGGGGATCTTCCCAGCCAGGTCTCCCGCGTTGCAGGCGGATTCTTTACCAACTGAGCTACCAGGGAAACCCACTGAAGCAAAATCCTCTGGGTCCTCCTGATTCCACGCAACTAATGAGGTTTTCCATTGTGGTTGGTGGGAACAGGTACTCTCCCCCATGTGAACCTGATGCATTCTTCCCTTAAAACCTTTTGAATGGCTTTCTCCTGGTCTTGGTAGTTTTCTCACACAGAAATGCTGATCAGTATTCAATTGAAGACTTGAGAAGAGTCCCCATGTTGCAAATTTTTAGTGTTCATTCTCTGTACACACCTCTTCTCTGGTAATCTGCCTTGCAAACCCAGTCACTTTGGCACTTCCTTAGACTCACAGCTTCATCTCTTCAACTCGGTTGATTGCTGGGCTCCCCCTAGGTTCCCTGTCCTACCTTTTTTTTGTGTGGCATCCTGTAATTACTCAGTTTGTAAACTGGGACAATTCTAGAGCTCACCTAGATACTTCCCATTTTTATATCAGTTTCTTCCGTTGAGTGAAACAGTTGTCAACAGTTGAAAGAAATGGTGACACAGTTGAAAGTGACAGCGTTTTTTTCTTGGCTCAAAAATTACTGCAGACAGTGACTGCAGCCATGAAATAAAAGACGTTTGCTCCTTGGAAGAAAAGCTATGACAAACCTAGACAGTGTATTAAAAAGCAGAGACATTACTTTGCTGACAAAGGTCCATCTAGTCAAAGCTATGGTTTTTCCAGTAGTCATGTATGGATGTGACAGTTGGACCATGAAGAAAGCTGAACTCCGAAGAATTGATGCTTTTGAACTGTGGTGTTGGAGAAGACTCTTGAGAGTCCCTTGGACTGTAAGGAGATCCAACCAGTCAATCCTAAAGGAAATCAACCCTGAGTATTCATTGGAAGGACTGATGCTGAAACTGAAGCTCCAGTACTTTGGCCACCTGATGAAAAGAGCTGACTCATTTGAAAAGACCCTGATGCTGGGAAAGATTGAAGGCGGGAGGAGAAGGAAACGACAGAGGATGAGATGGTTGGATGGTATCACTGATTCGATGGACATGAGTTTGAGCAAGGTCCAGGAGATGGTGAAGGACAGGGAAGTCTGGCGTGCTGCAGTTCATGGGTTCGCAGAGACTTGGACATGACTGAATGCCTAAACAACAACAAGTTTGGTTGACGTCCAGTTCCTTGAAAACTATATAGTTTTAGATATTTTATTAATTTTGTTATTTTATTGGGTTGGCAAAAAAGTTCATTTGGGTTTTCCATAATATCTTACGGAAAAACCCAAATGAACTTTCTGGCCAACCCAGTAGTTAGGATGGCTAGTCTGGTCTGTCTTTACATCTTGGTTGGAAGCAGAACTCTCTTCCATTTAAGTATTTGAATAAGTTCTTCCCCTCAAGAAGCATATTTTAGGTGGTGATGGGAAATGGGTGTCAGAATTATATGTTTTGGTTGTTAAAAATGACTCTGGGAAATCCTGAGTGATGATCCTGAGATTCAGGCCAGGATTTAAGGAAGGAGCACAGATTAAAGGGTAAGAACCCCAGATTGGATTCTTTAGTGGGGACAGTGTCAGAGCAGAGAGTTCCTTTGCCTTATGCTTTGAAGGTAGGCATGTGTACCTTTGAAACCTTGCAGGATTGGACTAAACCTTACAGGCTCAGGCAGCAACAGCTGACCTTTTCTGCACGGAAAGAGGTTGGATTTGCTCATTCTGCATGTAATCTATGGCATCAGGTGTATAGCCCTTGAGAACAACTGCTACCTCAGGTCATATTGATTTGATGGGACAAGCTTACATTGGTGGGATGACTCTAATATTGTACTTTTTTAGGGCTGCAACACACCCTAGTGTGAGAAGAAATTGTCACTAAGTTACCTAAAAGGTTTTGGATGATAATGTGACTTGCTTTCCTCTGAAAAACAGGATAACTCTGAGGCTTCTTTTCTAAGATGGCACCAAGTCCAATGTATATTGTGTGTGTGTATGTGTGTGTGTTTGTCATCAAATTCTTGCATTTTATTTCTGTGGAAAGTCCTGACTCTACTTAACCTCTGGCCCTGTCTTCAGGGCTACCACAAGGTAGAGAAACTTTGAGTGCCCATTCAGGACACATCAGTGTTTTTTATTGGTCATTTTCTTGATGACATAAATCAGGAGATTTCAGTAGTCTGATGTGGGGGATTAAGTTGAAATTCTGCAGTTGGTTTACTTTGCTATTAATTCATATCAGATAAACATTATATAGCTAAATTCTTTATTAGGTCACTCAGGAAGTATTTCTTGAGTACCAGCCATGTGTCAGGATTGTGCTGTCCACCAGGTAGATGAGTGGAGGCATGGCATCTGGAATGAGGGAGGTAACATTTGCACTGTGTTCTGCAGAGGTCAGCCATGTCTAAAGCAGTGGCTCTCAAACTCATCCACCTCAGGGCTCAGACCTTTTTACATTCTTGAAAATTATTGTGAACTCTAAGAAGATTTTGTTTATATGGATTATATCTGTTATTGCCATATAGATCTTTAAGAATATTAACTTACTGAAGCAGTAATAGATAAGTACATTTACCCAAATAAATATATATATTTTCCAGAATCCAAAAAAAAAAAGCAAGAAAACCTGCATTGTTTTACATTTTGCAGCTCTCTTTAATGTTTGAATTTAATCTTTTTTTAGTACAGGAGATTTTTTTTGTCAATGAGCTCAATAAAGTTTCTCCTAGAAATGAGCATCATGGGTAGTCAGGAACAATAAGATTACTCAGTGGACTTGGAATCAGGGTGGTCTCCAGTAGGGGTCCACGTGCATTAGAGATTGACCATTGGCCAGGGATTGCCATACATGTGATAGGTGCTCAGTAGATGAGTATGGAGAGTGAAAAAGGAAAATACTGTAATTTCTCTTAGAATTTAAATGACTTAGCAGCAGGGCTAGTGCTAGTATAAATTAATTAGTGAAATATATCAAGTTTTATGATAGTAGTAAGTCATTCAGTTTCAAGAATTGGCACACCATTGAAAATGTTACGAGAATCAGTTAGCACTTTAGTGATTACTTAAATATCAGTTAAACTTTTATCCAAACAAGAAGTCTGATAGTATGCAGTTACTATAAGATACTATAATCTACTAAGATGTTTGTTCCTCTTTCCCTCAGTTATCTTCAATTGTTCTGAAGCACACGACCTTTCCAACCACTGTAGATATGGACAAAGAAGAAAGAAAGATTATCAACCAGGGTCAGGAAGATGAAATGGTAACCAGTTTTTACAATTTACTTGTGAAGTGTGAGTTTATTTTTCTAGGGAAGTAGAAAAGTACATTTAAAAAAACACTAAAATAAAATACAATAAAACAGCAGCTAAGTCAGTGTGATTTTTTTCCCCTTCTGGCTGTGTTTTTGAATTGGGATTATGTAATACCTCTGGTATTAGTATGTTCTTGTATGGTTCTAGTGTGCTTCGTATTTCACTTGTGAACTGTTAAAACTCAGAGGAAAATGTTTTTTCATTTGATATAACTTAAGAAGTTATGTTAGCTAATGCTTATATATAGTCCTAAATGCAAAATTTCTAATTTTTCCTTTATAAGAAAGTTTAAAATCAGCTTAGTAAAACTCAACTCTTTCTTGGTGGTGTATGTAGGGGAAAGATAGGGTTGTTATGTTGGAACTCTCATAACATTTGATATGTGATTATTAATCACTGTGTCCATGCAGGAGATTTACGGCTATAATTTGTGTCGCTGGAAGCTTGCCATCATTTCTCTTGGAGTGGTGTGTACCGGTGGCTTTCTTCTCCTGCTCCTCTATTGGATGCCCGAGTGGCGGGTGAAGGTGACCTGTGTGAGAGCTGCAATCAAAGACTGTGAAGTGGTGCTGCTGAGGACTACTGTAAGTCCACAGGATTACTTGTAGTGAATTATTTGTGGGGTAGAATGATGTGTTTATGTGTATTCTGTTCAAAATAAAATATGATGAGAACATCATTGCTAGGATACAATGAGAAATACTAATCCTGGTATTTCTAAAGCATTTGTGTTCCAAGTGACTAATATCCCAGTGATTTGAGTTTAAAGGAATCTTGAAAGTGAAAAAAAAAAGTGAAAGTGTTAGTCACTCAGTCGTGTCTGACCCCTCGTGAACCCATGAACTATAGCCCACTAGGCTGTCCTCTGTCCATGGACTTCTTCAGGCAAGAATACTGGGTGGGTAGCCATTCCCTTTTCCAGGAGATCTTCCCGACCCAGGAATGGAACCCAGCTCTCCAGCATTGCAGGTGGATTCTTTACTGTCTGAGCCACTCAAATCTACCCTTTTTTATAGCTCTTGATGCACTGAGAGATTAGATAGATGGCTGGTCTGTCAAGGTTACCCGAAAGGGCTGTATCCCAGATCTCTTCTACTGTGCAGTGCTGCTGCTCCCCAGGTTTTGTTTTGTAATCCTACTTGGAAGCATTTTATAAGAGGCTTTAATACCCAGTCTCAGTATGTAGGTGGATTAAATCAAGAAATTATGCATAATCTTTTATGAGATCCTCTATCAGTAAAGAATGACGTATATAAAATGCTAAGCGATCAAGAACACTTTATGTTTGAATTTGTGCATCTTCATGAAATGGTTTAATATTTAGTGAGTAGAAAGTGACGCTTTCTCATTTAGAGATTAGTGTTAATAAATAATATATCGTGTAAAGAATGGAAACTGTATATATGATTATATATAATTGACTCTTTACCCTTATTCCTTTCTCTTTGAAGGATGAATTCAGAACGTGGTTTTGTGCAAAAGTTCGCTTCCTTTCTCTAGAAACTCCCCCATTTTCAAGTTCAAAATCTCTGGTTAATAAAGTTTCAAATGGCCATGCAGTTCACTTAACTGAAAATCTGGCTGAAGAGAATAGGCTTGAGATGAATAAATACTCACAGCCTCAGTCACAACAGGTATTGTGATCTTATTCTCAATGTTTCTTTAAAAACTGGAATTGTTACATTTTATGCTACTGTAGATAGTCTATAATTTTGTACTTATTTTTAAGATAAAACTATATGCATATAAAATACCCGTTTATCACTATATGTAAACATTTTAAATATTTACTAGAAGAAATGGATTATGTCACATGTGATTGCTTTAATTTTAATAGTTGTTATATGCTAAATTTGTGTTAGTAAACTTAATTATTAACAAGTGATGATAATGCTTTTTGATGTAACCTTTTTATATGTTCTACAGGTTCGCTATTTCACCCACCATAGTATGAAATACTTCTGGAATGATACCCTTCACAGTTTTGATTTCTTAAAGTAAGTATTCTTCTTTTGTTTGGATTGTATGAGTGTCTTGATTATGTTTTAGATAGAAAATAATTCATTTTAGTGTTATATAAGATGGAAGATTTCCCTTCACTTAATTTTAATAACTCCCTGGTGGTGTTTGAATACTCAGTAATAACTCAGTAACCAGTTTAGAATAAACCCCATCTGCAAGTTGTATCCTGGCAAAATTGACACAAAAGTTAAAAGCACCATGCTCCCAAAATCCAGTCTGAGTCCTTTTCTTTTTGAGGATTCATCTCAGAGTAAATTTTGAGTATACCTTTTAGCCTGCCAGAGTATCTGAATTATCACCTCTCAATTTGCTGATGGTTTCATCCATTTGTATTCAGTACTTGAGGGATGGAGTAATAGACAAACATTAAATTTAACTTTCATATGTGGATAAAGATGGGACATGGTCAAATGTGTTAAGCCTTGGGTAGGACAAATTGGAATAATTCTTAAAATTTCATTTTTATGGAGACTTCAAGTTACATCAGGACTGAATTTACTAGGATTTTATTTATTTATTTTTGGTTGCACCACACAACTTGTGGGGTCTCACTTCCCTCACCAAGGATTGAACCTGGGCCACTGCAGTGAAAGCCCAAAACTAACCACTAGGAAACCAGGGAATTCCTTTAGGGTTTTATTTTTATTGCTGTTAAAGTGATTATAGTAAATACCCATTAAGTGTTCTTGCTTGAGAGTGGCAAAGGAATTCTTAATATTAGCAGTAAAAAGAGAATCACCTTATGAACATTTAAAATATTCATGCTTGGACTTTTTCCCTTAGACATTTCCTAAAGAATTAGATAATTCCTAAAGAATATTGCTAGTATTCCTGAAGAATTGGAATATTATGGAATGGAGCAGGGGAGTTCCACCTGCCTAGTTGTAAAGACCATTCCTAGTTAAGAACCATTGCTTATTTTTTAGAGAATACTCCCAGTGAACTGTCATTTTGTGCTTAAAAAATTTTTGACTTGGAGTGCCCTGGGGGAAAATAGCAAACATGTTTGCTGTGTAGCCTTTGCCAACCATAGCAACTTGTAGGATTTAAACTTATTCCAATGATAGCAGTTAATTAGGGAGCTTAGTTTTTTCTTTTGGAAAAAGTAGAAAAAGATTGGAGTTAAATGATGTGTTAGATTCTCTATAGAGTTTTTGGGAATAGTATCTCAGTTAAAATAAGCCTTGAGAGGAAAGCAGGTATGTTAGTCGAATCCCAGTTTTAATCATTACAGATTTTAGACATTGTCTGTGACTTAGACGGATTCTGCACTTCTCCTTAATGAGAGAAGAATTCAGATTGATGCTTTTTGTAGAAAGAAAAATAACTGAGTAGGACTTACTAGTGTGAAGCTTCAACATTTAAGAAGGGAAACTTGATAAAAAGTAAAGTTTGAAACACTTGAGTTAGTCATACTTTACCTTTAATTTTTTTGGTTATTAACTGTTACAGCTTTGGCACAGACTTAAAGGATAATAATATTGTTATATAATCTTATCCCGTGATAGATACATTGTGTAGCTTAGAAGTTGCCACATTTGAGATTTAGGCCTTTTATTACTGTTTATCTTAGGAAGTAGAAATTTAAAAATTGTCATCCATTGTCTTCAGTTTTTGTTAGGGGTTTCTATTTGTAAGGAAATCACACTTTAAAATCAGAAATATAGAAAAATGAGGCATTAAGAAATTTGGATATTTTAAACTTTGTTTAAAGTAAAAACTTTGGATTTATTTAGGGGACTGGATGAAGGTGTTTCTTGTACGTCAATTTATGAAAAGCATAGTGCAGGACTGACAAAGGGGATGCATGCCTACAGGTAATCTTTATCCAACTAAAGTTAGCTCTATTATCAAAATTCCGAAATAAAGTAGTATATATAGTTTACCCTTTTACCATATAGTTGTAATGTTAACAATTATTTAAATATTATGACATAGTAATTGACAGCTTATTGATATTTTATTTGGGTGAGACTCTTCAGTTTAAGAATTATAAAAGTGTTGAAGCCGATTTTGAAGTGAATATCCCTGAAAATATACTGTATTTCATCATTTCTAAGGTGCACACTTTCCTACATTTTAACATCTCTAAAAGGAGGGTGTGTCATACAGTGGGTGAAGTGTCACCCTTTACTTGACAGCATTTTAATCTTTCTTGATAGTACATAAAATCATGGAATGTCTTACAATTGATAGCATCTTCGATTTACTGAAATATTGGGAATTGTAAGCATGAGCTCAGATGTACTAAAATGAAAATTTGTAAATTGGGAGACAATATCTTTTTTATAGTGTTATTCTTTGCTAAGGTATAAAAGTATACCAGTGTATTATGTATTGTAAAGATAATGCCGTTTTCAAATTAAATTAGGAATTTTTTTGTACTTCTGTAGCATGTTCTTTTAAAGGGTTGCAATATAAATTCATTCATTCAGACTTCTGCTTCATAAAACACGAGAATTAATTTATCATCTAGAAAGTACTATTATAAGGAATTTAAGTGGAAGGTTTTAAGCAACTTTTCTTAAGCATTAAAAAAAAGTCTCCAAATATATGCTGTTTTGAAATAAACATTTTTAGTGCAGTATTCTTATTAGAAAAATAGTATAGGACACCTCAAATTACTTATGTAGTCTCTTGAAAAAATTAATTGCAGTTCAGAATTGTTGAGCTGTATTGTGTTTATGGGTGGAAAAGAAGATCTTTTGCTGATATGGTTTATTGTAGATTAGTGGGAGAGGTACTTGTCACAAAAAGGATAAAATAATAACAGTGTAGTTATCCAATATTGACTATGTTGATTTAAATACTGTAGATAGAGAATTTAAATTGTAGAAGACAACTGTTTAGAAAAACGAATGTTTAAGTTCCAGAATTTAGGAGCAGTTGGTGTTTTGAGCCTTATCTAATGCAGTGCCTTTGGTAAATTGTACTGTTATAATACAATATAATGTAATATTATTGTTATTATATTTTCCTGTTATAGAAAATTGCTTTATGGAGTAAATGAAATTGCTGTGAAAGTGCCTTCAGTTTTTAAGCTCCTGGTTAAGGAGGTAAGACAACTGTACCTGTCTTAACATTTGTGATCAATAGGTTTGTCAGTTGAAAAGAGTCAGGATTTAAGTAATAAGAAGATATTCTTGTTTTTTCATTTCCTAACTTCTCTTTGCTTATTTTTTTACTTGGAAGGTCAGAAAGATCTTTCTCCAGTAGATCAGTCATTTGGGGGCATGATTACTTTTTTATTTTGTCTGATTTGTTTGCTTTTCTTGTCGGTAGATTTTTTTCTTATTCTCAGGAGGTTGTGCATCTAAACCGTGCCCTATTTTGCAGATGTGTACCTCTGTCTGCCCCCCCCCCCAATTTTAAAAATAATTTATCATGTTTTCTTCATGTGGTACACTCTTAGTGACTAGGCCTCATGCCAGATGTTTGGAATAAAAACATAACATGATGAGTGACAGTGAGGAACTTGCACTTTAGCCTAGGGGGAATGCATGTCGGTAGTTACTGTAGTGGCTTCAGTCTGTAAGAGCCACAGAGGAGGTGTAAGTAAAGGGGTGCGGCATGTAAAGAAAGAGAGTGAGTGGCTTTGCCTGGGAGAGTTAGGCTCTCCAGTCTTCTTTCTGATTTTGGGCTAAAGATCAGAATTAGCTGTACTGGGTCAATACTTTGAGTAGAAGTTAGATTGCCTTCCATCATTTCTTGAGAGTAGCTGTGTAATGGAGCTTTAGAGCACAGCAACATGTAAGGAGTTGGAATTAGAAAGACTGGATTGTAACATGACTCCATCAGTAACTAGCTCTGATCATTAGAAGACTTGCTGCTCTTGTATTGGTAAAATAGTAGTAAATTGTAGTAAATCCTTTAATGGCCTTATTTGATTTTGAAGTAAAATAGGATTACGTATGTAAAAGTGCTTTGAAAAGTACAGAAACATCAATTTTAAGATATTGGAGATTATTAATGAAATTGATAAAAATACTATAAAATTTGGGTAGTCAAAGTCCTTTAGCAGGACTCCTTTTTTTTTTTTTTTGAAGTAAACCTGCCAATTGGTTTTTTATTGGCCAAATCAGATGCAAACATCTTTTAAATTTTTTTAGATTATGAAAGTATGATAACACCTTTACAGGAGACTTGGAAAATGCAGAAGAAAGTTACATATAGTTCCACTATACATTACAATTATTTTTTTAAGTAAATTAAGGTTTTAATTGGAGTTTTAATATCAAACTCTCAAAAATTAATAGAATAAATAGACAGAAAAGTAGAAGGATGTAGTAGACCTAAAAAGCAGTATGAACCAATTCAACATAGTAATAATTAAGATTTATATAATTTTCACATAACAGCAGGATACAAATTCTATACAAGTTCCCATAGACTATAAACCAGAAGACACTGGAACATATCCAGGGACATAAAACAAGGTGGAAAAATTTCATGGTCTAAAGGTATTGAAATCACACAGTCTGTTCTCTTTATCACTGTGGAATTATGTTAGAAATCAATATCGAAATATACTTGAAAATAACACACATACTTTCAAGTGCTATGTGATATTTACCGTTAGAGATCTTTGACTAAGCCATTAAAAGCCTCAGTAAAGTTAAAAGACTGAAAAAAATTCAGAAGGTGATTGCAGAGAAGAAAGGATTTAAATGAGAAATTAATATCAAAGATACTTTAAAGGTCTCATGTATTTGGAAATTGAATGTCCATGTTTAAATGATGGGTGTATGTAAGAAGCCATAGCAAGGAAAGTTAGAAAATATTTGTAATAGAATAAAAATGAAAAGAGAATTTATCAGAATTTGTTGCATGCAACTGAAGCTGCTCAATGCAACTGAATGTGGAGTCTTGAATAAGGTATGAAAACAAAAGAATGGACAGTAGCATAAAATTTTGTGAAATTTGAACAAAATCTGTGCTTTTGTTAATAATACTGTATCACATGTTAATTTCCTGGGTTGTTTTTTTTTTTAATATTTCTTTATATTCTCAGAATTGGATTCGAAATTTCAAACCTCTGTCAAATTTTTTTTTTTAAGTCACTGAAATAATAAGTGTGGAAGTGCACACATGCACATGTTTTCATCCACCCAGCCAGCCTATGTTTTTTGGTTGGTGCATTTAATCCATTTATATTTAAGGTAATTATCACTATGGGTGATTCTGTCACTAATGGTTTTGGGTTTTATTTTTGTAGGTATTTTCTGCTTCTTGTGTTTAGCAGGACGCCTTATCTTTTTTTTTTTTTTTTTCATTCAGGTTTTAATCCTTATTTCCTTAGAGAAAGCAAAGCAGTGTAACTTATCTCATATTTGTCTTCTCTTTGGACTTCAGTGAACTTTTGACTTATAACTAAATTAGTGTTTCAGGTTCATAATAAGTAAGTGTTTGTTCCATTTGGTAAAACATTTTGTACTCTTTTGCAGCACAGTAATTATTGAAAGTAAATGTGCTTTATTCCTAAGGCAAAGTGAAAAACAGCTAAATTCACACATTTTAGCTGTTTCTAGCTGAATCTGTATTTGGGTTTGGTATCAATGTAACGGGATGCTCCCGATTTCAGTTAAGCTTACTTAGTCAAATTCTAGTAATTTAATGATTCTTTTCTAAAAAGGTAGTATCTTGCTCTACTCTTTGGGTAGTTAGTTACATGTTGCCCTAGGGTACTATAGAGCTTATCCTATTAGTATCATGTTAGTTATTTCTTAAATCTGTATGGTTTTAAATATCTCATTCAGTTTGACTTAAAATTTTTGTTTTTTAGGTTCTCAACCCATTTTACATTTTCCAGTTGTTCAGTGTTATACTCTGGAGCACAGATGAATACTATTACTATGCTATAGCCATTGTGATTATGTCTGTAGTATCAATTATAAGCTCCCTGTATGCCATAAGAAAGGTGAGTCCAATTTATTATGGTTTTCACAACTGTATTTGTACTTTGTAATAACACATAAGGTGTGCAGAATGATGTTTGGTATAAAGCACGTTCTTGATACAGTTTTTCTTTTAGTTATGTGAATATGTACTCCTTTGCCCTCTTTTTGAGGTGGGGGAAGGCAGATGCTTTTTAAAGTCGGAGTATCACTTGATTGCTTTGGGACTGTAGGGGTCTCTAGTTGCTTATCTTAGACTGGAATACTGGAGGGCTGAATCTCCTGTTTTTAGGCCTGTCTTGTTAAAATGCTTCTTATTTTGTTTGGGGCTGAAACATGGAATGATCTTTGAATCTTTTGGTCTTGACCTTTTTAAAGGTAGAGTAATATGTGTTTATTATATTAGCTTGTGTGCTAAGTCACTTCAGTCATGTCTGACTCTTTGTGCCCCATGGACTGTAGCCCACCAGACTCCTGTCCATGGGATCATCTAGGCAAGTATACTGGAATGGGTTGCCATTTCTGCCTCCAGGGGCTGTTCCTGACCCAGGTATCGAACCCGAGTCTTGCATCTCCTGCATTGCAGGCGGGTTCTTTACCACTATATATTAGCTTAGCTTATTTTATATTACCCTTGCTTTCTAATAGATTGAGGAGTGAGTTTATATTAATGAATTCAAAATTTTTTTCCTCTGATTCAGCAATATATTATGTTACATGACATGGTGGCGGCTCACAGTACTGTGAGAGTTTCAGTTTGCAGAGTAAATGAAGGTAAGTACTTCAGTTTACTCTTAGAAAAGTAAATAGAAAAAAATATCCACTGTGCACTAATGTGTGAAGCAAGCCCAGTATATTATGCATATACACGTAGTTCCATAAGAAACAAAAGTGTGTGTTTGGATTTATAGTCATGTCTCTGTATCAAGTTCATTCATTTAGCCACTATACTAGGCTCTCAGGATGGACATAGTCCTTGCATCATTGAACTTCAGTCTAGTTGGAAAGACAGATGAAAAACAGAACAATGAAGTGTGATAAATGATAGGGAGAGTTCAGGGAACTTAGATGTTAGAGCTCATTTAATATAGGTGTCTTCTATATAGACATCCTTCTAATATAGGATGGCTGCTTTGAACAAGTATATATATTTTATTTTATTTATTTTTAATTTTAATTTAATTTTTAACTTTACAATATTGTATTGGTTTTGCCATATATCAACATGAATCCGCCACAGGTATACATGTGTTCCCCATCCTGAACTCTCCTCCCTCCTCCCTCCTCCCTCCCTATACCATCCCTCTGGGTCGTAAATGATTGAATTAGCCAGATAAAGTATAGGTGAGAAAGTGATAAGGCAGGGTTGATGTGAGAGTTGGACTGTGAAGAAAGCTGAGCGCCGAACAATTGATGCTTTTGAACTGTGGTGTCGGAGAAGACTCTTGAGAGTCCTTTGGCCTGCAAGAGGATCCAACCAGTCCATTCTAAAGGAGATCAGCCCTGGGTGTTCTTTGGAAGGAATGATGCTAAAGCTGAAACTCCAGTACTTTGGCCACCTCATGCGAAGAGTTGACTCATTGGAAAAGACTCTGATGCTGGGAGGGATTGGGGGCAGGAGGAAAAGGGGACGACAGAGGATGAGATGGCTGGATGGCATCACCGACTCAATGGACATATGTTTGAGTGAACTCTGGGAGTTGATGATAGATAGGGAGGCCTGGCGTGCTGCGATTCATGGGGTCGCAAAGAGTCGGACACAACTGAGCAACTGAACTGAACTGAAAGGGAAATAAGAGGATTCTAGTGCCCAAAGGCCTGGAAATTAAAGAGAGTTTGTTCATTGCAATAACTGGAAGAAATTCAGTGTGGCAGATGCAGCATTTAGAGGGTAGACAGTCTTTTAAGGCTTGTGAAGGAATTTGGACTCTCCCAAAAGGCAGTGGAAAGACATTCAAGGGTTTTAAGCAGGAGAGTGATAGGATCATATTTGCCTATTTGAAAAAATTCTTCCGATTGCCATATTCAGACTTACTTAGAAGGAAGTAATATTGAAGGCATGAAATGAATCAGCGTGAGGGTTGTGGAGATGGAGGGTAGAGAGATGGCTTTGAAAGATACTTAAATGTGGGCATTGAACAAGATTTGCTGATAGAGTGGTGTCAGGCTGGCGGGGGATGGATGTTGGTGTCATTTAATTAAATAGGGAACACTGGAGGAGAAGCAAAATTGTAGGGAAGGATAATGTTTTGGACACATTGGTTTGTCTGGTGAGGTATGGAAGAGGTTAAGGATACAGGGGAGGCAACTCAGTATCATGGGTCTTGGAGACAGCAGCCTCTTTGATTTATCAGGAAAACCAGATCAGTCTGCATTCTCTTCAACTTGATATCCCTCATCCAAGTGTGAACCCAAGTTAGCCTAGCAGGTTGTTTTCTTCTTTGTGCTTCTTGGTCACTTGCTACTTTAGCTGATAATATCACCTTTCCTAGCTGCAGTCCTAAGATGTGTGGTTTATTGGTGTTCTCCCCTTCCCACTCTGCCACTGCCAAAGATGCTGGGCATCTCTCAATGTATTTCTTCCTTACCCCCTCAGTAGTCCAACAGATTATTGATACTTAGTTTCCCATATACCTAAGGGTTAGAATTTCAAGTGGCAGGAGGGTATTGAGTCAAGTTTTTAAAATAAAGGATCATATTAAGAAATGAAGAGTATTATACTTAATACATGCTAAATAACTTTAGAATTCTTTGCTCTTAGCTTAGTAAACTACTTATACCTTTTTTTTTTTTAAGAAAGAAAAGAATATTTGTCCTAAGGGCCAACATCACAAACAGTAGTTTTCTCCTCATCCATCTTTGCTTAAAAACTAGTAGTGTAAGTCTCTTCTAAGCATAGTTTAATAAAATCTAGGGGTAGGGGAAGAAAGAATGCCCAAATATAAGGCCACCTTTTACTTGAGAAGATCTTGGAAAAAGTGTTTAACTAACTTGAATATAATACATAAATTTCTAAGGAAATAATGAACTATATATGATAGTTTTATTTTATACATTTATTTGAAATAATGTCTGAGATATTTGGAACTATTTTAGAAATATTGAGAAGACAATGAAACAATATGGATTATAAATAGTAGCCGTAAGGAAAAGAGTGCTGTTAGAAAAGAAAGTGCTAAAATTTCAGTGCTTTTCTCTGTTTCCAAGGGATTATAGAAATCTGAGGTTATGTACCTGTTGCAGGGGGGTGTCCTGGGTGGACTTACTGCCTGTTTAGCTCACAGGGCTGATAGCTAAGATTGACCATCCACTGTTGAAATGAGTGTTGAAATCCACCCATCTCTTAGCTTAGAGGGGACTTGGCATTAACTGTGTGCGCTTGGCGTACTATCCTGGGACAAACTAGCTGACACGTTATAGACACTGTGCTCTGTTAGCTTAAGGAATAATAATTTTGTCTGTCAGTACTCTTCATCTATTGAAATTTTCTTATTTAACTCCAGTATATTTTTAATGTCTTACTGAGATCAGGTGACCTTTGGATAGATCTTTAGTTTGTTGTATTTTTATTACAAGTTAAAGAATACTCTTTTCAGACCTTTCTTTGTTTTTCTTTCCTTAAATTCAGAAATAGAAGAGATCTTTTCTACAGACCTTGTGCCGGGAGATGTCATGGTCATTCCATTAAATGGGACAGTCATGCCTTGTGATGCAGTGCTTATTAATGGCACTTGTATTGTAAATGAAAGCATGTTAACAGGTAAACTAAATTAAATGAGTAAAAACTAGCTGAGTTGCTTATAATGATATTAGGACTAAGTAGTTACTGATTAAGCTTGTATCAGCATTAACTATGCAGTTTGTATCCTTTACTCACAAATGTCGTGTAATAGATATTGAAGTTTTTTTTTTTTTGAGGGGACCAAATCCTGCATTATACTCAGCTGTAATACTAAAGTATAATGCTGGTGCTTACATCTCTTGTCCAGCTTCTGTTAATTCTTCTGACAGGAGGAAATGCTTTATAAGAAGGGACTAGGAAAAAAGTTCTTTCCCCACAGCATATTTATTGCTGTTCACTTTGATGTGCAAAATGTAGGAATAAAAGAGTTGATATTTTTGTTAAATTGGGGAGAAATAGACTTCAAAATAACTTCCCTTTGGAAATTCAGAATCTAGAGGTAGAGCTTTATACCTTTTTATCATATGACTTTTTTAACTGTCATAGTCAGTCTGGCAAGAAAGTGATTCTTATATAATACATTTTTTAACTATTAAGAGTCTGTCTTAAAACACAGTCATGCACATAAACATCCCTGCACACTTGTTGCCCTTGACACAAGAAGTGTAGATGCTACAGAGCATAACATTGTAGCAGTAAAATGATTTGTCTGTTTGTTACTATTAGAGGATTACCGTACTCCTCTTTGCTCAGATGTCTGTTCTCTTTGTGTGTGTGTGTGTGTGTGTGTGTGTGTGTGTGTGTGTGTGTGTTGGGAGGTGAGGGCAGATAGGACTGGATCTTCACATGTTGTGTGTTCTTGGGGTTGCAGAGTGCTTCCCAAGTTAGTTCTCAGGGGTGCTGTGGTGATCACAGAACAGGTGCTGAGGTGATGACAACAACCTTGTCTTCTTATGAAACTTGATGTAATTATTTCCAAGTGATTACATTTGAGTCACAGATGACTTTCGAGAAATACTGTGGAAGACAAGATTTGCTATTTCTGGGTAAGGAAATTGGAAGACAAAAGGCTGATTGATTAAGCTGTATTATTCACATTTGAGAACTTTCAATAACTGTTGTCAACAGTATTTAACATTTAGTAAATGTAACAACTCAAGATTTGTATGTTTGATACTGATTTCTATGCTTTAATTTATGAATTTTTTTTTTAAAAGGAGAAAGTGTTCCGGTGACAAAAACTAATTTGCCAAATCCTTCAGTGGACATGAAAGGAACGAGAGATGAATTATATAGTCCAGAAACACATAGACGACATACTTTGTTTTGTGGGACAACTGTTATTCAGACTCGTTTCTACACTGGAGAACTTGTCAAAGCCATAGTAGTTAGAACAGGTAGAAAATACTTAATCTTTTCTTGCATGGTTTAGCACATTTGATGCTTATTGCATGTTTAAAAAGAGATTCTATTTTGAAAGATAATTGTCATTTTCTTATAGAGTTACTATAGAATCATTTTCTTCTTTACTTTTTTTTTTAAAAAAGGATTTAGTACTTCCAAAGGACAGCTTGTTCGCTCCATATTGTATCCCAAACCAACTGATTTTAAACTCTACAGAGATGCCTACTTATTTCTACTGTGTCTAGTGGGTGTGGCTGCAATTGGGTTTATCTACACTATTATCAATAACATTTTAAATGAGGTATGTATGTGGGAAACCCTTAATAGAGTTTGATTCTTAATTATCACGTGGCTATTGAGGATTTGAGATGTATCTAGCGAGACTGGAAAATTGAAATCCTAATTTAAATTAATTTAACTTAGAGCCATATGAGACTTGTAGCTATTATGTTAGAAAGTACAGATGTAGAACATCACCATCATAGCAGAAAGTTTTTATCAGGTTTAGATGGTCTTTTATTTGCTTTCTTGTGACTTAAGAGAGGAGTGATCACATACTCACCAAAAGCTTTCTTCTTTTTTCTTTTTTTAACCTCTGGCATATACAGCATTAAAATTACCGGTGATTACTGAATTGAAGATATTTCTAAGGGACCTTGTCAGATTTCTTTTTCTATCACTTGTAAAGACTCTGATAGTAGTAAGAGTCAATATCTAAAAATGTTTACTTTGAAGTATGTAGTGTATGAAGTATATGGGGCTATTAAAGTAGGAATTTAAAAAAACAATAGCTCTCATTTCACAGCCCACTGATGATTCATTGAGCTATTTTGCAGCATCTCTAAAGGGGAAAAAAAATTATAAATAATTAATAGATGAATATATATGCGCTTAATAAATATATAAAATTAAAGAAATACTCATTGGATTAATAAATTTTAATATTAGGGGGTCTGACATTTATTTTTATGTTAACTGTAGGTTGAAGTTGGGGATATAATTATCGAGTCTCTTGATATCATTACAATTACTGTGCCGCCTGCACTTCCTGCTGCAATGACCGCTGGCATTGTGTATGCCCAAAGAAGACTGAAGAAAGTGGGTATTTTCTGTATCAGTCCCCAAAGGATCAACATCTGTGGACAACTGAATCTTGTTTGCTTTGACAAGGTTGGTTCAGTTTCATAATCATTCTTAAAGGTCACTTTGTAGTTTTGTAAAGCTAAAGTATTTAGATTAATGGTTTCTGTGTTCTTTATCAACTAATTTGCACACATTTTAAAAGAAATGTTTTTCTAATTTTCCTTTTTTAAAACTTACTTGGCATCTATCATTTTTATATTATTTTTTCATTTTTAAAATTTTTATTACTTTGGATATTGCTTATTTGCCCAAATCTGCAATTAACCAGTTCTTCTAGAATTATACCTTGTAGTAGTAGTTAAATTTATTTGCTCTTTCATGATTTTAACAGAGTAGACTTCATATAGATAATGTTTTCTGGAATGTTATTGCTATGAAGTATATACATTTAGTGTTTGCTCTATGATTTTATTGAATGTGTTATAAAATTACAAAGGACACTGATTATATAATTTCATGTGAAAATGACAGATTTTTTTACTTGTTTGAAATACAGAGGGTTCTCCTTTCCTCACGTGGGATCAGTTTTTCTGAAAGTTCAAAGAACTAAATCTTGACCAGGTTCTTCTGGGTAACTGATATGATACACATTTGATTTTTGTGTATCATCTTTATTATCAAGAAAAAAAAAAAGTGAGGTGTATTTTGTTAAGAAAAAAAGGAAGGTCGTAACTTAATGATTGTTTCATATTAAATTAGTCTGTTCAGAAAATTTTATGTTTGATCTTTTTCGGAAATGTTTAAAAAGTTTTTAAGCAGACCCAGAAGTGGAAAAAAAGATGCAAGTGAAATAAACCCTCATTTACCCATTATCCTACTTAAACAGTTAACCAGCATTTTGTCAGTCTTAACTTTATTGTCCCCTCATTTTGAAGGTGGCAGCATTAGACATTATATTACTTTATCCATATACTTCAGTATGTAGCTCTAGAAGATAAAATAATGTTTTAAAAATACAACACCATTATCACTGCTTACTACTACACTTAACAGAATTAACAGCCTCTGTATTACCTAATATCCAGTACATATTCAGGTTTCCCTGCTTTACAGTCTGTGTTTTCAGTTGTAATCCAAATACAGATCGCAACAATTGCAGTTAATCTGTAACCATTGTTTTTCTTGCCCTTTTTTTCCAGTCATCTTATTGGAGAACCCAGGTTATTTATTTCCTGAATTTGGCTGATTACACTTCTTGATGTCATTTAACCTTGTTCTTCTTCCCTGTTTTGGCTCCATGTGCCCTAATCTCTCCCTCCTGTGTTGGCATCTTTTGTGATAGGTTGAGTGGCGCATTGTTCCACTGTTTAATAACAAAAGCACATAAGTATACATTTCTATACATATCTCCCTCCACCCCACCCACATAGAGGAACTGTACCAAGGGAGTATTCTGCACCCTTTTCCTCAATTTTGTCCTGAAAGTTATTCTCTGTTAACACACACACACAGATCTTACTCATCTCCTTCCCCCTTTTATGTCTGTATAGCACTCTATTATGTAGACATAGCATAGTTCTTCATGATTTGTAAATGTGTGCTTTTTTTTTTTTTTTTTTAAGACTGGAACCCTTACTGAAGATGGTTTAGATCTTTGGGGAATTCAACGAGTGGAAAATGCACGGTAATTATTGGCTAGACTTGACCATTTATTGTTGTTGTTGTTGAGTCACTCAGTCATGTCTGACTTTTTTTGACCCCATGAACTGCAGCATGCCAGGCTCCCCTGTCCTTCACTGTCTCCTGGAGTTTGCTCAGACTCATGTGCGTTGAGTTAATGATGCCATCCAACCATTTCATCCTCTGTTGTCCCCTTTTCTTCCTCCCCTCAATCTTTCCCAGCATCAGGGTCTTTTATTAGTTTATTTCTAATAAATATATTAATATATGAAACATTCAGACTTATAGAAAGTAATACGACAGACAGCTCTGTACCCACTACTGAGATTAAACAGTTGACATTTTGCCATGTTTGTTTCAGATCTCTGAAGCAGAAAGATTTAAAAAGATTTAAAACATTACAGATACTGCTGAAGTCTTACCTATCCTTTTGTCTGTCCTTGCTGTTGTTCTGAAGTTGTGTTGTTATCCTTGCCTAGTTTACTTCCTGTGTATCTACCCATAAACAAGATCTGTCCATAAATAAGTATATACGACTGATATGTACTGTATGTGTTTTTGCCGCCTTTTGGCCTCCTAACATTGTTTCCAAGATTCCTCCATGTTGATACGTATAGATCCAAATTATTAATCTTAACTATTGTTTAGTATGCCATTGTGTGACTAAACCGTAATATTTGTGCTTCAGCCCAAGGGCAGTTTCAATTTTTTTCCAGTTTTCCTTCCATACTCCTAAACAGTATTGCAATTAAAGTTCTTAGGGTTACAACTCCTGTGAGTATGTGGTTGAGTTTGAGTAAACCCATTTCTTCACAGTTTCAGTACTGGATCATACAGCACATGCATGGCCACAGCTCTAGTAGGTACTGTCTGCTTACTCTCTAAGTGATGGTGCAAACTCAGTCTCCTTCAGTGTATGGGTGATCCTGTTGCCCCACATCCTTGCCAAACTTGGTTTTTCCAGACTTCTAATTTTCCCAAATGAATAGCTATGAAATGTTATTTTATTGTGGCTTTGTTCGGAGTTTCTTCATTACTTATAAAGCTGAACATTTTTTCACATTTTTGGAAGGAGGATTATTTGGCATTCTGTGTATTGTCAGTTTATATCCTGATTTTCTTTTTTAATGATGTTGTTTGTCTTTATCTTATTCATTTATTAGAAGTCCTTTGTATTTTCTGGGTGATAATCTTTTTCAGTACTATGCGTTATGAAAATATTTCTCCCGTCTTTTTTTTTTTTTTTTTTACTTTATTGCTATCTTTTGATGCTTAGAAGTTTTACTACTATAGTTGTGTTTTTGCTGGTTTTTTCTTTTCCTCTCTTGAAAGTATGGAATTTTGGTTTATACAGTTTGAGAGACTGTTGTTTGGTTCATGGATTGTCAGAATTGGCACATCTTGGTAAATAGCATATCACATTGTGAACTTACTTATCCCTAATGAGGCCTGTTGCTTTTAATTCTGTTTCATCGAATATTTGTGTGCTTACATACCAGCTTGCTCTTGCCTAATATATACCTATGTATCTTTTTTTTCCATCTCTTTTCACTCTTTCTCTGCCATTGTGTTCACATTTATTGTGATTTCAGATATATTTGAAATTATTTCTACCACCGACTCTTACCCCAGTTCCCACACAGTTTTCATATTTCTCTCATTTTTTTCAGAATTTATACATCCTAATCTTTATTACTTGCCTGTAAGTTACTAATATTCATATTTAGAGTCTGTGAAGGTTTTTTTGTTTTTGTTTTTTTTTAAAAGATTTTATTGCTTCTGTTCTAAGTTTTGGGTTTTTGGCCCCAAGGCATGTTGGCTCTTAGCTTCCTGAACAGGGATCGAACCTACACCTCCTGCATTGAAAAGTGAAATCTTAACCCTGGACCGCCAGGGAAGACCATATGGGTGTCTTTATTAGTTTCTAACTCCATAAAACCTATGGACTGTAGACTACTTTTACCTCCCTTTTTGTATGCATTTGTTGTATAGCATTTTATGATTTTTATGATTTTGGTTTTGTATACAATCTACATGCTAAGATGTACCTAGGTTGATGGATGGCTTCGGTAACCAGTTTCTTATATCCCATTCCTGTGGATTAAATTGCCATGTTTGTAGATGTCTTAGTCTTCTTTAGTAATTTTTTTTCTCCTTTGTTGTTTAAAAAATACGTCTCTATGCTTGATTTCTGCAGTTTCACTATGATCTCTTTTTTTGTTTGTGTGGGACTAATTTTGCTTCTTGATTCCAAAGATTCATTCTTTTCATAAATTCTGGAAAAGAGTGCAGCTTCTTTTTATTCCCACTGTGGCTTTCCCCCCATTCTTTCTCTCCATCTGGGAATCCTAACCATATCCTGGATAATAAATTTTATTTGGTTTTTTTTCAAATCTGGCTCTCTCCTTTCCCCACCATGGTGTCTTGTTCTTTTTCGAAGTCTATAATTTTAAAATGCCTTCTTTGCATTCTTTCAGATCGCCATTCTATTATCTCCAGTTTATGGGATTCTAATTTTGTCTTTGTTGTGTCTGTTGAGTCATGAGAATTATTTCCTGGTTCATTTTTAAATTATGGATTCATCCTTAGCAGAATTTTTTTGTGAGACTCCTTTGTAGCTGTGTTGTGGGAGTGCCTCTCCCTAGAGTTTTGACCTTTCTTGGCCAAAAGTAGTGTCAGTGGTACCAGGCAAACTTTAATGTTACTTTTATAACTTGGGGATTTCTGGACTGGACAGAAGCATATATATTCAAACCCAGATCCCATCCTGAGCAACTTAATGGTTTAGAGTTCAGGCCCTAACACCAGACCTCTTGTGTTTGAACCCTTGCTTTGCCACCTGTGTGCTGTGGCTTGGCAAGTGGCTTAAACCCTTCGGCTTCAGTTTCCTCATCTATAAAATGGTGATAATAAACACCTTTCTCTGGTATAGGATGAGTTGAGGCAAATAAATTTAAAGTTCTTTGAATAGTGCCCAATACATAGTAAATATTACATAGATATTAATTATTTTCTTGAACTTTGGGTGAGGGGAAAGAGATAAGCTTATTCTTACGCATTTGAGTCTATGGGTGAATCTTTTCTTTTTCCAAGGTTGTAGTTCTTCAAGAGCATCTTGGTGAGAGGGATTCTCTCAGTTCCAACTTCCTACTTTGTATGTGGCCAGGGCTTTGTCTCTTGTTCTTGTGTGGTTATTAAAACCCAAGGCCTTAAGGGTACTGAGAGGGCTCCCCTCCCTTCTTCCTTCTCCCCCCGTAGTCACAGCATCTGTTTAAGGTCACACCCTTTTGGTTGTCCTTTTGCTGTTTTTGGCACTTAAAATTTTCCGTTTCTTTCTTACAAGCTCAGTTTTGTATTTGAAAGGTAGTGTGTTACACAGTCATTTTATGTTTTTGCAAGAGAGTTTTTGTGTGTTCTAATTTGCCATATGTCCATAGGCAAGAGTTTTAATTATTATTTAGTATGTAGTATTTTCTGTACTGGTATGTCTGGTCTAGTTATTTAGAATCTAAGATAATACTATATTTTACTCATGTATAATAATTTTCATGGAAGAAAATGTTTTTGAATGTCAGAATCTATAATGAAATGAATACATGCAATATGTACATAAATGCAAACATTTTATTTCTACTTTTAAAATAATAAAACCTGAAAAGTTCTGTTAAACTACTCTCTTCAGTCTTGGGGTTTATGAGTCTAATTCAGTGCATTTTCTGTATAGTTTTCTTTTGCCAGAGGAAAAGGTTTGCAGTGAGATGTTGGTAAAGTCTCAGTTTGTTGCTTGTATGGCTACTTGTCATTCACTTACAAAAATTGAAGGAGTGCTTTCTGGAGATCCACTTGATTTGAAAATGTTTGAAGCCATCGGATGGGTAAGTTCAATGTTTTAAAGTACAGTTAACTTCAGGAAAATAGTAAAAATTAACTTGCAGAAGAATTATTTCTTCAACTTGTTTTGATTTTGGTCTGTCTCATATAAGGAACTATGTAATTTCTAAAGGTGTGTCACCGGGGAGATAGTTACAGTTGTATAGAAATTCTGTTTTAGTTTAATTGACTCATTCAAACAACCTTTCATAGAGGAAGACCTTTAATAGAGGACCTGCTCAGGGCCCTGTTTTATGTTTACAGGATAAAGCGGAATCAGTATCTTGAGGCAGTAGGTCTAAGCAGTAAGGTGATCTCAGTGACTCAGTTTGTTGGCCATAGGGAAGAAGTATAGAGTGGTCATGTGTCTTCAGTCCCCACGTTCTACTTCCTGTGTCCTTTCTCTCTCTCTTTCTCAACACACACATGTCCACACACACATGCTCACAGAGGTTTCTGTTTGTTCACTTCTTTGTTTTGTCATTGATTATTTTAATTTCTGAGTGCTTGCTCTGATTGTTAGTGTTTTCCAGCATCCAGTTCTTGTTTTACAGGTATTAGTTTGTATTTAAAGTTCCCTTCTTGCTTCTGAATTTTTCATTTTCTCTAGGTTCAGTTTTTTTCCCCCTTCCCTATACTTAATCGTCTCCTTTATACTTTTTTAAAAAATTGAGGTGTCATGGACATCTTCTTGTTGATTTTCAGTATATTTCTTCATCCTACTTTCATATTTGAGAGTGAAGGTTTGATTTGATACTCTGGGTAGGTGCTGCAGCAAGGTTTTTATCCTTGCCCATATGTATGTTGGTCCTGAGAAGTATGTTGGTATGTTGGTTTTCCTGGGAAGGGTCTTCCCTGAATGGGAAGGCTGCCTGGGGGAGCCTGTTGTATTGGGGCCCCATCAGCAGGCCTTGAGTTCAGGAGAGAAGCAGTAGTCTTTTGGTTGCTTTCCCACTCTCTTCCACAGTGCTTGCACAAGCAGTACTCTGGAATACTGCCCCTCATTTTAGCAGCCCTTCCTCCTCTCAGGGATGTAGTTTATCTCTCTATAGGTATGACCTCTGTGACTTTTTTTTTTTGCTTTTGCTTTGATAAGCTATTCTGACTGATAAGTTTGATCCCACCTCTCCTCTATGTCCTTTGTGTTTATCCTGGGCTACTGTTTCCTTATTGCTGTGTCCACCATTGTATTTCAGTTCTACTCTGTTTACTTTTACAGTGTTATTTCTTTTCCTGTGTGTTTGGTTAATATTTTGAAAGGTGGGGGTAGGGGGATGAGTGACAAAGTTCTCTGCCGTCTTCTGAAAGCCCACAGTAAATACTCATCAACTTTAATTCCTTAAAAGAGGCCCACTTCTTTTATAAAGAGTAAAACAAAGTGTAGTTGATTCATCTTGATATTTTCTAAAGCTTTTCTCCAGCTGATTTCAGTAGATTTATTGCTCTGTATGTGACCCTTAAAAAGTGGGCTTAATAAGTCAGTTTGTATAGTAAATAGCGTGCTTTTTTGACTCTGAGATGTTTTGATATCTGATCTTAGCACAGAGTATCTATGGAATGTTTTTACATAACTAGGCACTGCTGTTATTTAAAGTGATTAATACCATGTAAGATGCATGACAATTTCAGAGGTGTTAAAATGTTTCTTAAGAATTGTGTAAAATTGGCTAATTCAGCATAGCTCTCTTCCCCATCATTTTCCCACTCATGATTCCTTCACTTACAGAGTGAAATTAGTTTCTTATTCATATATGTGTATTCAGTATAAGTTTTTTTATTGAATTTTCCACCAAAAATAGTTTAATATTAAATTTCAAGGAGCTAGGATAATTGTGCTTTAATTAGATGTGTTCAGACTGGGAAAACTGGGCTTCCCTGGTGGCTCAGTGATAAAGAACCCACCTGCCAATGCAGGAGATGCAGGTTCAATCTCTGGGTCAGGAACGTCCCCTGGAGAAGGAAATGGCAACCCACTCCAGTATTCTTGCCTGGGAAATCCCATGACAGGAGCCTGGCGGGCCTACAGTCCATCAGGTTGTGAAGGAGTCGGACATGACTTAGCGACTAAACAATAACAACAAGCTGGAAATCTAAATTTACGATTCCTACCTCAGTGAGGTCCTGACCCAGTGGTTCTACTAAACATATCTGAGCTCTGCATATATTGAATCCTCTCCTGTTAGCAAGGAATCTCTGGATGATAGACTAAAAATTTTTGAAACTGCAGGGACCTTCTGTATTTTACAGAACTAGTCTCTAGACTTAATTGGTTATAGGAACAATATTAGAAGTTTTTCTCTATTTCTTTACTAACCTCTGCCTCCCCTCTCCCACAGGTTACTAGGACTTTAAAACTAGCTTTATTTATATTTTGTTTTACTTAAAAAAAAAAAAAACCTTAACTGAAGATAGCCATAATGTTTTATTTTAAAATGGAACCAGTGAGTTGAATTTATGAGTTTCATGTGTTGATTGTTTTCCTTTCAGATTCTGGAAGAAGCAACTGAAGAGGAAACAGCACTTCATAATCGAATTATGCCAACTGTGGTTCGTCCTCCAAAACAGCTGCTTCCTGAATCTGCACCTGCAGGAAGCCAAGAAATGGTATGGAACTGCTTGATAATACTTTCGGTGCTCACATTTTCTCCTCATTTTAAAATACTGCTGGAAGATGGAATCACACGTCCTTTTTAAAACTCTAATGCAGATATGAATATCTTTACTGCATTTATCAGAAACTACGCCTGGCGTGTTGGAGGCATTCCATGTAAAACACTGAGATTTAATTCTCAGTGCTGTTCTTTCATTCCTGCTTACCAAGCAGCTTAGAGCCTTGTGATTTAGATACATGGTGGTGAAGACTTTTAGTTTGCATCTGTATTCCTAGGATTTAATAAAAAGAATATGTGGAAGCCTTTGTTTTTAGGTTAATTTTTGAATATATACCTCTTAGTTCATTTAAGAACTTAATATGTTAATATTCCTAGAATAGCAGAGTGTTTTAAAATACTCAAGAATAAACTTTTCTTTTTTAAGAAATGGGAGCTAGTAGAGAAGCAATCTTAAAACCTGACTTTGAAATATTAAAAATTCTGTGTTGTTTTCCAAATAATTTTTTGAGGATACGCAGTTAAATTTTTTTTTCACTTGAGTGTGTTAATTGACTTAATCTGTACTTTTACTTTATTCTTTTTGTCTTGTTTTTTTTTTTTTTTTTAGGAGCTGTTTGAACTTCCAGTAAGTGAAGAATGTTTACTCATTACCTAAGTATATCTTAAAAAAAATTTTTTTTTAATTGCGGTATAGTAAATATACTGGTATATCTGTTTTAATTCTTTGAAAAATAATGAATGGTTTGTGCATCTTTTGAAATTCCGTAGGCTGTTTATGAGATAGGAATTGTTCGCCAGTTCCCATTCTCCTCTGCTTTGCAACGAATGTGTGTGGTGGCCAGGGTGCTCGGGGACAGAAAGATGGATGCCTACATGAAAGGGGCACCAGAAGTCATTGCTGGTCTTTGTAAGCCTGAAACAGGTAAGGACGCAGCAAGGCTTTGAGTGAAATTCTGGTATTTGTGTAAGCTGGTAATCACAGTTCTAACAATGACCTCCATTTTCTCTTTTTTAAAAGTTCCTGTTGATTTTGAAAAAGTTTTGGAAGATTATACCAAACAGGGCTTCCGTGTGATTGCTCTTGCACACAGAAAATTGGAGTCAAAACTGACATGGCACAAAGTGCAGAATGTTGGCAGGTAAACGTTGATGAATGGTTTTGCCTACAGTTTTTCCAATAAGACATCATTTATGTTTATGAAAGTCTTGTGCAATCATTTATATTCAATTTATTATTTATTAAGTAAATGATTATTGGATATGTGCAAATATATAGCATAATTCAGTGTTTTAGGCAATTGAGATAAAAGTATAACTCCCTGGAACTATTTTTAATTTATTTTTTAAATGTTTATTGAGTGCCTGCTATGTGTTGGGCATGTTCGAGGAACATAATTATGTTTTTGGTAAACATACTTCTACAGAAGTTTATTTTCCAATGATCTACAGTTATTCCTTGGTATCTAAGGGGATTGGGTCCTGGACCTGCCATGCAGATTCAACTGTGGATCTTGTACTGATAGTATTTATTGAAAAAAATCCATGTGGAAGTGGACCCACACAGTTCAAACTTATGTTATTCAAGGGTCAACCGTACTTGCTTTTGCCTAGTAGTTGAAACCAAGTGCTCATTTGACCAGAGTATCATGAGTCACAATAAATACACCTTCCACCCTCACCGCCAAAGGTCAGATGGCCATTACCAACATCACATTTACCTCCAGTTATAGCTGTATTTCACATTCAAGGATTGTCCTGTTATAGTAAAACTAATCTAGCCTGATCTTTTGAAAATAACACTTTTGGTTAGGAATATTTCATGCTGTACCTAGCATTTCAAAGCAGAAGGAAAGATTTATTGGCTCTCCTGCTAATTCTGCCTATCAAATAGCCTTTTCTTTTCACATCCCCACCGTCATTGTCTCTGATTCAGGGACTTAGCTTTTTTCTCCACTTTTTCTTTTGTCTAATCTGTGTACCACACTCTGTCCACTGAGAGGTCTTTAACATTCAAATCTTATACCAGTCTTCTACCTGGAATTCTTATAATAAATGGCTCCCCATCACCTTTCAGAGGAGTTCTTGATCAAGAATATAAATCAGGAAAGAAACAACGAAACACTTAATTTTTAAAAAAGGGTAAATGATACAGATAATTATCAGAAGAGGGCATATAAGTGGCCACTGAACACATGAAAATAATGAGACACTTCAGTGTTGGGGGAACTACAGAATTAACCACAACCAGAGTTTTT
This sequence comes from Bos mutus, assembly GCF_027580195.1. Taxonomy (NCBI): domain Eukaryota; kingdom Metazoa; phylum Chordata; class Mammalia; order Artiodactyla; family Bovidae; genus Bos; species Bos mutus. Next base: position 72,210,790 of record NC_091617.1, read on the forward strand.
TCTTAAAGTTTACAAAATTCAAAAGATTGATGATATCAAGTGTTAGCGAAGGCTTGAGAAAAATTTAACAAAAATACTGCTGCTGAACTATTGTAAATTCATAAAGAACTTGCATAATACCTATTAAAATCTAAATTTACTTATGCAGTTTGACCCAGCATGTACAGTCCAAGGAATTCAGCCTAAAGAAATATGTCTATGTTAGATAAGATTCAAGTTAAAATAGTGTAAATATCATAAATATGATAGTGGTTAAATTATGAAGCATTAATACTTCTTTTAATTATTCTGAGCTCGTTAAATGAAAAGCAAAGTGCAGTGTTTATAGTGCAATTCCATTTTTCTGGATGAAAATTAAGGGAGTGGAGTGGATAGCTAAATAATAACTGAAAGGAAAAGCAACTTTAGGAATTCTACCCATTAAAAGAGAATATTAGGGGGGATTTGGCCTAAGAAGGGGCATAAAAAAAGCAGCAGTAATCAAATGGTTTGAGGCATATTTGTGATTAGGAGCCACACATGTAAAATACTGTATCCTAATTCCTACGAAGAGTACATTAGAGTTGCCTTTCTTTATAGCTTTGCCTTTTGCCACTCCTCCTCCCAGACCTTAAAGACTGAGAATTGAGTTGCCTCTAGTTCTTGAGCCTCTCTTTCAGGCAACCTTCCAGCGTTGGACCAACTATTCCGTCTGCCCAGGATACCCTACTCTCCCTATCAACTCTTCTCTCTCTCTGATTCCCTTCCTCATCTTTCAATCAAGATCGTCTCTGTGTTTCCATTCTACCTGTGGGAACAGGTTTTGGGATTTCTTTTATAGCTTGAACCTGTGTATCTTGAATTGATTATTGTACTCTTCATTAATTAGAGGGCAAGATTTCTATGACTGGTATCATTCATAGAAGAGTTGGGAAACCGACTGCAGGCAGAAACCAGTACCGGAAAATGGTTACAGAGCTTTGACCCAGTAGTTTCACATTGGCACAGCTTTGTGCTTTGAAATGCATTTTCAAGTTTCAAGACTTATTTCTCCTGTTACCTCCAGCAGTATCATTTGTATAAAGTTTTCTAATTATTCTCTTAATATCTTTACCACCCATTGTATAAATTATATAATTTTAAAGGTATTTAGACTTAGTTGCTGTTTACTTAAGCACCCTTATAGTTTAATTTTGTGTAGAAAAATCACTTGGTTAATCCAAGTCTGAAATTTTGGTCCCTAATTTCAAGCCCTGCTTTCTCCATTGAAGAGAGTATTTCTGTAATAGAATCCTATTACTTAGGATTAAACCTATAGGTTTAGTTTAAGAATGCTGCTATCGCTGAACAGACTTCTCCATTACAGTACTGAAGCACATATTATTTTTGTGTGATCTCTTTGCTTGCATGTCTGTTTCCCCACAAAAGGGTCTTGAGAGGAGGAAGAGTAGTAGTGTTAGTCACTCAGTTCTGTCTGTCTCTTTGTGACCCCATGGACTGTAGCCTGCCAGGCTCCTTTGTCCAAAGGATTCTCCAAGCAAGAATACTGGAGTGGGTTGTCATTGCCTTCTCTAGAGGATCCTCCCAACGCAGGGATTGAACCCAGGTCTACATTGCAGGAGGATTCTTTACTGTGTGAGCTACAGGGAAGTTGAGAGTAGAGATCATGGCTTTTCATCTTTGACTTTCCAGTGACTTGTGTAGTACTTGGTGCATAGTAGATAATCACCTCTTTGAAGGAACAGCATCTTGATAACTACTGAAAATTAACATTGTAGAAGACCCATCTCTGGGTCCTGAATAGATCTCATTGTTGGACTGCTAATAGTTTTTGCATCGTACTTCCAAGATTAAGATTTTGATCAAGAGTTTTATAAAATTCCCCAAAGACTTGATAGTGAATTCAGTATAACTGTTGAATGTGCCTGTGGTACAGTTTTTTCCTTTTCTCTTAACATTTAAATTAAGGTATGTTGTGTGAGAGGACAGTAAGGAATAGATATATTTTATGTTCATTCATTTTGTAGGTAGGATACAAGATGAATATTCCTTAGTACTAGAAGAGTTCTGTGTCTTATTACAAAGATATACATTTCCTAAGAATCTTTATATACCCATGTTTCAAAGGGCAGAATTTAATTTCAAAATGTATTTCTTGGGAATTACTTTTTCAGATTTAAATTTTTTGAGGTTGAACTCACAAACTTATACATTTATTCAGCATATAAAATGTTTTTAATTTATAAGTGATGGCTATTTTAAATTGCATTATCAACAAAGTGAACAAATGCTTGTTCTCTTGACTAAATCATTACGTTAAAATTTCTTTTTCTGCAGAGATGCCATTGAGAACAACATGGATTTTATGGGATTAATAATAATGCAGAACAAATTAAAGCGAGAAACCCCTGCAGTACTTGAAGATTTGCATAAAGCCAACATTCGCACTGTCATGGTCACAGGTTAGACTGTAAAAAAGGACACACAAAAAAATTGAGTGTGATTCTTAGAGGTCACGTTATCCAATATTAAGGAATGATCAGTGCATTATAAAAGCCTACTTGCTACTATAGAATTCCATCTAATACTGCATTATTATCTTATAAGTCAAGTAATTAGATTTATCATAGAGTATCTCCATCCTACGTTGCCCTGTTTCAGCTCTGAATACTTTTCTAAGATAGAGGACAACTTCACAATACACTTTGGAAATCCTTTAGATGTGTTTATAATAAGTATAATAAACTAGTGAAGGACATACTATAAATATTTAGCTGTGCTCTTTTTTGTTATCTCTCTTTAATCATGTTTCTTATAGCATTTATTTTCCTTTGCTTGTGTTAGTTATTTGTAGATTTGTTTTCTCTACTAGAATATAAGATTTTTGAGGATTAAGAATATGATTTGACTTATTTTGGGATTGTCTATAATTTTTAGAACTGTGCCACCAGATACATGGGAAATGATTGGTTAGAATTATATTTTTATATATAGAATAGTACATGTATTATTGTTTGAATGTGTAATAGTGAAAAGAGCCATTTTTTGGTTTCTTTCTTGACTACTGCATTCAAAGGATTCTCTTGGTGTTAACACTGTTGATAATATTAGATAATTACCATTTCTTCACTGTATGAAATTGTGGCAGCTCTAAAGTTTTCTTTCTTAGCAAAGAATCAGATTTAAGGCATTCACTTTATAATGTTTATGTGTTCAGTAAGAGACTTAAAGAGAAGATCTGTGTATGTTTTTATGTTTAGAAACTCGGAGGTCCATCTGATACCAGATAGCTTAAGTAACCAAATTTATTAGCGTCCCAGCAATTCTTGGTTCTAGTGACTTTGCTTCAAAGCTCTTTCTGTCTGTATCGCTTGTCCTTGCTGTCTTGCCATGACAGAATATGGTGTGTCCCAAGAGGATCTATCAGGTCACAGGAAGACATGCTTGGAAACAGTGGGTAGGATTAAGGGAAGAGGAGACAGTAGTACCTCTGTTCTGGTAGCAGTGGGCTCCCCAAACCTTTGCCTGCTTCTCCTGTACATTTGTATTTTCCTCCTTGATCTTGTCTTTACCAGTGTCTTTAATACTTTCCTCTCATGACTGAGAAGTTGTCTGTCTTGCTTCTCTTTATGTTTTATAAAGATTGTATACTTGTTACTTTGCCTTTTTTTGTTTTTGTTGTTTTTGTGTGTGTATGTGTGTGTGTAATCTTGCGTTTGTAATTGACTTTTTTCTTTATGTTGTGCTCATATTCTTGTATAGATTACCAGTCACTCCTTGGTTATTTCAACAATACTTATTGAGCACTGTGCCAAGCACTGAAGGGGTACCCCTAGTGCATGACTCACAAAGGTTGAGAATGTATTTGACTTTAACAGTTGTGGGTGAGAATGTTCTGACTATTTAGTATCTATCTTCTTTTGATTTGAGGCTTCCTTTGATATATGTATGTCCTGATTAACTTTTAACTCCAAGATAACTTTTAAATTCCAAGAGTAAGGACTATACATTAACTTCATTTTGCCCAGCCCACTCATGGGGACTGTAGTAGATTCTCAGTAAATACTTGTTGTTTAATACATTTATATTTTCATTTTAATGTTAATGTATTTTCAATGTTTTGAAAATTAGGTGACAACATGTTGACTGCCGTCTCTGTAGCCAGAGACTGTGGAATGATACTACCTCAGGATAAAGTTATTATTGCTGAAGCATTACCTCCAAAGGATGGGAAAGTTGCCAAGATAAATTGGCATTATGCAGACACCATAACACAGAGTAATGATTCATCAGCAATTGACCCAGAGGTAATGTCAAGTAGAGTTTTCTTTTTTGAAGCTTGCTTGTTTTAATTTATTCTGAAATAATAAAAAGTGGCGCATTAAAACTCAACAAAACAAAAAATTAACAAAAACAGAAGCCTGAGCCCTCTCCTCAGAGACTTGGATTCACTAGAATGGGGCCAGATGGAGTATCTCAGTGTTTAAATTTTGATGTTTGTAGCCAAAGTTGAAAAGCACAGTTTTATACTATAAGAATCCCAAGTATTTATCTTATTTTAAAAGTAGTAGTAAATGGTGCAGATGGTCCATAATATTTGGCTCATGGATCATTTCAAATTGAAGCTGATATTTAGACTTCCATAAGTGTTATTCTTTAAACAAACAATATAGATGGATTATCTTAAAATTGAATTTTATTTACCATTCAATAAATGTTTAACACAGCATTTTATATAAAACATCAAATGCAGAAATTTAGTTTTGGGTCAAATATATTCAAAATAGGATTCTTTTACTTGATCTGGCTGCCTAAATACTGTTCTGGATATCTTATACACAGGCTATTCCAATTAAATTGGTCCATGATAACTTAGAGGATCTTCAGGTGACTCGTTATCACTTTGCAATGAATGGAAAATCATTTTCAGTGATTCTGGAGCATTTTCAAGACCTTGTTCCTAAGGTTAGTGATTTGGGTATGTATGTTTTCATATGAATATATGGCAAACAGTATGTTAAAGAAATTCATGTTTTTTCCAGTTGATGCTGCATGGCACTGTGTTTGCTCGTATGGCACCTGATCAGAAGACCCAGTTAGTAGAAGCATTGCAAAATGTAGAGTAAGTATTGGTGGGTCTTGTTTTTGTTTTGTTTTGTTGGCCACACTGCACGGCATGCAAGATCTTAGTTCCGCGACTGGGGATCCAACCCGTGTTCCCTGCAGTGGAAGCTCTGAATCCTAATCACAGAACTTCCAGGGATTTTCCTGTTTTTGTTTTTTAATATTTATGAATTGTAGTTTTGTTTTCAAAACTAGAAAAGTAACTAATATTTCATGTATGTAAATGTGTCAACTCTAAGACAGGTAAACCTCTTTAAAAGAGACTTCCTGGTGGCTCAGTGGTAAAGAATCTGCCTCCAAAGCAGAAGACCGAGGTTCTCTCCCTGGGTCGGGAAGATCCCCTGGAGGAGGAAATGGCAACCCACTCTAGTATTCTCTCTTGGACAATTTCATGGACAGAAGAGCCTGGTGGGCTATAGTCCATGGGGTCCCAGAAGAGTTGGACATGACTTAGTGACTAAGCAACCAACAAGTGCTTATTTATTTAAAGTACATATCTACCATTCCTCTTCTAGGTGATATCCATGAGGTAGAGTTCATTTACTCAGCTTGATAGAAGTCATGTTGCAGTTTTAGTAAATAATGATGTTTTCAAGTTTTCAAAGGAGAAATCTTTACTGATAGCCTTAAAAGTAAGTACTAAAGACTAGGCTGGCCTGAGTCCTTTGTGCTAAAGATTAGGCAATTGAGATGTCCATGTGATAGAAATAGAACAGTGACCCAAGTCATTTGAGTTGTAGGCTGGTGCTATTTGCAGAGTAACATGCCTGTGGTCATTATAATGAAAAGATTCATTAGTTAGCACTAGGGGAATCTTAGTTTGTTAACTCTTCCTAGTACCATACTGGAGGAAATCGGAAATTAAAAGTTGTGTATTTTAAGAAATTAATAAAAATCTTAACGTAATTTTTGTTTCTTAGTTACTATGTTGGGATGTGCGGTGACGGTGCAAATGATTGTGGTGTAAGTATAGACTTTGTGATTTACAGTTCTTTCTCTGGCTAAGTCAAGTACCCAGGACTCAAAAGAATTTTCTTCTTTAATCCATTAGGCTCTGAAGAGGGCACATGGAGGCATTTCCTTATCAGAGCTCGAGGCTTCAGTGGCATCTCCCTTTACCTCCAAAACTCCTAGTATTTCCTGTGTGCCAAACCTTATCAGGTAGTATACATTAGAAATCTTGCTCTATTAATACAGAAAAAAAGGTCATAGAAAATAATATGAATTTGTTTTAACGGTGTGTTAGTGTACTTGATCTGTAATGCTTTAGCAACAGATTGATTGCTACTCCTCATTTCTTCCAGTTCTGCTTTGGCTTAGTTCTTTTTGGCAAAAAGTGCATTGTTGTAACTTGAATGTTGATTTATCTCTCAAGATATAATTGTGGTTTGGAGGAGGCATTTAGAATACTTCTATTCACATGCCAACATTTGTTTTCACAGGGAAGGCCGTGCAGCTTTAATGACTTCCTTCTGTGTGTTTAAATTTATGGCTTTGTACAGCATTATACAGTACTTCAGTGTTACTCTGCTGTATTCTGTGAGTACTGACATTGCCAACAGAGATGGTACTTAGTGTTAAGACATTTAAATTAAAAATATTGGGCATATATGTTTCAATTTGAATATATTCATTAATTGTGAAACTTAAATAACTTAGCACCTATAAATTTTCCTACAGTTTACTGAATTTTGAGTAGCAAATTGAAAATCTCGTTAATCTGGAACAACATTTTCTTTAAGGCCAGCAGCTGTGGCTTCAGCCTTGTGAATAAAAGATAACTGTATTCTTTTTTTGCCTTTAGCACAGATTGGACATTTTTTTTTTTCAGAACTCTTCAAAATGTCAAGCTGTGACATATTTTAGAATTGCAGTTAACTTTGCTATACATTTATAAGAAAAGGCCAGAATGAGAGAAGATGTTTCAGCTGTACTTTTAGGACTTGTGTAAACAGGTGATGTCCCTAGGTACGCCATGGATTTTGTGGTTGAAGTGATCTCACTTTAGATTTTTCTCTGAGTGAACATTGGTGAGATGCCCAGGAGTCTTTGTGAAACTATCCCTTTTTACCATATGTGGAAAATATCAGGAGGGATGGTGTTGGATATTAAGAAAGCTTCAAGATACTAATTTTCAAGAATGTTGAATGGGTAGAAGTCTGTGCTTGCTTTTTGCCAAAAAACTTTTTAAAGGTTTTTATTGAATGGATTTTCAGAAGCTACCTTTTATACTAATATATTAAATTGTAAATATGTTCTGTTTCACTAATTTAAAAGCAAATGTGTTTAATTTTTAAGCAGGCCAAGTGTTATTTTGAAGTTGTCATTATTGGGGGGAAAAATTAAAACCAAGGAGGAAAAAGCTAATAAAATCAGGGGGAAAATAGTATAAAAATGGTACTATAAGAATAGTTCCTGAACTCTAACTATTTAAAAAAAAAATCCCTTCTGTAGATCTTAAGTAACCTGGGAGACTTCCAGTTTCTCTTCATTGATCTGGCAATCATTTTGGTAGTAGTATTTACAAGTAAGTATTTTGTTTTATTACTGTTTTTAAAGCATAGGAAATTCTGATGTGGCTTATTAAACTTTGGTAAATTTACATGAACAATTATAACACAGTGCACATCTTTCCGTTTTCTATGTAAGGTTCTTTTATTTCTGATTGTTTATATTTTGCCACATTTTTTTTTATTCTTTCTCCATTTTTTTCTGAAATATTTGAGAATATGTTCACATTATCATGCCCTTTTGCCACTGAATGCTTTAGTATATATTGCCCCAAACTCATTCTCTTATCCAGCTAAACACAGTTATAAAGACCAAGAAATTTAACATTGATACAATATTACCTAACTCATACCTGTGTTCAAGTCTTGTCATGTGTTCCAAAAATAACCCTTATACCCATTTCCCCCCCCTAGTCTCTTGGCCTGGGATCTAGTCCAAGCTCACAAACTTCATTTAGTTATCATATCTATTTTATCATCTTTAATTCAGAATACTACGTTCAGCCTTTTGTGGGGGGGGGACTTCTTGATGTTGACATTTTTGAAAGAAGATAATCAGTTATATGGGTTTGTCTGATGTATTCTCATTAGACTCAGGCTATGCATTCTTGGCAGGAATATCAAAGAAGTGATGCTGTGTCCTCCTGAGTACATCATATAAGGAGACAAGGTGTTGGTTTTGTTTCAGTATTGGTGATGTTAACATCAAAATAAATAATGATGGTAATGAGATATGGTCTGTTTAATGGTATGAAAATTCACAAGTCCATATACTGGAAATAAATAAGTAATTGTGAGAGAAGGGAAAGCTCTTCCTTATAGTAAAATGCTAACTAACAATATAGAAGGAATGATCGGCTTATACAGTGGAAAGACCCTGGTCTTATTGACATTTTAGAATAATTTTTCGTTGTGGGGGTACTATTTTGTGTTTCAGGCTGCTTACCAGTATCTCTGACCTCTACTCACTCGATGCCAGTAGCATTCTCCCATTTGTGACATCCAAAAATATCTCCAGACATTGTGGAATGTTCTCTAGGGGTCATACTTACTTTGGTTGTGAACCACTGAATTTGACAGTCTTTAGTGAATGCTAAAACTAGTGAATGGAAGTCAATAAGAAACAGGATATTTTACACAGTCTTTGCATCTTTCTACAAATTACTTATTAATTGCAAAGAGAAAAATAGAAATATTACGGTGGAGAAACTTGGCAGCCACCACCTTAATACGTGATCAAAGTCTTTTTTTAATGTTATTGTTATGTTTATATAGTTCCAAACCTTTGTAAATGTCTCCTTAAGAGGAAGAAATATGTATTATTTTAACTGTAGCTTTACAATTAAAGATTCAGAAATAAATTCTTAGTTAAACATATAAGGGTGGTGATGATATGTGCTTCTATTTAGTATGCTTTTTACTTGTACTAGTGTTTCCTTTGAATTTTAGTAGAGTAAAAAGTACTCCTGAGCCATTTCTTGAAAAAGCTTAAATTGTTCACTTTTACAGATTACTTAAACATGTATGGCATCTGGCTTGGTTTTTGGAGATTTTTCATGTTAAAGATTTGTTAGAGAAAAATAGTTTTTCTAAGTTCCTAAATGAATCTGATTATGTATTTTATAATGACAAATTAATTTAGATACAAACCTTTCCTCTCTTTCTTCTCAATGTAGTGAGTTTAAATCCAGCCTGGAAGGAACTTGTGGCACAAAGACCACCTTCAGGTCTTATATCTGGAGCCCTTCTCTTCTCCGTTTTGTCTCAGATTATCATTTCTATTGGATTTCAGTCTTTGGGTTTCTTTTGGGTCAAGCAACAGACTTGGTATAAAGAATCACATCCATATTCATAGTAAGTTGGTCAATCCATTAAAAAAAAATGTGTAGAGTGTATGGGGTTGCAAAGAGTCAGACATGACTTAGAACGACTGAACAACAACAGCAATGTATATGCATGTAAAAATATGTTTAAATTTATGTAAAAATTGCATGCAGCTTGATTATACATTTAAATTATTTGAATTGCATTTGACTTTATCTGTAGGAAGATGGTCAGGCCAGGTCCTAATAATCATGACCCAAATGGACCAGTTTCTTAAGTTGCTACTGAGCCTTGCTTTCCTTATGTGTAAAATGAGAAAAGTGAAATTAATTACTAGGGTCTCTTCTAAACTCAGAGTATTTATGTGTCTAACTTCTCTGTCCTCACTTTGGGAAATGACATTTTGAAACTTAAAAATTTTGAGTAAAAGTATTAAGGGGATCTTTTATTTGTTTATGAGCTGAATGTTTTCCAGTTCACAAATTATAACATTTTTAAAATTAATTACACATAGATAAACATAAAGTCTCTTTACCTTTACTATGCTGAAAGTGCATGGTCAGTCACTCAGTTGTGTCCGACTCTTTGGGACCCTGTGGACTGTAGCCTGCCAAGCTCTCTGTCCATAAATTCTCCAGGCCAGAATATTGGAGTGGGTTGCCACTTTATCCTCAAGAGGATCTTCCAAACCCAGGGATCAAACCTGCTTCTGCAGTGGCTGGTGGATTCTTCACCACTAGCGCCACTGGGGAAGCCCCATGCTAGAAGTACTCCACAAATTAAGAGTGGGGAAAGGGTTTATTAAAATAAGAGGGGCTTATTAATTAATGAAGTTTCTTTCTTCTAATTTTTTTAAATTGACTGGAATGTGACTAGAAAGAAAAATTGGTTTCCTTTGGGACATAGATACTGTGTTTACTAATACAAGGGTTTTTTTGTGTGTTGTAGTGCTTTTAATACAACAGGAAGCCTAGATGGGAATTCTTCGCATGTGGATGATGAAACCAATCCTGATAAACATAACATAGAAAATTATGAAAATACCACAGTATTTTTTATCTCCAGTTTTCAGTACCTCATAGTGGCAATTGCCTTTTCAAAAGGAAAACCCTTCAGGCAACCTTGCTACAAGAATTGTAAGTCTGGCATTTACTGTGATTTCCATCTTGCTTCCCTTCTTCAAAAGTAATGCAGGAGTAGAGTTAAAGCTGTCCTTTCAAAATAAATAGATCTTCACAAATAGTATGAACCTAGTGATTTAGATGTTTACGGTCTTGTTTTATTCTCGTGATAGCTGCCACCCTAGGTTTAAAATTAAAGTCAGCAGTTCTAAACATTCCTGGTTTTCACATCCTATTCCTCTGGCTCCAACTTTTATTTTTACAGCCCATTGGAAAGTTAGAATTAGAAGCAAGAACAGAGGCTCCTCACTTGGAACAGTGGATATTATACTTTCCATCTGGGTGGTCTGCACAGTACCAGCTCTTTTCTCATTTTTGACACCGTTTGAGCCAGTATTCACCTGGAGTTCTCCATTTCTGTCACCTTTACATCTGCCGCAGAAGGGGCCAGTAGAATGGAGGCTTGTGCCTATGAAAACTTGTTTGCCTGTGGCTGTAAAAGACAGCATTTTGATTGATCACAGTTAGGGTTTTGGGGGGGGTGGAATTATTCACCTTATGTAAGTTGCTGGTTTTAAGAAATTGAAACTGCAGTAATTAATATATCAAACAACGTTAATTTTTGTTTTTTTTTTCATATAGGATTTTAGACTTTTGCAGTATCTTGGGGTGAATAGTGATTATTCTCTTGCTGTAAGGAAGTCCCAGTGTTCTGGTTGGCACAGTGTTGGGTCGCAGCTTTTGGTGTCTCATAGGAGGGATTACTGTGCACATCTCCGTCTCATATAGCGTTTACAAAGCATATTCACATATGTTGTCTTATTTAGTTTTTACTTCTACCCTCTGGTTCTTAGGGCAGGTTTATTACTTTATATTTTAAGCAGGTAAGACTGTTCAAAAATTTAAATGCCAATAATAATTGAAATTTGTTTTTACTTTTTTCCTTAAAAAATGACCTGATATTTCTTATCTATCAAATGAAGACTGTATTACTGAAAATCATATTAAAACCACTGGGGACAAAAGGCCTTGCATAGAAGGTTTATCATTGTACTTTTTAAGAGAACTTCATAACTAAAGTTACATTGTTATAAGATGAATTTGTCAAACTTAAGGTTGATATATTTTATATTTAGTTGGGTATCTTAAAATTATGGCAGAAAGTGAACAGGAACTAAAAAGCCTCTTGATGAAAGTGAAAGAGGAGAGTGAAAAAGTTGGCTTAAAGCTCAACATTCAGAAAACGAAGATCATGGCATCCGGTCCCATCACTTCATGGGAAATAGATGGGGAAACAGTGGAAACAGTGTCAGACTTTATTTTTCTGGGCTCCAAAATCACTGCAGATGGTGACTGTAGCCATGAAATTAAAAGACGCTTACTCCTTGGATGGAAAGTTATGACCAACCTAGATAGCATATTCGAAAGCAGAGACATTACTTTGCCAACAAAGGTTCGTCTAGTCAAGGCTATGGTTTTTCCTGTGGTCATGTATGGATGTGAGAGTTGGACTGTGAAGAAGGCTGAGCGCCGAAGAATTGATGCCTTTGAACTGTGGTGTTGGAGAAGACTCTTGAGAGTCCCTTGGACTGCAAGGAGATCCAACCAGTCCATTCTGAAGGAGATCAGCCCTGGGATTTCTTTGGAAGTAATGATGCTAAAGCTGAAACTCCAGTACTTTGGCCACCTCATGCAAAGAGTTGACTCATTATAGAGTTGACTCATTATAAAAGACTCTGATGCTGGGAGGGATTGGGGGCAGGAGGAGAAGGGGACAGAGGATGAGATGGCTGGATGGCATCACTGACTCGATGGATGTGAGTTTGAGTGAACTCGGAGTTGGTGATGGACAGGGAGGCCTGGCGTGCTACGATTCATGGGGTCGCACAGAGTCGGACACGACTGAGCGACTGATCTGATCTGATCTGATCTTAAAATTTCAAGGAAATACTGAGCATGCCCAAGGGCAGCTAAAACATCTATCAAAGAGCAAAACTAGTTGGTAATAAGCAAGACAGTCACACCAGGAAAGTTCATTTTAGAGATCTAAGTAAGTCCACCCTATTAGAAATTAGATGCCTATTTTCAAATGCATCTTTTATATTATTATGGGAAATTTCAAAAAAAATTAAAGGCTTAAATATTTTTGTATTCCCATTTAACTTCAAATTGATTTAAATAAACTCAATTGTTGATGGCCATACTTTTTTTTTAAATGTATGTTAAAAATGATATTTTAGTAGAAATATAGACACAAAACCTTTGTCCTTACTGTTACCCATTGTGCGTTTCTGTCAGTAGTTATGGAAGTGCATACTGTCATAAAACATGCCTCCTGGAAAATATAATAGAAACAGGAAAGTCAATATATATTAATACATACTCTGCTGATTTTCACATCTTGTCTGTCTGTCTGTGATTGAAGTCCCCTGATCTTGGAATGTAGTTGATACTGGTAAGTAAAGGAAGAAAAGTAGAGAAGAAAGTAAGAAATCACAGAAAAGTATTACTCTATAAAGTGATATACAATGTAAAGTGTAAATATAGATGGAGAAGAGTAGGGGAAAGGTTAAGCTTTCCTAGAGTGGACATTAGCCTTTCCTTTTCTAGAGTACAGAAAACAGGTCTTCAGTGGGGCCTGCTACTTGCTGTTCTAGATATCTAAACAGTATAATATATTCAGTCTATCTTGAGGTGGTTTTTTTTCAAGAATTAACCTCAATCTTAGGCATGTAAGGCTTTATAGGGTTTTTTGCTCACTTGTAGTGGTTCAGTTTGATTTTAAGTAAAACCTAATTTCAGTCTGGTTACCTATTTTTGATGTTAGTTCAGCCTAGTTATATTTTCGTGCTTGACTATGCTGTCATTTCAAGGACCGTGATGACACGGATGTAGTTCTAACACTCTCTCTTAACTAGATGTGATTTCTTGGGATCTGGCTTCAGTTTTTGCTACACTTTAAAAAATTGGATCCCTATAATTTACTGTTTGTGAAATCCAGGTTCTTTTTCAGTTTTTGAAGGCATTATTACTGACTTGCCAGTGTCTCTCCTGTTCAGGCCTGTGTGTTTTTTCCTTGCCTGAATTGCTTGGAGCAGATACCTAGAGGCTCTGAAGGATAAGGTGACCTTGTAAAGACAAGTAACTGGGTAAGGAAGGAAGGATTAGGAATAAAAAGACTTGAAGTTTGTGGCTATAGGTCAGACAATCCTGATTGGTATTTTTGAAGAAGGAGCAAGAGGTATATGTCAGAGCCATAGACAAGTATTTTGGATCTATTTACTCTAAATAGGTTTTTGTTTTTGAGTTACTTACTAAGGTAAATATGAAGGAAATCCTTTATGGTGCCTTATTTTGATGCCATATTCCAAAAAAAGGAACTGGTATTAAGAACAATTCTGTGACGCCAAGGCCGGGACATACGAATAATAAATCTACCCTTTCCTATAGGAGCCTCACCATATCCCCATTTTATAGCTGAAAATTTAACTATGAATGACTTGCTGATGTTCACATAGCCTTGTGGCAGTATCTGAAACAGAATCTAAACCTTTAACTTGTGGAATATTCTCTCAGCCTCCGAGAATATTCACCACCAATACAGAGTTTGATAGCTGTCTTCTGGTGAAGAGTATTCATTGCACTTTGTAGGATTTACTAAGGAATCACTGACTGTGCTAGAAGATTCCAGGAGCTGAGAGCACAGTCTCCTAGAAACTCCTACCTCTACAAAATGAACACCTGATTTTTCCATTCTTGGTTGAAATTCTTATTCATTTTTCCATTTTTGTTATTATATAGATCTGCCAGCCATCTACCACCCTTGTCAAATTCCTTTGAACAGTGCCTCTTTTTCTCCCCTGGCTAAACAAAGGAAGGATTCAATTATTTATTTTCTCCTTCAGATGGAAATCTTGGCAGATTTTTAGAGGTGTGATCAAAGGTAGTGGTTATAGGAGAAAGACAGATGAGAATTTGAGAATATTGTTGAGGTAGATGTAAGAAGTTTTTCAGCTTGAGTAAAAAAAATTTTTTTTTTCTCCTGGTAATGTGTGAGAACTAGATTGAAAATCTGTTTTTGCTTATCATTGTAAAAATGCAGTAGGATTTGGAAAACATTCAATATAGGTTGTTACTTCATTGAAACAAAACATTTTCTGTCTGTGTCTCTCTATGGCATTTATATTTGGACCTTTTTTTCCCCCAGTCCTCTTTCTGATTTAGTCTTTGTGTGTTTTTGTGTATGTTCATGTACTCCCAGCTCGCAACTTTCCAAACACTTTTTCTTTAACTAACTATATAAATATTTGAATGGCTGTGTAACATGTATTACTTTTGTTGCTACATTTATTGAATAGAATGTTGTATTTCCTGTTTGCAATTTAGTAGAAGTTTGGTGTAAAAAAAAAATCTAGAAAAAATTCCTTCTTTTATCTTAAATGGGTTCCAAATTTTTCACCCTGTTGGTCAGAGGCTTGTAGTGAAAAGATTCCTCACTTATGGCATGATTGGTAACACAACTTTCAGCCTAAGCTGCTAGAACAATAAATGTATATTAATATATATACAGCAACAAATATATATATAAAACAGTATTGTTTCTATAGAATAACAGTTGGCCTATAGTTTTCAACTGACATAGTAACAAATTTCATATTTACAAATGTCTCCCACATTTGGAAATATTGAACCCCTCCCCCCCATTTACAGTCTGTAAATAGGATATTAAACTTCTTTACTCAATCTGAAGGCTTCACAATAAGGTTTTGATTATATGTGGTCATAGTAAAGTTTGAGTTTGAAGCTGACTTCAAATAGGAGCTTAGAAATAAATATTCCAGACCAAGGAAAAACAGAGGAAAAAGTTGGAATCTATCAATATAATTGAGATTATCTCTGAGCCCCCCTCATAGCTTGTTATATAAGGGTGTGCTTTTATGTGCATGTGAAAGTATGTATGTACAGTTAACAAAAGCGTCACGAGCAGAGAGTTTTTTGTTTTTGAGTTAGGAAAGTGATACAGAGTGCTGATGGATGGAATTTACCGTCTCTGCCTACAACAGCAAGCCACAGGGTTAGCCCACCCTTAAAGTAGCAGATCAAGCAATTCCTAGGTTTTGGCTAGTGTTTTCTGTGGAAATAGTTTCATGGAGGAGATTAATGAAAAAGTGGGATTCACTTAAGTATAGAGTATAGAAATGTAAGTATAGATATAGAAATATACTTACATTCAACTTAGAATGCTTCTATTTAGGATTATAACTAATACTGATGATAAATGCTATCAGCATTTTTACAATCAACAATAATTGTCTTTGCATATAGTTTTAAATGATAATCTCATTTTGCCATAAACAGTCTGGTCTCCTGTTTGTGAATTATAGATTGGCTTGATTATCTTATAAAGCGGCTATCTGTGATAAGTACAAATACATGTCCATAAAGGTCCATCCCTTATTTTTTTTATAAATGCTGATTATTTTCACATTATGTAAATAAATCCTTTGGGCCTGTATGATCTATCATATTCTAGGAAATATCATATAGCACACATTTTATATACTTCATCCACCTAAATGCTATGCTATGCTATGCTAAGTCACTTCAGTCGTGTCCGACTCTGTGCGACCCCATAGACAGCAGCCCACCAGGCTCCCCCATCCCTGGGATTCTCCAGGCAAGAACACTGGAGTGGGCTGCCATTTCCTTCTCCAGTGCATGAAAGTGAAAAGTGAAAGTGAAGTCGCTCAGTCGTGTCCGACTCTTAGCGACCCCATGGACTGCAGCCTACCAGGCTTCTCCATCCATGGGATTTTCCAGGCAAGAGTACTGGAGTGGGGTGCCATTGCCTTCTCCGAATCCACCTAAATAGAAGTATTCAAGTCAAATTTAGGATTGACACTATACCAGTTGTTAATATATGCCTTTTTACTTGAACTCCCTAATTTAATTGTTTTCCTTTCTTTCCCAGATTTTTTTGTTGTATCTGTGATTATGTTGTATGCTTTCATATTATTCATCATGTTGCATCCAGTTGACTCTATTGACCAGGTTCTTCAGGTAAGGCTTAAGCACATCAGTTATTACTGGTTGTCTGAAAAATGATAGTATCTGGGATAGCAGTGGTTAATAAGTTACACAGATGAGAGTGCTGGGTGATTGCTAGGGCTTAAGATTTATCCCCCTCCGTTGCTCTTATGTTACTGGGGGAAGAGACTAAACTGATTGTGTTTCTTTCTTCTAGTGTGTTCTAGTATAATTTTGAGCATGCCCTCTTCACGTTTCTAAAGTCCCAGTTGTTTTTCAAAGTGTTTGTACCACTGTATGAGAGCTTTTGTTCCACATCATTGCCAACATTTGTCTAATGGGTACAAAAATGTCTCGTGACTTTATAAGTAATTTTGATACACGGATGGGTAGGAGCCGTAGCCTTACCTCACATTGTTGTTTATCGTGATCTTTTTGGCTATTCCTGAGCTTTTCCTCCTCCATATTAATTCTAAGTGTAGTTTGTCAAGTACCAGGAAAAGCCCTTTTGGATTTTTTATTAGAATTACACTGGGTTTATCAAAAATTGAGGGGGAGGCTCTCTCTTACTTCTTCAGAATATCTTTTTTTCTAAAGGTTTTTATACAAGTTTTTATTAGATTTATTCCTGTAGTATTAACAGGGTTTGTTCCTCTGATATGTATCTGTTTAAAATTACATTGTGTGATCCTTTTATGCTGGTGAATCAGCGCATTTATTTGGACATTCATCTCACATCTATCAGCTTTGTCAGACTTTGTTCTTGGATTTTTAGATTCTCTTGGATTTTGTTTTAGACACTTATCATCTATAAATAGTGACTTTTTTTTTTTATCACATTTTAATCCTTATGTCTTCTGTATATTTTTCATGTCTGTTAACAACATGAATGTTGGTGTGATAGTAATGTCCTTATCTCTATGGGGAGCGTTTCTAGTATTTCACCATTGGATATATTAAAGGCTGTAGGTTTCTGGTATATACATTTTACCAGGTTGAGGAAGTTTACTTCTATGGTGTTGGTAACATAAATATTTAGTTTTATCTAATGCTTATTCTACAGCTGTTGAAATGATCACATAGTGTTTCTCCCAGGAGAATGTGGTGAATTACAGTTGACTCATATTCAGATGTTGAACCAGTACTGCATTTGTAGAATAACACCAATTTGGTCATGATGCATTCTTTGTTATATCTGCTCAATTTAGTTTATTAAGATTTTCTTCGGAATTTTTGCTTTTGGTTGCATGAGTGAAATCAGACTTAGTTTTCTTTTCTTGATGTTATTGACAGGTTTGGATATAAAACTTATATGAACTTTATGGAAGAGCTTTATTTCATTAACTTTTCTGTATTTTAACTAATTCCTTTAATGGATATTTAGGTTGTTTCCACTGTTTTGCTATTATAAACAGTGCTGTATTTGCAGATTCTTGCAGACTTCATTAAGAAAGACATATTTAGAAGTTAACGTCAGTAGTAGAATTTCTTGGTCAAAGGATGGCAAGGATATCTAGAATCTGAATTTTTATAAACATTGTATTACTGGACCCTGGAGAATTTGGCAGTTTATAGTCTTACTGACAAAATGTGCTCCACTGGAGAGAGAATGGCAAAACACTTTGGTATTCTTGCCTTGAGAACCCCATGAACAGTATGAAAAGGCAAAAAGATATGATACTGAAAGATGAACTCCCCAGGTCAGTAGGTACCCAGTATGCTACTGGAGAAGAGTAGAGAAATAGCTCCAGAAAGAATGAAGAGATGGAGCCAAGGCAAAAACAACGTCCAGTTGTGGATGTGACTGGTGATGGAAGTAAAGTCCAATGCTATAAAGGAACAATATTGCACAGGAACCTGGAATGTTAGGTCCATGAATCAAGGTAAATTGAAAGTGGTTAAACAGGAGATGGCAAGAGTGAACATCGACATTTTAGGAATCAGTGAACTAAAACGGACCAGAATGGGTGAATTTAATTCATTTGACCATTATATCTACTACTGTAGGCAAGAATCCCTTAGAAGAATTGGAGTAGCCCTCATAGTCAACAAAAGAGTCCAAAATTGAGTACTTAGTGCAATCTCAAAAATGACAGAATGATCTCTGTTCATTTCCAAGGCAAACCATTTAGTATCAGAGTAATCCAAGTCCATGCCCCAACTGCCAATGCTGAAGAAACTGAAGTTAAATGGTTCTTTGAAGACATACAAGACCTTCTAGAACACCAAAAAAAGATGTCCTTTTCATCATAGGGGACTGGAATGCAAAAGAAGGAAGTCAAGAGATACCTGGAGTAACAGATAAGTTTGGCCTTGGAGTACAAAATGAAGTAGGGCAGAGGCTAACAGAGTTTTGCCAAGAGAACAGACTGGTCATTGCAGATACCCTCTTCCAACAACACAAGAGACAACTCTACACATGGACATCAATACTGAAATCAGATTGATTATATTCTTTGCAGCCAAAGATGGAGAAGCTCTATACAGTCAGCAAAAACAAGACAGGGAGCTGACTAAGGTTCAGGTCATGAACTCCTTATTGCCAAATTCAGACCTAAATTGAAGAAAGTAGAGAAAACCACTAGATCATTCAGGTATGACCTAAATCAAATCCCTTACGATTATACATTGGAAGTGACAAATAGATTCAAGGGATTAGATCTGATAGACTGCCTGAAAAACTTCGTGCCACTGTACAGGAGGCAGTGGTCAAAACCATCCCCAAGAAAAAGAAATGCAAAAAGGCAAAACAGTTGTCTGAGGAGGCCTTACAAATAGCTGAGAAAAGAACAGAAGTGAAAGACAAAAGACAAAAGGAAAGATACATCTATCTGAATGCAGAATTCCAAACAATAGCAAGGAGAGATAAGGAAGCCTTCCTCATCGATCCATGCAAAGAGATAGAGGAAAGCAATAGAATGGAAAAGACTAGAGATATCTTCAAGAAAATTAGAGATACCCAGGGAACATTTCATGCAAAGATGGGCTAATAAAGGACAGAAATGGTATGGACCTAACAGAAGCAGAAGAGATTAAGAAGAGGTGGCAAGAACACACACAAGAACTATTCAAAAAAGATCTTGATGACCAAGATAACCACAATGGTGTGATCATTCACCTACAGCCAACATCCTGAAATGTGATGTCAGGTGGGCCTCAGGAAGTATCACTACAAACAAAGCTAGTGGAGGTGATGGAATTCCAGTTGAGCTATTTCAGACCTTAAAAGATGATACTGTGAAAGTGCTGCAGTCAATATGCCAGCAAATTTGGAAAACTCGGCAGTGGCCACAGGACTGGAAAAGATCAATTTTCATTCCAGTCCCAAAGAAAGGCAATGCCAAAGAATGTTCAGACTACCGCATAATTGCACTCATCTCACATGCCAGTAAAGGAATGCTCAAAATTCTCCAAGCCAGGCTTCAACAGTACATGAAACAAGAACTTCCAGATGCTCAAGCTGGATTTAGAAAAGGCAGAGGAACCAGAGGTTAAATTGCCAAATTCTGTTGGAGTATAGAAAAAGCAAGAGAATTCCAGAAAAACATCTACTTCTGCTTTATTGACAACACCAAAGCCTTAGACTATGGATCACAACAAACTGTGGAAAATTCTTAAAGAGATGGGAATACCATAACACCTTACCTGTCTCCTGAGAAATCTGTATGCAGGTCAAGAAGCAACAGTTAGAACCAGACATGGAACAACAGACTGGTTCCAAATCAGGAAAGGAATATGTCAAGGCTGTATATTGTCACCCTGCTTCTTTAACTTACATGCAGAGTACATCATTTGAAATGCCAGGCTGGATGAAGCACAAGCTGGAATCAAGATTGCAGGGAGAAATATCAATAAGCTCAGGTATGCAGATGACACCACCCTTATGTGAGAAAGCGAAGAGGAACTAAAGAGCCTCTTGATGAAAGTGAAAGAGGAGAGTGAAAAAGCTGGCTTAAAACTCAACATTCAAAAACCGAAGATCATGGCATTTGGTCCCATCACTTCATGGCAAATAGATAGGGAAACGATGGAAACAGTGAGAGATTTTATTTTCTTGGGCTCCAAAGTCAGTGCAGATGGTGACTGCAGCCATGAAATTAAAAGACACTTGCTCCTTGGAAGAAAATCTATGACAAACGTAGACAGTGTGTTAAAAAGCAGAGATACTACTTGGTTACCGAGAAAGGTCTGTCTAGTCAAAGCTATGGTTTTTCCAGTAGTCATGTATGGATGTCAGAGTTGGATCATAAACAGCTGAGTGCTGAAGAGTTGATGCTTTTGAACTGTGGTGTTGGAGAAGACTCTTGAGAGTCCCTAGGACAGGAAGGAGAGCGAATCAGTCGATCCTAAAGCAAATCAGTCCTGAATATTCATTGGAAGGACTGAAACTGAAGCTCCAATATTTTGGCCACCTGATGTGAAGAACTGACTCCTTAGAAAAGACCCTGATGGTAGGAAGGATTGAAGGCAGGAGGAGAAGGGGATGACAGAGGGTGAGATGGTTGGATGGCATGAGTTTGAGCAAGCTCCTGGAGTTGGTGATGGACAAGGAAGCCTGGTGTGCTGCAGTCCGTGGGGTCACAAAGAGTCAAACATGACTGAGCGACTGAACTGAACTGATAGTTCTTTTTTATGAATTTGCTTTAAACAGTATAGAGTTTGAGTATTACCTCATTGTTAGATCAGTGTCTACTTCATTGTTTAAAGATAGGATTTTTTAAAAACTAGGGACATGTTAGAATTCATAATCTAGTAGAGTATGGGCTTTTGAATTTGAATAGGAATTGTCTCTTTAAGTTCAGCCGTTTAATGTATATTTTAAACATTTAGTTACTGCACTTTACATTTTATCATCTGAAAAGTGGATGTAGTATCTGCCTTGTGGCGTTGTTGAGAATTGAGTAGATAGTATACGTGAAAGTGTTTGGTATAAGAGGTATTAAATAAATTTGGAAATTATGATATAATGTTATTTTATCAGCTACATTACTATATTAACTTTTGTCTTACAGATAGTGTGTGTACCGTATCAGTGGCGTATAACTATGCTCATCATCGTTCTTGTCAATGCCTTTGTTTCAATTGCAGTAGAGGTAAGTAAGCACTTCACATAATCAAATGGCTGCCTTGCTGCTTTGTGATTTTTGGTGATTTAATGGTAGTGCAGGAAAAGGATAGGTAACATTATGGAGATCCACAGAGAGTTTGTTTCACTCTAGTTAAATTCATTTAGCCTTCTCTTCTCACTTTTTCTGTGAACTAATAATAGTCATATTAAGAGATACGAGGGAATTCCCTAGTGGTCCAGTGATTAGGACTCCATGCCTTTACTGTGGAGGACACAGGTTTGATCCCTAGTCGAGGAACTAGGATCCTGCAAGCCACGCAGTGTGGCCCCCAAAAAAGAGAGATATGACTTAGGTACCATCATAAATAAGCAGTTAAAAATAAAAAATTAGTGATTGAGAGAAGATTGGTGCTCTGGGCCCATAAACTGGTAAACCGAGGCCGTGAGCTCAGAGTACCACCCGAGTCCTGTGATGTACAGTAAAGCCTCACATTCAAGGGAGGAGAGGGACAGGGCTGTCTCCATGAAGTATAGTAAACATGAATAGTAAGAGAGTTTACTGAAAATATAAAATAATGACTGTTATAAACTTACTCAATTGCTGGAACTTCTCCCTTGGTATTTACTTTTAAGTTTCCCTAGAAGAAAGAGGTCTTAAGTACTCTTTGATCCATTGTATACCATCTGGTTATTCTCTAGGATTGCCGTTAGGTCAGCTTTTCTAAAAGGAGATAGTAAGTTCTCATTTGATGCTTATTAATAAAATTTGGTCTCTTCTCAGAACTACTGTTATAATTCACTCTTAGAGTAGAAGTATATCAAATGAAGAAGGAGATACCGTTGTGATTTTTTTAAAAAATTTATTTGTGGCTCTGCTGGGTCTTTATTGTTGCACATGGGCTTTCTCTGGTCGTGCTGCATTTGCTTCTGATTGTGATAGCTTCTCTTGCTCCAGAGCACAGGTTCTAGAACTTGCAGGCTGCAGTAGTTGAGGCACATGGGCTTACATCTTCCCAGACCAGGGACTGAACTGTGTCCTCTGCATTGGCAGACAGAGTCTTAACCACTGGACCACCAGGGAAGTTCCAGTTGTGGTTTTTTAAGTTAAGGGTTTCATAGAGTAGGCTTTTGAATTAAAATTAGGTATTTGTGGAAAATATGTATACTTTAGAGATAATAGTTCTAGACTTAGAAATTATGTTTAATTTGTTATCTTTCTAAAAAATGACTTTGTATTAAAATTGGGGCCATAGTGGTGGCCTGGTAATATTATGGTACTAATCTTTTTAGGTTGCCCAGTTTAATGTATTTTTGCTATTTTATGGAAAGCACATCTAAGATAATGTATATTAAAAGCTTTCCTTTTTCTATAGTTTATCTTTTCATGTTAATGTTATTTAAGATAAAATATTTTTAAAAACAGATTTCTGGGGAATCCTTTCTAATCTCCATTGATTTATTCTTGCTTACTATCAAAAGAATTATTTTTCATCATGCTCACATAGGTATATTTAAATACAAATAATTCATTGTTACAAAAAATAATTCATATTACAAAGCATTATTTTAATATGAGAAGGGCCTGAGGATTCATATAAAAGCCATATTTTGTGGAAAATTTAGAGACCCCATTTTACCAAGAATTTTGTGATGATTTATATTTGTTACAAAAGTCCTGTTGTATTCTTTATCCTTTTTCAGTATTAACTGAAATTCTCTGTGTGAAAACCAAATCATGTTTTTCACTAATGTTTCTGCATTGTGAGAGCTTTTTTAAACGTGTGCATTAATAAAGAATGATGTAGTTGTTTTTAATGCTTAACTCACTGGACTGTCTCTCAGAATTTCTTCCTTGACATGGTCCTTTGGAAAGTTGTGTTCAGTCGAGACAAACAAGGAGAATATCGCTTCACCACCACACAGCCACCACAGGTTGGAAATCAGCCTTACTCAATTCTTCACATCACTTGTGTACTCTGCACTGTGTAGGATGTGTAGGATGGTATTCTGTTGTGTGTTGCTCAACCTTTCCCTCTGTGCCTGGTATTTCATTTTTTTGTAAAGACATCCTAGAAAATTCATGGCAAGCATTTGTTACAGATGTTTTAGGACTTCAGAAATTTCAAAATCTCTTTTCCATTCCGATCTCTTTCATGTCACTATGCGAAGGTCTTGTCCTCACTGGTAAGAATTAATTTTCTCATTTCTGTCTGGCTTTAATTTTGTTTCTGGTTTTTATAGAGAGTCCCATTAGAAGCTAAATGAGATGGATGTAAATAAAGTTATGAAATGGAGATTGTTTCTTCATGGATCAGTGTTCAGAAGTCAAAATTTTGAGGAATTATTTCTGATTCTTTGTTAGTTACTATATCTTAATTTTGGGTTTCCCCAATCTCTCATCATTCAGAAAAATTTTCAGAGAGAGTGCTCATTTTTATGCAAACCATGGTTTAGGACTTTTTACTGTTTTTGTGGTAAAAAGGAAAGAGAAACAGAATAGAACCAATTTTTTTTTTTGGTATTAGGATGTTGAAATTCTTGACAGAAAATATAGGTTAGTCTTATTTTTTAAACCAGTACCATTGAATCACAGCACTGAGCCAGCTTACTGAGTGCAGAGAACTTGACAACATAAAGCCTCACTCCCTCATTTTGCCCATTGCTATTTTTAGGTACAGTTTATACACATGAGTTCTAAACTTTTCACTCATCCCAAGCCACACAGATGCTTTCCGAATTCAAGAGGATTCCCTGGCGTGGGTCACTCACTTATTTTTAGCCTTCTTTTACCTGAGCAGCTGTGTTCTGAGCTTTGCTGTGGTAATTCATTAGGCTTGATGCCTAGCATAGTATCACAGGATCAGTTTATAAGAGGTCCTGTAGAGCACCATTTCCTCTTCTCATGCTCGATGATGAGTAGGGATAGTTTTGTAATGAAGTGATGAGTCTGGAATCTGCTTTCGCTTCTGTATCTCAATGCCGTGTAGTACCCAGTTGTCCCCAGTAGTGTGACCAGAGCTGTATTAGAGACTCAAGTCCTGAGCAAGACCTCCTCTGTCCTGGTTACCTCACTGCATTACTTCAGAGGGTTAAGTCTGGGTCATATCATCAGTCCTCATGTAAAATGTCTGTACTGTCAAAGCCTTGGCCCAGGAAAACATTTCTGTTGAGTTTTTAGTTTTTCCAAAGAGATCTCCGACAATTAATCTAAACAGGAAATGCAGATTCTGAAGAGGAACTATACCCTGATTAAGTCAAAAGTGGGTATCATAAAGCTCCTTTAAACCATTTGAATTGGAAAGCCCTCCTCACTTTTCAATCAGAATTAAGTGGCAGAAAATTCTATCATTTGTTATATCTGTTTTCTAAAAGTTTCTAAGTAAGTATGTGTCCTCATTGTTTTTAGGAGTCTGTACCTCTCATGTGAAGCTGTACCTCTGAAGTGCTGTGGGGGAGAGTGAAGGCAGAAGAGTGGTCTAGAGCAGGTGGCTCCAGCAGGCCCACATGTTTACCGGTTCTGAGCATCACTGAGTAGACAAGGATTTTGGTCTTCATTATCTATGGTCATGATTTAAGGAAGCATTTTTAAAATTACTGGCTTTAGTAAAGAGAGTTCTTAGAAACTCTTAGCACAGAATGCTGTGCTTTCATCTTCTAACACTTCCGTTTGTAGTTTACTCTCACCGTTCGTATTTGTGACCCTTGGAGACCGATCAGTTAGTCAGATTACTGTAAGACTCAGTCAGGAATAATTACACTCCCCGCCACACACACACACACACACAAAACAAATACAAATCCTTCCAATCTTAAGGTATTTCTAACTTCGGTTAATACATAAAGAGCATTCAGTCAGCATGCCATGGTTATGCAGTTTATGAGAGTGGCAGAGCTGGGAGTTGAAGCCAGGGTTTCCAATTTCAAGAGGAATGTCTTTTCCACTATGCCACACTGCCTCGTTTTATGGGGCCATAGAGATGCAAAGTAACATAACAATCAAGTGACAAAATGGAGACAAGCAATAGCTACTGTTTCAATACCTACTTTTTATGGTAGACACTGGGAGGTACTTTGTATAAATTCTCTCTAATTGTTACAATCACCTAAGAGATTAGGATAGAGAGATTAAAGATACCCCTGTCTTCACAGATGAGGAAATGGTGTTAGAACTGGAATTCAAATTCAGTTTTATCTGGGTCCAGGAAAGGCTTCAGAGGCTTCAAAATTCTTAAAAAACCAAATAAACTTTTAGGTGTCATTTTATTTAATAGTAGATGTTTTAGATATGGGTTTTTTTTTTTTTTTTTGGCCCACTGAACATTCATGCAGCTAACCTAATTTAGATACAGGTAATGTTTTTATATAATAGTCATTTATTTCCCATATTTTTATTATTAATAAAATATTAATAAGTTTTTTTATTAACGCTCAGTGGCCTCAGTAAATGTCCGTTGAATCAAATTGAATCAAATGGTTAAATAAACCATTTGTAAATAATCAAAGTTAAAACTTTTATGTAACTATTTTTTTTCCTACAATGATCTTTAGTGGCCCCAGATATTAATACTTATTCTCTGACCAAAAAGAAAAAGTAGAGAAAGGAAAAAAGATTGTTGAAATGGCAGTGATTTTCAAGCAAGGACATTCACAAAATGCCTGAGCTGCACCCTTCATCTGCTGAATGAGGAGTTTTCAGTGGAGAACCCCATCACCTGTGGCTTACTATGCAACTTTCCCCGTGTTTGAGATCTGTGCTGCATATTCTCTTTTAAAGAAGCATTTGTGTGTATCCTGTGTCTGTTAAACCGAGGCTGCTTAGTGTTGGATGTAAAACTAAAGTCATTAATATCAGGTATTTTGATATGCCTGAGAATTTGTCCTGATTTTGTTTTCCTTTTAGAGGGAAAAAATCCAGATGTCAGCCATAGTCTTTATGCCACTTAGGATATTATTCAAGCTTATTTAGATAGAATGCTAATTCTGATTGTCTTTGTTTCATATTCAGGATTGGTATGAAAAAAGACATATGAATACCACAGTACCATTACAACATTTTCCCTGTAGCATAACTTTATATTTTACTTTCTACCCCTGAAAACATTTCCTAAAAGACACTGCTAGGAGTAAGCATTGGGGTTCTGTAATGAACAGCTTGGACTGGTCTAAAAAGCAGGAGAATTTTAACTTTTTGAAAGTTCTTTGTGGTTTCTCTGCTGGGCTGCAGTAGCTACTTTCCCTTTCTCTCAGGGATACACTTGGTTATTTAACCGTTCCTTTCAGCAGCAAGTCACAGGATCCTGTTACTGGGGCTCCTGTGTTCTGCTTCAGCGATTTGGCCTTGATGTTTAGGGAGGCCTGGTGCACACTCTTAGCCCTGTGATGCAGCTCTTCCCTCTCCTTGCACAGTGCTTGCCTTTGTCCTCTTGCCACCGTCGTCTCTCCCTTGATTTAGTTCTCATTTTGGCATGCCTGTAGCACCTTTTATTTTCTCTACCAATGAATTCCATTGTTTAAGGATGTTTGCGGTATGCTTGTGTTTGTAAACTAACAAGTCTATGCTTGCTTATGGTGTATTTTTGTGTATAATGTTCAGGGGAGGTGAAGGCTCAAGAACAAAATATGAATCTAATGGGGAGGGGGGATCCCTAGTGTTCCATGGGACTTAATTTATTATAACAAATGTATGCTGCTTTTAATAGGGACATGGGGATTTTTTTTTAAAAACATACACTTTAAAAAGAATACTATGCAGTTGTGATTCTGTTTGCAATGGAATTTGTTTAAAATGTTATTGCTTGCCTTTCTTTACTGGTGGGGAATGATGGATTTAATTTGTGTGTGTATGTGTGTGTATCTTACTTGAATACACCTGACTGACTTTCCTTAATTCAGCCTGTTATGCATTACTTTCAGCCTAGCTGGCTCATCTGGGCAACAATGCCTATATGTTTCTGGTCCCCCTCTCTTCTTTTTTTTAAAGTCACCTTCCTTCACCATTCGCCCTTTAACCATGTCATTTGCTATAAAGTAAAAAGTGACAGCTTTCACATTGATTTAGGAACAGTGATTTTTTTTTCTGTAGTTAGATTGAAGAATTTGAACAAATCTTGGGGAAAAGATAGGTCCAAGTGGTGAACCATAATTTTAGATTAAATATTAAGGTATGTCGTGCATGTGCCTGTACTGGAAAGGAATTATTCTTTGATCACCTGAAGAATCCTCTGTCTAGTCTCTTCTGTATTCTAAGGCAGATGTTCTCCTGTGGATTTCCTTTAAGGTGATAACTTTTTAGCTATTATATAGAGGCTACTAGATAAATAACCCTCAAATCTGTATCCCCACTCACCCACCCCACCACAGATTCAGTATAGCTTACTTGTGACAGGTCACAGTTTTTGCCTTTAAACGCTTGGTAATGGTGCAGCTTACTGTGTTTTGTCGACAAGAGTAAACTAGAAGGCCTTTAAAAGCACGTCGTTACGGTGTCTGTACATTTCATGGGGTTGCAAAAAGCCAGACACAACTGAGCGGCATTCACTTCTTTCGTGGTGTCTTACGTTCCTGCACGTGCTCTGCCGCGTGCCCATCCCCAGTTTTGAAGGGAGAGAGAGTAGTAGGTCCTGGAGACCTACCGAGTAAAAGTATGAAGAAATTTAAAAAGGTTTTCATTTTAAAGTATTTTTGCTGTTCTCCATTGGCCAATTGAGAAACCTGTGTTTCAGGATCTGTGTTACATCAAATTTGTCTTTCTCCATCATGAAGGTGTTTTGAGAGTTAACATTAGAATGTCTTTGTCAGTTATTCCATTCCGTGAGATTACAGGTGATCCTTGAATATGTCAAGGATTAGGATCGCTGACCCTCCCTGCAGCTGTAAATCTGCCAAGATTTATATAACTTATAATTAAAGAACCCTCAGATAATGGGGTCCCTCCGTACCTTCAGATTCACCCAATCATGGATCATGTGGTACTGTACTGTTTACTGAAAAAATCCACGTGTAAGTGGACCTGCACAGGTTCAAACCCATGTTGCTCAAGGGTCATCTTTACTGCAGTTGAGATTACACCTGGTTGAAGCCTGGGTTATATGTTGATGGCAAAACAAAACAACCTAGGGTTTAAATTTTCTTTGTAGAAGAAACAGTCAAAGTAATTTAAGGATTGACTGTTCTTCAGAGATGAAAGTAACTACAGATCTCAGTATAGTCATTTGGTTTTATTTCCAGTTTCAATTAAGACAAATTCTGAGGACCTGTATTGAATTTACATTTTTTGTACAGTAACCAGGAACTCTGCTTTCTTGTTCTCCAAGAACTATCTAAGATCACATTCAGTAAAAACATTAGGATTGATCAGAAGGATTTCTGTGACAGCAGAGCTTTTTATAGTGAAGTATTACTAAGAAATAGTACTTACTTTATACCTCTCTTTCCAGTTGTGGAGGACCAAGGGGAAACCATCGTTATAAAATAAATTTGTTTTTTTATGTTAATGAGAATGTGGTTTTAAAAGAAGTGATAGACATTAAACATGATCTAAGCTCTGATTTTGACCTAACAATATTTAAATAATACTTTGAAAGCTGATGCTAACAGTAGCAGTGGTATCTTTATACCATTTTCTTCCAAAAATGATCTGGTGGTTAAGTTGCTAGAAGCAATAGCACCAAAAGATAGTTGGGGCTTTCATATAATATTAACAATTTTTTCTCTTTCTGAATAGTTTAAAGTTATTCTCAATACATTAGATGTTTTATGTAATGGAATCATAGCCTCCAGTTATACAAGTTATTTTTTAAATGTGTATGCGTACAAGAGGAGATAGGAACATAGAACTAAATAAAATGAAGTAAATGACATAGATAATTTTAAAACTGTACTCTTAAAAAAAATAATGTTCCTAATTAATTGAAAGCTGACTTTTTAAAGCATTTTTTTTTTCATGATTTCTTGCGCTCAGAAGTCATTTCCTCTTATTTTTCTGTGCTGATGAACTATGCTTTAACAAAACTGTTAAAAACAGCAGCTCTTAATTTACTGGGTGTACCTTTTTTTCCTTATGTTCTTAGGAGTCGATGGATTGGTGGGAGAAATGCTGCTTGTCTTGGGCCCTGAACTGTAGGAAGAAGATGCCAAAGGCCAAGTACATGTATCTGGCTCAGGAGCTCTTGGTTGACCCAGAATGGCCGCCAAAACCTCAAACAACAACAGAAGCTAAAGCTTTAGTAAAGGAGAATGGGTCATGTCAGATCATCACCATAACCTAGCAGTGAATCGGGCTCAGTGGCATTCTAGTAGCAGTATTGAGGAGAGTGTAAATGTAGGACTGTATCTGATCCTGTGTGTCAGAATGGCACCCTTTCAGTTTGTACCCTTCCAATATAGTAGCTGATTGAGAGGTTTTTTTTTTAAACAAAAACAAAAAGAAATTGGCCTGCCAGTTAAATAATTAATTATCTATAAAGTCCTATACCTTCATTCAGTAACTCTAAAATATTATATTTCCAGAACTTGCTTCCTTGTTACCCTCCAGTGATACTCTATAGGGTAGAGAAGAAAGTTGGTATCTGAAAGGTGTTTAGATATTATTTTCTAAGACTTATTAGTTTATGCCTTTATTTTCACAGCCCCCTTTTTAGAAAAAGTCATCATTTATATACAGTCCCTAAATTTGTGATTGATAAATAAAATGGGTGTTAGTTAGCCTCCAATGAAAATAGGTAAAAAGCCCGTTTTCATTTGATTTCAGTATTTCTCCCAAAGAAAACTTTGTATACATACACCAGTTCCCTTTGATAGCCTAGAGTTAGGAGTGAGTCTAGGGTGTTGCTTATAGAACAACTCAGGTAATTTCCATTTATGGTTTTATATTTTCTGTACAGACTGCCTGGGTTTTATTTTTCTATCAGCAAGGTGCTTCACTGCCTTCTTGAGATGTCCCTCAAAGCTATTAAGTGCATCTTGGACTACGTCTGGTGTCAGTAGTGTAATTTGCTTTAGTTATATGTTTAAATATTTTTCAGTAGGAAGAAAGCTTATTTCTTTTGGCAGTAGATGTAGATCTGTCTTTCTAATATCCCTTCATACCTGTTTTTTACCCCCTCTCAGGTTTTATATTATTTTAAATGCCTTTTTATTTTTATTTACGTCTCTTATTACCTAAAGACATAGGATAATTGTCTTTTGGTTTTTTGTGTTTTAGTTTTGGAGTTAGAATTTTCCCTCTTAAAATTTTAAAGGTTTGATGTAGGTCTCTCCTGTCAATAATGAGGCTTAGAAAATGAGCAGCTTTGAATGACTGCTTTTTTTTCAAACCAGTATGAACCTGGTGAGTTTGTTTTATGCCATTAGGTGGCGCCACAGGTCAGAGCGTACCTATTTTGGATTGAGTGTTTGCAAATGAACATACTGGGTTGTGGAAATTTCTGGGAGAAAAAAAATGAAGTTCAAAAAAAAAAAAACATTCATTGAGCCAAAAGAAATGTGGAACATGGTTTTCACCTTTCTGTTTTTCCTGGTTAGCGTTTAAATTCTAAACAAAATTAAGGTGATTTAAAAATGTCTTTATAGGTAAGATCCAGTAGTTTGGCAAAGCCGAGTTCTGATAAACAGGAAAACTGATACTGCTGTAAAGTAGCTACTAAACTACTAAGACTGTATGATCTTATCCTTTGTTCTTCCTTGACCAGTAGCATGCTTGTGCTTTCTGCTTCTAGCTGATCATTATCTTCCTGATACATATTTACCAATTTGATCACATGTTACCCAGAACCGTAGAACCACATGGTTCTCATTTTTTATGCTGCAGAGACCTGATGATGTTTGGTAACTGTAGAAAAATGTAAGTTACACTCAGGATCACTGTTACTGCTATGGCCACTGATGATTCTTACAAAAACATAATCGAAGTTTTCCATCAAAAAGTATGATACTATATTAATACACATTAGATGATAAGAACAGTTGTTCCATGAATGATTCTATGAAGCTATGCATCTTAGACCTCTTGAGCTGTGAATTAGCACTTTTTTCTATAGTTACTCTTTTAATCATTTTATAATTTCCACATTCAATTCACTTTCAATACATATGAGTGTATCCTTTGATTTAAATACTGAAGCATATAATTAATTGCTAAGTAGCAGCTTAAAATCCAATTATTAGATTGTATTTAACATCCTTAAGAGCATGATCATAAAAGAGCTATATTTTTGACACCCTCCCCCCTTTTTTAACTTTTAGATTTTATAAGGGTTTTATATCACATCTTCCCATATTGTTTTCAGAGGAATGAGGTTTTTAGGTAGGTAGACAAAGCATTTGTAGGAGGTTAGATTTGAATATAGACAGGGTGGGTTGTTCAGGTGGTTATTGGATGGCTTCCAGAATGTGATTTGAAGAATGTCTGTGAGTTCAGGTGTGGGTCCTGTTCAGTGCCATAGATAGAGTCCTCTCTCTGTAGGTCACCATTACATAGTAATTTCGATTCTGAATTTCACATTAAATTATTTGAGTGTATACAGATCTAAATTTTAAAATCTGTACATATATTATTTTGATGTATTAAGATTAATAAATATTGCTGATTTAAATTTTATTTATGCATATACTTAAAGGACAGAAATGTCCAGAAAAGTAATTGTTAAATAATATGTAACTTTTTAACTTTTTAAATAAATAACAAGATTTTTAATGTGTGTCTCCCTCAGGGTTGTTTAAAGTTTTTTTTTTTCCCCTCCCTCAAATATAAATAGTGGTAACTATATGTTTTGTAACTTTTAGCACCAACTGCTGTAAAGCGATGCTGCAAATAATGCTTGAATAAAAAGTGGCTAAGCCAACAATAAAATAAAAACTTTTTATATTAGTTTTGTAATCCCTACATTGGAAAGCTTTCCAAATTCTACTTGCATTTAAATAAAACTGTTGCAGTTTTTACTATTTATTTTGTTTCCCATGTTTAAGAAAATAACTGCACAGTTTCAAAGGCATGGAAAATTATATCAGCCTTTATGTACTCTGTTCCCAAAATGGCAGTGTCTAGAGAAGAGCAGAATTCCAGCTTTAGAAAACATTCTAAGATTTCATGCATGCAGTTTTGACATATCTGAAAATAGACTTTTGTATATTTGTGGTGGGAGGTGGTTGGGAACTTTTAACAAAATGTTAATTTTTGTACAGTCTGTGGGCATTTACACATATTTTTAATGCATTAAGATTTGGTAATTATGTGCACATTAAATTAATAGTTACTTTCTGTTATGATTTGTGAATTCACTAAGACTTTGGATTTTTTTAAGTAACTTTATATCAGAAATGATACTGCATCTTTATATTTTTAAAATTGTATTGCTGCTCAAGAATGGTACCCTGATGTCAAAAAGGCATACATTCAAATTGTACATTCAGCACTGTAAATAACCTTATGAATTTTTTTTTGATTGAAGCTGATCAAAATAAAGATTTAAATGAATGATACAACATGTCTTTTTTTCTGTGTCTTTATATACATCTGTTTGCTCTTCAGTTACATGAATACTGCCCACTCTGGATTTATTTTCCTGCTTAATATTTCTCCTGTTTCTTTTTTTTAACTTTGAATTTTTCAAGAAAACAATGCAGCTTTCCACATGTCACATGTCTGTGACCAGCCCATGGTAACCCATCAGTCAGATGCATTGTAGAGCCAAATGTTAGTATCAGGAGATCTGAGGGAAATGGTGAAATAGAAGACTAGGGACTCAGAATTTATTGATAGTTAGGAAGATCAAACTAAAAGCTAATGCCATGTACGCCATGGTACACTTGAGGTGAAGTGGCACCCATGAATGTGAAAAGAGCAGTCCATGGAGTGGGAAAACTTGGAACTAACTACTGACCATAGGAATCCCAGAGAGGGCAGGCTGTACCTGGCCTTCTGTTTGGGTGGGAGGGCTTTCCTTGTATCATAGGTTCTGCAGGAGCTCTGTGTCTTCTGTGAGCCATGTGGATGGTTGCATGGTGTAAGACCTAGTTTGAGCCCAAGTTCCTTCCATTCAGTGTGGGTTGATCCTGTCCCTTGCACCACAGCCTGCTGGTGGTGGTACAGTTGTGCTTGTCTCTCCATCCTCTTCCCCCTCCATCAATTCCAGGTGTATATTGCAGGAGAGGACAGAGGGAGTCCTAGGAGTTTGAGATTGTCCCCATGCCAAGTTGGGGTTGTGGTTACTCTCCAAGCACAGAGAGATCCCTGCTGTGCCCTGGCCTTGGAATCCTCCCCTCCATGGAGGAAGAAAAGCATATCTCATTCCGGTGGATAACCTGCTTTTGAATGGCCAAACCCTGTAAGCCAGGGTTCTGTGACTTTGATCTGGAAGCTGCCACTTAGGACAGCAGGTTCCTGACTTGTTTCATGGATTCAAAATCCAAAGGACTGGAAACACTGGTGGTGTCATTACTTCAGTGCTCAAAGTTCTCAGTAGCTCATCAGTTTGTCCATTGAATGAACTCAGTGTTCCTCTACTGTCCGCAACTTCTGTGCCCGGTGTTCCCTCCTTGGGTGATTGTAATGTCCTCTCTTCAAAATAAAACTTGGAGGTAATTCTTGGAAATCTTCCTGGGGAAATAGGCCAAGGAAGCTTCTCCTGAGTTTGACTCGAAGTTGTACTTTGATCCACAGCACCTCTTCCAGGGCTGGATCCTGGCATTTGATGGGCAAGGGGCCTCTCACTTGGCGTGGCCATGTATGTGCACGACAGACTTCCTGCTGGGGAGCTGGTTTGAGCTCTGGAGTTGCTTCCCTTGATTTGAGTGGGAAGACAGGCCTCCCACAACACCTGGCATAGGCAGCGGCTTTCCCTGTGGTTTAGGACTATATGCCTTAGAAGGTAATTTCAGTCAGTTTAGCATTTAATGGGCTTTGCCTGCATTTGGCTACATCACAGGCTGAATAGATTTCAGTTCCTTTTCTGTTACACCTGCCAGTGTCGGTTTGGGGGACGTTTTTTTTCCCAACCAGGATAAAAGACCATTTCTGTAGCACCACTCCAGTCAATAATTCCAGAAGTTAATGTTTATTCTTTTGCAGTTCAGCCACTGGCTTTTCCCAGTATTTTAAAATACCTATGTTCTTTCCTTTTTTTCTTAAATAATGCCATTTTCCCTTCCAAATTATATTTGCATTAAAATTTTAACAGTGACATTAAGCACATTTGATAAAATTTCAACCTCACAGGTATGTAAGGAAGTCGCCTTTTCCCTAGTTTCTCTCAAAGGGGGACTACTAAAGTTTCTTGGGTGTATTCTAGAAAATATATATATATGCTCATGTTTTTAAAAGTCGTACACATTTGTGTAGAACCCCATTGTTATATGCTACACAGCCCTTGTTTTATGTCATTCAGTGTATTTTAGAAAGTTACATCAGTAGTTGCAGCTCAAATCTGTTCTTTTCAAAGTCTGCAAGGCATCCTATTGCATGGATGTACTATAATTTAAATGACTACTTCCATATTGATGGCCATTTAGGCTTTTTTTTTTTTTTCCTATTCAGTTCAGTTCAGTCACTCAGTCGTGTCCGACTCTTTGTGACCCAATGAATCACCAGGCCTCCCTGTCCATCACCAACTCCTGGAGTTGACCCAAACTCGTGTCCATTGAGTCGGTGATGCCATCCAGCCATCTTATCCTCTGTTGTACCCTCTCCTCCTGCCCCCAATCCCTCCCAGCATCAGGGTCTTTTCCAATGAATCAACTCTTCGCATGAGGTGGCCAAAGTATTGGAGTTTCAGCTTCAGCATCAGTCCTTCCAATGAACCCAGGACTGAGCTCCTTTAGGATGGATTGGGTGGATCTCCTTTTTTCTATTACAATCCTGCAAATAAACTTTTGTGTAGATGTCTTAATGAGCATTTCCATAGTGTGTATTTTTAGTAATGGAACTATTGGACAAAGAATATGTATATTTAAAATTTGGCTGATACAATTAAGTTTTCCTCCCCAAAGTTTGCTACTATTTATATTCCCACCAGTGTATGAGAATGTCTACTTCTTCACACTTGATAAGACGCTGGATATTTTCAGGCTTTATATTTCAGTGTGGTGTTGGCACAGGGATTATCAAGTAGCCGAGAACACAGACCACACGTTCATCCAGTGGTGATCTGTGACAGTGCTGACATTGTAGCTCTGAGGGAAGAAAGGATATATATATAGAACAACTGATCTGTTGGAAAAAAACATTGTACTTACATCATACACAAAAATCAATTCTAGATGGAATAAAGACCTAAATGCAAAGGACAATATTCTAAAATGTAGTAAGTTATTATAGGAGAAGTTTTTTGGTTTGCAAGAAGAGGAATTATTTTGATAGACACAAAAAACAAATCATAAATATTAATAACTGCCTATATTAAGACTTCTGTTCAGTAAAAGACATAAAGGAGGTGAAAAGGCAAAGCACATATTAGATGAAGATATCTGCAACAAACACTTATAATCCACAAAGGATTAACATCCAGAATATATAAAGAATGCCTACAATTTACTTTTTAAAAGACATTTTTCCATATAGAAAAATGGTCAGAAGAACCCAAATTTCTCAGAAGATTGGCCCTTAAAAATGTGAAAAATTCTCAAGTTTATCGGTCAGTAGGAAAATGAAAAACTAAAACCACACAATTCTTTCATATGAATGGCAAAAATAAAAAAAAAATGTCAAGGCATGGGCAGAAATGAAGTACAGGACCTGTCATACGTGGTACGTGACAACATATATTGGTACAATTACTTTGCAAAGCAGTTGGACATTCCTATGTTCAATTGAACATGTGGACACCCTCAACCCAGCAAGGCCATTAGGGAACATACTTGAAAATACTTTTAAAAAAATGAGTGCAGCACTTGAGAATGTCCTTAACCTTATTGTTCTTAAAAGGGGCAGAGGGGAACCTGAGTAGAATTGTAGTGAAGTAGCAGATAAAGGAAGGTCCCAAGGAAGTGTAGACCAACCAGGGATATATGGCTGCTACAATGATCCTTCTGTGTGACACTAGACACACATCACCAGGTCATACTGTGCCATTTATGAAGAAACTGCACCCCTCCTGCTCATCTTTCGGCTTTGGCAGCAGGACTTGGGTTACATACAGTCTCTTTCAGAGTTTGAAGACAGTTGTCATTTATTTGTCATTAAAAAAACAGAATATGCCCTCTGCGATAGGGCTCTTTCCATGACTTTTGTTCTGGGAAAGTCTTTATCTTCAGGATGCAAAGATACTCCTCTCTTCCTTTGGAAAGTGCCAAATCGCATGCAAAGCTCTAAACCATTCAGTTGCTTTGGGGTGCAGCACCATTTCAGGTAAGGCCAAATATTCTAAAAATTAAGTGTGGGTAACTGGACGGCTTGGCTAGTCTGTACAAATAAGTAAAATTTAGTACAAGATGCAGTTTATTTGAAATTACACGTGGGAAACATTGTTTTGGCAGATTAGTATTACTGTGTGTATTTCATGGATAATTCAGTGCCTTGAGTACTAATTTTTAATATAGCATGTTAGAAGTAATAGTTCCTTATTTATGGCACAATCAGAAATACTTCCAAATTCTAGCTCTGTGACCCTGGTTAAGTTACTTACCCTTTCTGTGCCTTCAGTTGCATCATCCTTTAATTGCGGATAACCCAACTCACATGGCTCAGACTGCAGTGAGTCCGCCTGCAATGCGGGAGATCTGTGTTGGAGCCCTGGGTCGGGAAGATCCCCTGGAGAAGGGACGGGCTATCCACTCCAGTATTCTTGCTGGGAGAATTCCATGCACAGGGGAGCCTGGCCTGCTAGGTGGCAAAGAGTCAGACATGACTGAGTGACTTTCACTTTCACAAGGTTACTGTAAGGAGTAAATGCATTAATTTAAATACAGTGCTGAGAGCAGTGTGTGGCATAAAGTGATGAAGTACTGTTAACCTACTTGTCTCAGTGTGGCTGAGACTATTCATTATTTTGAGCGGTCCTGTGTTAGTGGAGTAAGAAGGCACTGTAGATACAGCATGATAGTGATTAAAAGAATCAGGCAGTGGTTGCTGCTGTTTTAACACACTTTGCTGTTCCCTTCAGGGCTGTAGGTTATAGGCACCCCTGGCTAAATTATAAATAATTTAAAAAAATTTTTAAGGTGAACCCCAAAAATTAATAATAACAAAGTCAGGAGCAGCGTTATTTTCACAACGGGCACTGCTCTGTGATACCTCCAAGCTTGATTGTGAGAAAGATTATTTTAGTTCTTGCTATGTAAAGATTTAAAGGTATTATTACCTTTTCCATAGCTTGCAAATGCTTTAATTTTACCGATTTGAATTAAGAGTGGAAAATCAGTGAAACAAGAGGATGAGACCTCGGAGTGCAAAATGAATGTCTTTTCACCACCCAGGAAAAATCAGCACTGCTAAGAGGGAGATGTAGCATATCCGGGTAACATTTTAAGTCAGTGATAATTCGGGTGAAAGGATCATGCAGGATTACGAGCGTTTGCCCTTTTGCTTGTAGCCCACAGATCTGCCGCGGACGCCGTTTCAGACATGCTGAGGAGCGCTCTGCTATGCGCGGCGCTCTGGCTCCTGCGCGCGCAGCCCTTTCCCTGCCCACCCACCTGCAGGTGCGCCTTCCGCGACGCCGCGCAGTGCTCGCGCGGCACGGTGGCCGGCATCGCCGCGCTCGGCCTGCCCACCAACCTCACGCACATCTTGCTCTTCCAAATGGGCCGCGGCACCTTGCAGAACAACAGCTTCAGTGACATGACCGTCCTGCAGCGCCTGTTGCTGTCCGACAGCCACGTTTCCGCCATTGCCCCGGGCACGTTCAACGACCCTATAAAACTTAAAACCCTGAGGTTATCGCGCAACAAGATCACTCATCTCCCAAGCGCACTGTTGGATAACCTGGTGCTCCTGGAACAGTTGTTTCTGGACGGCAATGAACTAAAGAGCCTTGACCAAAACCTGTTTCAGAAACTGGTTCACCTGCAGGAGCTCTTTCTGAACCAAAACCAACTCGCTTTCCTGCCTGCTAGCCTCTTCACACACCTGGGGAACCTGAAATTGTTGGATTTGTCGGGAAACAATTTGACCCACCTGCCCGAGGGGTTGTTTGGGGTCCAGGTTAAGCTTCAGAAGCTTCTGCTCCACTCGAACCGGCTGGCCTCTCTGGAGTCGGGGCTGTTGGACAGCCTGCGCGCCCTGACGGAGCTGCAGCTCCACACCAATAACCTCCGTTCCATCGTCCCCGGAGCCTTCGACCGGCTGCGAAGCCTGAGCTCCTTGACCCTTTCCGAAAACCGCCTCGAGTTCCTGCCCTCTGCCCTCTTTTTTCATTCGCACAATCTGACCTTCCTGACCCTGTCTGAGAACCCGCTGGAGGAACTCCCCAAGGTGCTCTTCGGGGAGATAGGCGGCCTGCGGGAGCTGAGGCTGAAAAGCACCCAGCTGCGCACCCTGCCGGCCGCCGCCTTCCTCAACCTCACTGGCCTGCGCGTCCTGGAGGTGTCGCTGAGCCCGAGGCTGAGCGCGCTCCCGGAGGACGCCTTCCGAGGCCTCGGCGAGCTGCAGGTGCTCGCCCTGAGCTCCACAGGCCTGGCCTCCCTCCCCGCCGGCCTGCTCCGCGGCCTCTGCAGGCTGCGCCACGTGTCGCTGCGCAGCAATCGGCTGCGCGCCTTACCCAGCGCTCTCTTCCGCAACCTCAGCAGCCTGGAGGAGGTCCAGCTCGACCACAACCAGCTGGAGACCCTGCCGGGCGACGCGTTTGAAGCTCTGCCCCGGCTGGCGGGGGTCCTGCTGGGACACAATCCCTGGCGCTGCGACTGTGGCCTGGGGCCGTTCCTGGCGTGGTTGCGGCGGCACGCGGGCCTCGTGGGTCGAGCCGAGCCCCCGCGGTGTCACGGGCCCGGGCCGCACGCCGGCCGACTGCTCTGGACCCTGCAGGCCGGCGACCTCGGCTGCCCGCGCTCCGAGTCGTGGACCCGGCCGGTGGCTGAGGGCCAAAGTCAGGACCATAGCCTGTTCTGGGGTCTTTATTTTCTGCTTTTAGCTGCTCAGGCCCTAATTACCGGGATCATTGTGTTTGCGATGATTAAACTCTGCAGGCTCTTTCGGAAATTAGTCACAGAGCTCTGGTTTGAGGCGGTGAGAAAACCTTGCAATTAATTTAAACGTGACCGGAGTATTTGCGGACGCGGCTCCGGAGAGAGCCCAGACCCGCTGACGCTATCTTCCTCTCCCTTCCTCCTCTGCCATGTCCTTGCCTCCTTCTCTCCTCCCCGTTCAGTGACCCCCCTCCTTCTGAGCCCCCGTACCATTTACAGTGGTAAACCGTGACTGTCTGTTGTGCCTGTCTGCCTACCCACAGTGTGCTCCTGGCCGCGCGGACTGCGAGGCCCCTCCCTGTGCCCACAGTCAGGGGTCGGTGGGTGGGGTGACGACGGCGGTCTCTGAACTGTGAACTGAGGGTTGGGTGCAAAGGAGACAGCCAGCTCCAGGCCAGGGCCTGCTTCCTGCACCTGGTAGATGTCTGGCAAATGTTTGCGAAATGAATAAATAGAATGCATGGGATCCGGCGATGGTGGCTTTTCCTAGGGGAGAAGATGGGTTGCTCTCTTTCCCTTTATCTGAAAAGCAGAACTCTTTCACAGTTCTTTTCGTCCCGTTTTTTCTCACTTTACGTATGTCTGACCTGTCGGATTTGGGGGAAAGTGCTGAACTCCATCCACGCAAGAGTGTGGATAGGCTTGTGTGACTGATGATGGGATGAGAGAGAGACAACCCAGCCCTCCCTCTAAGAGCTCGGTACCCAGCACGGTGCAGGCTGAGTGCCCAGGAGCTGGAGAAGGGCGGGCATCAGGAAGGGTGGGACGTTCCAGGGGCTCTCAGTGTGCTGCTGGGAGATGCTGTTGATCGAGACTGTCCCCGGCTGCTGCGAGCCGAGGAGCCCTGCTCTGCTTGTTCACGTGATGTGTGAGTTCCTACTGGAGTCCCACAAGGGTGAAGTCTGTCATTTCGACACTGGGTTTCATTTCCTGGAACTAAACGCTACCTCATTTCACAAGCATTTACGGGACACCTGACAGTGACAGGTATTCATGAATGTAATGATAAGCTTGGGTTCTAGTTTATTATGCTCGGATCACGTTCTCATTTATTCCAATTGAAGGCAGTAAAACCCTCCTTTCTTTAATTGGGTGTCTGCTTGGGAGAAGCAGTAGTTAAAGCATGGGCTGGAGAAGAGTCAGAAACTGGTGGTTGGGATCCCAGCTCCACCTACTAACTGCATAGGTCTGTGGGCAACACCCCTGAAATCTTCAAGCCTTGGTTTCCTCATCCCTGGAAAGGGATAAATAGTACCTGCCTCTTAGAGTCGTTGTAAGAACTAAAGACAAGCTTCTGATGACTTAGCCCAGTGCCCTGCATACAGTAAATGCTCAATAAATGGTAGCTCTTATTATTAAAGGGCAAGCAATTATTACTGCTGTCATAATTTTAAAAGAGCTTTGAGCTGGTAGGTTTTTTTTTTTTCTTTTTTCCTCTGTTGTATTTAAAGGTGAGACCAAACATCCTGGAATGGGTGCTTACATTCAAGTTAGTCTGTCTTCACTTGTGAGTGGTCTCAGCCCTGTGCGGTCAGGCTCTGTGCTCAGGGTCCAGAGAAATAGATCCTCCAACAACAACCACTGCGTACGGAGCAGGAAGAGCTGGGGGTTTCTGGCATTTGTAGGTGCACTTCATTTTCAAGGTCAGGTTCAGATGTCTCCTCCTGGTGAAGTCTTCCTAGCAGACTAAAAGTGTCCCCTTCTGTGTAATCCCTCTCAGGCTGTCAGGCATTGGGCATGCTCCCCACCCCATCTGACCCGCTCACCTTGCACTCTAGGGGAATGTGTGTATGTGTGTATGTGTGTGCCTCCTTATTTATTTCCACTCCTCCACACTTTGAAACTACGTACAGGATAAAACTCAGACTTTTATTTTTGATGGACTGTGTTCTCCAGTCCTAACTGCCATGCTTTCTTGCAAGGATGAAATAATCCAGGCCACTGCTATATGGGGCTTGATAGAAGTTGGCTATTCGGAGAAGGCCATGGCACCCCACTCCAGTACTCTTGCCTGGAAAATCCCATGGACGGAGGAGCCTGATGGGCTGCAGTCCATGGGGTCACGAAGAGTCGGACGAGACTGAGTGACTTCACTTTCACTTTTCACTTTCATGCATTGGAGAAGGAAATGGCAACTCACTCCAGTGTTCTTGCCTGGAGAATACCAGGGCCGGGGGAGCCTGGTGGGCTGCCGTCTGTGGGGTCCCACAGAGTCGGACACATCTGAAGCGACTTAGCAGTCGCAGCAGCAGAAGTTGGCTATTACTGTGATTTGCTCTCTTAGAACACAGCATGTTCTAACGCAGCTCAATGCCTTTTCGCACATGTGTTTATTCAGCAATTGTTTACTGACAACCTCCTCTGTACTAGGCACTCTTCTAAGCAGAAGGATAAAGAAGCAAATAAAAATAGCAAATTAAACAAAATGTTTACATTTTGGTGTCCCCCTTCAGCTAAAACATCTCCCCCAAACTCCTGGTCATTATCTTCAAACATTCAGAAACGTGTAGAGAATGTCTTTGGACACCTTAACCAGCTGTGTCAAATCTTTATACTTTGCTTTATTTGCTTCAAATGTTTTTTTTTTTAATTCAATTTTAATTAAAAAAAAATTATACATGTGTTCCCCATCCTGAACCCTCCTCCCTCCTCCCTCCCCATACCATCCCTCTGGGTCGTCCCAGTGCACCAGCCCCAAGCATCCAGCATCGTGCATTGAACCTGGACTGGCATCTCATTTCATACATGACATTTCACATGTTTCAATGCCATTCTCCCAAATCTTCCCACCCTCTCCCTCTCCCACAGAGTCCATAAGCCTGTTCTAT
Source organism: Bos mutus (assembly GCF_027580195.1). Classification (NCBI taxonomy): domain Eukaryota; kingdom Metazoa; phylum Chordata; class Mammalia; order Artiodactyla; family Bovidae; genus Bos; species Bos mutus. The sequence goes on from NC_091617.1 coordinate 72,253,385, forward strand.
ACATCAGTGTCTCTTTTGCTGTCTTGTATACAGGGTTATCGTTACCATCTTTCTAAATTCCATATATATGCGTTAGTATACTGTATTGGTGTTTGTCCTTCTGGCTTACTTCACTCTGTATAATAGGCTCCAGTTTCATCCACCTCATTAGAACTGATTCAAATGTATTCTTTTTAATGGCTGAGTAATACTCCATTGTGTATATGTACCACAGCTTTCTTATCCATTCATCTGCTGATGGACATCTAGGTTGTTTCCATGTCCTGGCTATTATAAACAGTGCTGCGATGAACATTGGGGTACACGTGTCTCTTTTTCCTTCTGGTTTCCTCAGTGTGTATGCCCAGCAGTGGGATTGCTGGATCATAAGGCAGTTCTATTTCCAGTTTTTTAAGGAATCTCCACACTGTTCTCCATAGTGGCTGTACTAGTTTGCATTCCCACCAACAGTGTAAGAGGGTTCCCTTTTCTCCACACCCTCTCCAGCATTTATTATTTGTAGACTTTTGGATCGCAGCCATTCTGACTGGTGTGAAATGGTATCTCATAGTGGTTTTGATTTGCATTTCTCTGATAATGAGTGATGTTGAGCATCTTTTCATGTGTTTGTTAGCCATCTGTATGTCTTCTTTGGAGAAATGTCTATTTAGATCTTTGGCCCATTTTTTGATTGGGTCATTTATTTTTCTAGAGTTGAGCTGTAGGAGTTGCTTGTATATTTTTGAGATTAGTTGTTTGTCGGTTGCTTCATTTGCTATTATTTTCTCCCATTCTGAAGGCTGTCTTTTCACCTTGCTAATAGTTTCCTTTGATGTGCAGAAGCTTTTAAGTTTAATTAGGTCCCATTTGTTTATTTTTGCTTTTATTTCCAATATTCTTGGAGGTGGGTCATAGAGGATCCTGCTGTGATGTATGTCGGAGAGTGTTTTGCCTATGTTCTCCTCTAGGAGTTTTATAGTTTCTGGTCTTACATTGAGATCTTTAATCCATTTTGAGTTTATTTTTGTATATGGTGTTAGAAAGTGTTCTAGTTTCATTCTTTTACAAGTGGTTGACCAGATTTCCCAGCACCACTTGTTAAAGAGATTGTCTTTAATCCATTGTATATTCTTGCCTCCTTTGTCAAAGATAAGGTGTCCATATGTGCGTGGATTTATCTCTGGGCTTTCTATTTTGTTCCATTGATCTATATTTCTGTCTTTGTGCCAGTACCATACTGTCTTGATAACTGTGGCTTTGTAGTAGAGCCTGAAGTCAGGTAGGTTGATTCCTCCAGTTCCATTTTTCTTTCTCAAGATCGCTTTGGCTATTCGAGGTTTTTTTGTATTTCCATACAAATTGTGAAATTATTTGTTCTAGCTCTGTGAAGAATACCATTGGTAGCTTGATAGGGATTGCATTGAATCTATAAATTGCTTTGGGTAGTATACTCATTTTCACTATATTGATTCTTCCAATCCATGAACATGGTATATTTCTCCATCTATTAGTGTCCTCTTTGATTTCTTTCACCAGTGTTTTATAGTTTTCTATATATAGGTCTTTAGTTTCTTTAGGTAGATATATTCCTAAGTATTTTATTCTTTTCGTTGCAATGGTGAATGGAATTGTTTCCTTAATTTCTCTTTCTGTTTTCTCATTATTAGTGTATAGGAATGCAAGGGATTTCTGTGTGTTGATTTTATATCCTGCAACTTTACTATAATCATTGATTAGTTCTAGTAATTTTCTGGTGGAATCTTTAGGGTTTTCTGTGTAGAGGATCATGTCATCTGCAAATAGTGAGAGTTTTACTTCTTCTTTTCCAATTTGGATTCCTTTTATTTCTTTTTTTCTGCTCTGATTGCTGTGGCAAAAACTCCAAAACTATGTTGAATAGTAATGGTGAAAGTGGGCACCCTTGTCTTGTTCCTGACTTTAGAGGAAATGCTTTCAATTTTTCACCATTGAGGATAATGTTTGCTGTGGGTTTGTCATATATAGCTTTTATTATGTTGAGGTATGTTCCTTCTATTCCTGCTTTCTGGAGAGTTTTATCATAAATGGGTGTTGAATTTTGTCAAAGGCTTTCTCTGCATCTATTGAGATAATCATATGGTTTTTGTTTTCAATTTGTTAATGTGGTGTATTACATTGATTGATTTATGGATATTGAAGAATCCTTGCATCCCTGGGATAAAGCCCACTTGGTCATGGTGTATGATCTTTTAATGTGTTGTTGGATTCTGATTGCTAGAATTTTGTTTAGGATTTTTGCATCTATGTTCATCAGTGATATTGGCCTGTAGTTTTCTTTTTTGGGATCTTTGTCAGGTTTTGGTATTAGGGTGATGGTGGCCTCATAGAATGAGTTTGGAAGTTTACCTTCCTCTGCAATTTTCTGGAAGAGTTTGAGCAGGATAGGTGTTAGCTCTTCTTTAAATTTTTGGTAGAATTCAGCTGTGAAGCCGTCTGGACCTGGGCTTTTGTTTGCTGGAAGATTTTTGATTACAGTTTCAATTTCCGTGCTTGTGATGGGTCTGTTAAGGTTTTCTATTTCTTCCTGGTTGAGTTTTGGAAAGTTGTACTTTTCTAAGAATTTGTCCATTTCTTCCTCGTTGTCCATTTTATTGACATATAATTGTTGATAATAGTCTCTTATGATCCTTTCAAATGTTTTTTTAACCAAATAAAATGCAACAGATAAATGTGAAGGCTCCTGTCTCTGTCTTTCCCCTGTTCCTATTCCTTTCCTTAGAGGTAACCACATTAATAAATTGAATTTTTCACATCCCTAGGTGTCTTTTTATACTCTTACTACATGTGCCCACAACTCTCTAAGCAAATGGAATCCTTTGCCTATTTTCAAGATTGTATATAAATGCTACTTTGCATATAGTATTAAAATTTTTTCCTGGGCTCACATTTTTTAGATTTATCCACATGAAGTATTTGGCTCTAGTTCATTGTAATAGCTACATAATAGTGAATGAATACACCACAACTTATCTGTTCTCTTGTTGATGGACATTCACTCCCAGTGTTTTTTTTTTCTTTTCTTTTTATGCCCCATTACTCTACAATTTCACCAACTCTTGATAACATCAAAATTTTAAATTTCTGTCAATCTGAAAAGTATGAAATAATATCTCATAGCTATTTTATATTTCCCTGATAACTAGTGAACTTGAACTTATTTTTAAATGTTTATTGAGTGTTTTGATCTTTCTTTGAATTATCTGTGTATATACATCAACCAGTTCATGATGGGACATTTTGTCTTTTCATTATTACTAATTTGTAATAACTCTGTACATATCCTGGACACTAATGTTCTGTAAATTATATTCTTTGCAATTATCTTTTTTCACTATCTGACTTTCTTAAAAAATAATTGTATTTATGTGGCTGTTCCAGGTCTTTGTTGCTGTGTGAGCTTTTCCCGAGTTGCAGAGATCAGGGGCTACGTTTTGTTATGTGCTCAGGCTTCTCATTGCAGTGGCTTCTCTTGTCGTGGAGCCTGGGCTCTAGAGCACAGATTCAATAGTTGTGGCGCATGGGCTTAGTTCATCCACGGCATGTGGGATCTTCCTGGACCAGGGATCAAACCTGTGTCTTCTCCACTGGCAGGTGGATTCTCTACCACTGAGCCACCAGGACTGAAGCAATTTAGCACTCATAGACTTTTGTCTTATGGATGCAGTCTCTTGGATTTCTCTTAGGATAATAGAATTTAAAATTTCCTAGTTTTTTTTAAAACTTTTTAAAAAGCCTCTTGATGAAAGTGAAAGTGGAGAGTGAAAAAGTTGGCTTAAAGCTCAACATTCAGAAAACGAAGATTGTGGCATTCGGTCCCATCACTTCATGGCAAATAGATGTGGAAACAGTGGAAACAGTGTCAAACTTTATTGTTTTGGGCTCCAAAATCACTGCAGATGGTGACTGCAGCCATGAAATTAAAAGGCGCTTACTCCTTGGAAGGAAAGTTATGTCAACCTAGATAGCATATTGAAAAGCAGAGACATTACTTTGCCAACAAAGGTCCGTCTAGTCAAGGCTATGGTTTTTCCTGTGGTCATGTATGAATGTGAGAGTTGCACTGTGAAGAAAGCTGAGTGCCAAAGAATTGATGCTTTTGAACTGTGGTGTTGGAGAAGACTCTTGAGAGTCCCTTGGACTGCAAGGAGATCCAACCAGTCCATTCTGAAGGAGATCAGCCCTGGGATTTCATTGGAAGGAATGATGCTAAAGCTGAAACTCCAGTACTTTGGCCACCTCATGCAAAGAGTTGACTCATTGGAAAAGTCTCTGATGCTGGGAGGGATTGAGGGCAGGAGGAGAAGTGGATGACAGAGGATGAGATGGCTGGATGGCATCACTGACTCGATGGACGTGAGTCTGAGTGAACTCCAGGAGATGGTGATGGACAGGGAGGCCTGGCATGCTGCGATTCGTGAGGTCGCAAAGAGTCGGACATGACTGAGCTACAGAACTGAGCTGAACTGATTGCCAATTGACAAACAGTTTTGTGATAGTTTCAGGTAAATGGTGAAGCGACTCAGCCATACATATACATGTGTTCATTCCCCCAAACTCCCCCTCCCATCCACATGAACAGAGTTCCACGTGTACAGTAGGTCCTTGTTGGTTACCCAAAATTTTGAGGTTTTAAAGGCTTCCTTTCTCAGCTGTATCTATTTTCTCTGGGATTTGTTGTTGTTGTTTGCTTTCCTTAAGTGCTTGGTTATTGGCTCATACTTGAAAAGTGAGGCAATAAAAATCACCAACTCTGAGAGCTTTGTGTGCATGGGCAAGCTTCATGTTAAGAGTTCTGGAGTAGCAGGCTGAGTATTATCCTGGGGATCTCGACAGGCCAGAATATTTGTGGAGGGTTGTTTTCTCTAGCACAATGTAATTTTAAAAACTAATTTAGTAGCTTTCAAACAGCCCCCTGGATTTTAATCCCATATCTCATACCCACCTGTCCTGCACTGAGTGAGTGAAAGTCACTCAGTCGTGTCCGACTCTTTGTGACCCCATGGACTGTAGTTCATGGAATCGCCAGGCCAGAATACTGGAGTGGGTAGATTTTCCCTTCTCCAGGGGATCTTCCCAACCCAAGGTTTGAACCCAGGTCTCCCACATTGCACGAGAATTCTTTACCAACTGAGCTATCAGGGAAGCCTAAAAACTGTCCTGCATTGTTCCTGGTATAATCAATTTTCAAACCTCTCTGGAGCTCTGTTAGTTCCATAAATGTGCTGAAATCTCTAGTCCATTGATAATCTTTTTCCATTCCCTGTGATGTAGTGGGTTTATCATTTCAGTTCCTTTACTGCTATCTAAGTGGGGTCCCTGGAGGGAGAGGAGATAAATGGGGACAATCAATTTGCATGTGTAACTGCAAGTCCATTCATTTCTTTTCTCCAAGTTTCCAATCCCCTCTCCCCACAGTGTGTTGTAATTGGCTTCTCTTTCTGGAATGACTGCAAGTTGGACTTTGAATCTCTGCTGACATTGGGATTGACCAAGTCTGTTTTGGGAGAAGTCACTCTGGGCTTCCCAGCTTTTAAAAATCACCATTACTACCAGGGCGTGTCCAAGGCAGGGAGATTCCGAGACTCACTGCCCAGTCATTGCACACACCCTCATTAGGCATCTGGAATGTTACAACATGATTTCCTCACCATCATAAAGAGACAAGCATTAATTGAATTCAGTGGCTGGATCCAGAGTACAGAGAGCCTGAAATGCCCCCAGCAGAGGGAAACAGTAAACAGCCCCTCCCCAATGACACTCTTCCTCCATCCCCTTCCACCTCTCTGTTGATGCTTCCAGGTGCTTCTTGACTTTTATTACCCCAGCACAGATATTGATATTTTCAAGTCCACTGCTTGGGAGGGTTCTGTGTTCCAGCATCTGCCGCATTCAACCAAGCTTTATTAAACATCTAATACATGCTTAGTACCATGAAACCAATTTTCCTAACCCTCAAACTGCCCTGAGAGGTAGTTGTTATTATCCCACTTTATTGATGAGAAAACTGAGGTCCAGAGTGGAGCAGTGATGTACCTAAGGTTATGATTGGCAGAGCTGTCTGTGAGCTCTAGTCTCCTGGCTTCTGGCCTAGACTATTCCAAGCCCCCAGTGCTTCTCCTGGTATGGACAGGTCACCTGCTCAATCCAGGACATGATGATTATGGGAGGCAAGCATCAGGAGGACATTCTTTTGTGGTTGTAGACATCCTGACCTAGGAGTTCTAGTCCCTTAAGCCTACTGGGGGCTCCCTGAGAGCTGAGAGTTATTTGGGGGGCTTTGGTTGCTGAGAAGGAGGAAAGAAGAGAGACAAAGAGAGAGGAATAGGGAAGAAAAAAGAGTGGGAGAGAGGTAGTTGAGAGGAGAAGGAAACAAGAGAAAGGAAGTTCTGACAGTGGCTGCAAGGGTGGCCTCGACCCAGCAGTCACCATCAAGAGCCCACGGGAGGCACTGTTGTGCGGTGGGAGTGGCAGAGGGTTGGTCTCAGCTGTGGGTCTCAGCAATGCCACCGACTGACTTCCCCCATCCTTTTGGGGGTATTATCAGAGTCAAAGAAAGGGAATTCCCTAACAGTCCACTGGTTAAAGCTCCACTGCTGGGTGAGTAGTTTCGATCCTTGGTTGGGAAACTATGATCCCACATGTCGCATGTAGCCCAAAAAAATCGAGTCTAAGATGATCATGGGTGTAAAAGTGCATTGTAAACCAGAGTTCTGTTCAGCAGGGAATGGTCTCCTTGTTGTCAGCACACCATGAGGGCAGGTGGTTTTTGATCCATGGCCTCCACATTTCAGAGAATAACCCAGAACAGTCCTGCTCAACACAAAGAAGACCCAGCATTGAAAAACACAGCAGAGGATGCAAAGGGACAACAGGAACAGTCCTGCTCAACACAAAGAAGACCCAGCATTGAAAAACACAGCAGACGATGCAAAGGGACAGCAGGGACACAAGCCTTTCCCATGGTCCTGGCCTCCCCCCACAGGCCCTGCAGCCCAGAGCACCCACATTCCCCTCGACCACCATAGCGGGGGCTGCCAGACTGAACCCCAGGAGAACCCCGGAGAGCTGGGGGCTGTCTCTGCCTTGACAGAAGGCAGAAAGCTGGGCCTCTTTCCTGGCTCCAAACTCCTAGCAATTCAGATCCTCAGTGACATCAAAAGAGAAACAGAAAATGTCAGTATTTCCGTGTTTTTACCCCCTTCAAACTCAAGGTCAAAGTCAGCCTCAGTTTAAATTCTTTTCAGTTAATTTGTAGGGCAGAGGTAGAGGAGAGGACTGCAGTGAAACCCTGCAGCCCACCCAGCTTTGGGAATGCTAGTGTTCTGAGTTACTGGCCTCGAGTCTCCAGCATCGGCAGGCATGTTCTTCACCACTAGCGCCACCTGGGAAGCCTCCTGCATACAACTACAACGCCTTAAAGAATCTATTCCCACAAGCAATTAGTTATTCCCTGTGGAACACAATGGCCAAAATAATGGCCACCAAAGATGTCCAGGTTTTAGTCCCCAAACCTATGAATGTATAGTTTACCTTACAAGGCAAACGGGGTTTTGCAGAAGTGATTGGGTTTAGGATCTTGAGTTGAGAAGATTATCCAGGTGAACCCAATCACAAGGGTTCTCATAAGTGAAGGGAGGCAGAAGCTGGAGAAAGAATTGAAGATGTGACGACAATGCTATTGGCTTTGAAGATGGAGACAGGGGGCCCTGAGTCAAGGCATGCAGGCAGCCTATAGCAGCTGGAAAAGGCAAGGATGTGGATCCTCTTCTGGTACCTCCTGAAGGAGCCCAACCCGGCTGACACCTTTGACCAGGGAGACACATGTTGGGTTGGTGGTCATTCATTATTACAGCAACAGGAAACTAACTTTTCCCATTTCCATGCCTCGATCACAGCATCTAGCAATGTTTACTGTAATTCTACATGTACGAATCTCCTTAACTGGGCTTCTTGGAATAAAAGCTATATATTAAGTAGCCTTCTGCCATGGGGCTCCTGGGTCTAATAGGTGCTCAGAGCTTGCTCTCCTAAATGAATATTCCTTACCTAATTTGAACTCCAGAATCAGACCTGACAGAGGTCAGCTGCCACACAGATGTCCTGTCTTTTAAAGAATTAAATATTCTTCCTTTTTAAGGTTTTGGAAAATCAGGATTTACCATGCATGTAATTATGAGCATAGGTTCACGTAACTGTTCTCTGAGAAATTGTGGCCTTTGTGTGTGTGCCTCTGAAGCTTAGAGAAGAGATGGCAGGAAGGAGAAGGGGCCTGTGGATAAGCTGCCTCCTTAGGTCTCTAGGAGGGTGATTTGAGATGTTGGCCTTCACCTTGAATGTTATGTGGAACCAGGATTAGTAATTAATCTAGTGGAGGCAGTGTAATAGAAAATGATTAGGGCAAAGGGTGGGAAGGGGAGCTGGTGAAAGACTGGAACCCAGGTATATGGAAACTGGTTGAGATAAGCAGGGGTGTTTAGTCTGGAAAGGAGAGGATTTGAGGGGCTGATCTCTGTGTTTAGGGCTTCCCAGGTGGCATTCATGGTAAAGAATCCACTTGCCAATGTAGGAGACACGAGAGACTGGGGTTCAATCCCTGGGTCGGGAAGATCCCCTGGAGGAGGGAATGGCAACCCACTCCAGTATTCTTGCCTGGAGAATCCCATGGACAGAGGAGCCTGGCAGGTTACAGTCCACGGGGTCGCAGAGTCGGACACCACTGAGCACGCATACATCACTGTGTTTAACCAGTTCAGGGTTGCTATGGGGAAGGGAGAGGGACTTGTTCCCTCTCCCCTTTGGTCCCAAGGGACAGAAGGAGGACCACTTGGCAGGGAACACACGGTGGGTGGTGGGGGAGACGCTTGGCCCAAGGATTGGAGTGGCCGTCACATGGGGGCATGAGCTGTCTCTGTGAGCTGCTCAAGCTGCAGCTGAGCCACCCGGAGATGGAAGGAATTCCAGTGTTTGATGGAGACAGGTGTGAGGCTGGATCATGCCCTTTAAGATCCCTTCTCCCTCACATGGCCTGTGATTACTCTACCTTGCCCCGGTTGACCTGGGCAAATATGGGTGTAACCCACTGCCCAGACTCTGGCCTCCGGAGACACTGGCCATGGCCTTGTTGAGCTGCTTTGAACAAAAAGGAAGAGCAATTTGCTGACACTGTGTTGGTGTCGGTGCCTAATGCCCTGGGGTCAGTCCCGTCCTCAGACTTAAAGCCTGCTGTCCCAACAGCAGGATTTTTGCAGCTTGCTCTTTTCGGGGAGGAGGCCTGTCACTGGCCAGCAGGGCCTCCCAGGGGTTTATATTCCAGATTGCTTTGGAAAAGCTCAGTCCTAGGTTCCCACAGTCCTTTGAGGGCTGGCCCCTGGCCAAAATGTGTGTTTGCTTTTCTCCTCACTTCCTGTGCCCTTCCTCTAGATACCCACTCCCCCAGCTCCTCCACTCCGCCCCCCAGGGATCAGATCCTCACTCTGATACTGACCAGCTGTGTGACTGTGAATGCCTTCTTTCCCTTCCCTGGGCCTTAGTGCCCCCACTGGTAAAGTAAGGGTCTGAATCAGAAGGCCCCTCCCACTCTGATGCTACGGGAGCCCAGAGTCTAGACCATGAAAAAAACACTTCCCTCCTTTGTCCGTCTGCCTCTGTCCTTTCAAAGACAAATCCCTGCCACTTGTCTCCCCACCCTAGGCTGCCCTTGAATAGTTGAGTGTCTCATCTCCTTCCTAATACTTAAGCAACTACAGAGTCTGAGTCTGTCCAAGTGTCTCTGTCCCCATATGCATTCTTACCACCTTTGCAGAAGCGCATTTTAGCGTTGTTCTCATGACTCCTGGTTGGAGGCCACCCGGCGAGGTCCCCTCTGAGCCCTGGGTTCAGTTGGCGCTGTGGCTGGGCCCAGGGCTCCCTGCTAACAGGGAACAGAGCCTGCCTGTCCTGCAGCAGCTGCCTGCTGCCTCATCCCTGCCACCCTCTGGCAGTCCTGGAATCTCACTCATCCTAGCGTAATGGCAAGAGTTCTCTGGGTGATCCTGGCCCTGCTCTCTCCCCGCCACCGATGGCTGGACACAGGTGTTCTTGGAACAATTATGGTGAGACCTGGGTGAGGAAGTGTTTTGTAAGCGGCAGAGTTCTCTGTGAGGAATGACCACATCTGGGAGGTCCACTGGGACAGTAAGGCAGGGCCTCCTGGTGGCTGGGCTCTCCCTGGTAGCATCGGGGGAGGCATGTTAGGTCAACTGGGGCTAGTGGGCTTAGACACGTTGAGTCAGATGCTTCCTGGAAAGAGAGAAAGAGCAAGACAGAGACAGAGAGACAGAACGAGACGAAGACTGCGTGTGGACTCCATCTTGGCCACGCCCCTCACTGCAGTGCCCTCGGCCAGTTCTCCGTCTCTGTGATCTCAGTCCCCTCAACTGCAAATCGAGAAATTTGTTCTCAATGTCAGACCACCACAAGCCCCTGCTCTCAGTGAGTTTCAGTGAACTCAAGGCTCTTCTCTGCCTCCCTGGGACGCCTGAGTTGTCACCAAGGCTGAGGCAGCAGGGAACCAGAGTGGTCTGGGCAGAGGAGGGAGCCAGTGGGGCCATGGAGATCCCTGCTTGGACTCTACCCGCACAGCCCTCTCGCACTGAGGCATCAGCCTCCTGACGGGCCTGCAGTGCCAGCCTCTTAATCAGAGCCCTGCCCTTTGGACGTGGCTTATAGACCGAGTTATGGGATGTAATTTAAACACCCAGTGGAAAACCAGTTCCCACATCTTTGTTTCTTCCTGAGGAACACCTGCTTCTGCTCAGATTAACCAGGTGGTGAAGCAGTTTTTTACATTCCCACCGATAAACCCATACAGAAAAGTACATGAATCACATGTGTGCCACTGGATGAATGATCAGAAAATGAAGTTTGAAGTGTCCACTTTGAGTATCCTTCAGAATCTTTTTAGTCCTTCTCTTTTGCTTTTCCTCCCTCTTTCCTTCTTCCTTTTAACTTAGGTTTTGTTTATAAATGTTTTGTTACATTTTATTTTGTTGTTGTTCAGTCACTCAGTGGTGTCTGACTCTTTGTGGCCCCGTGGATTGCAACACCTCAGGCTTCCCTGTCCTTCACCATCTCCCAGAGTTTGCTCAAACTCATGTCCATTGAGTCGGTGATGCCATCCAACCATCTCATCCTCTGTCGTCCCCTTCTCCTCCTGCCCTCAATCTTTCCCAGAATCAGGGTCTTTTCCAAAGAGTCAGCTCATCGCATCTAGTGGCCAAAGTATTGGAGCTTCAGCTTCAGCATCAGTCCATTCAGTGAAAATTCAGGGTTGATTTCCTTCAGGATTGGCTAGTTTGATCTCCTTGCTGTCCAATGGACTCTCAAGTCTTCTCCGGCATCACAGTCCGAAAGCATCAATTCTTCGGTGCTCAGCCTTTATGGTCCAACTCTCACATCCATACATGACTACTGGAAAAACCATAGCTTTGACTAGATGGACGTCATGACTATACAGACCTTTTATTTGAGCTGCCTCAAATCCTTTCTGGAACTGGAAGGGATGAGAGTAAATATGCAAAAAGATGAATGAGTGTCTGGATAAATACACAGTTCTCAGATGACTGGGAAGCTGGTCCACCCAAAGTCACTAGTCCTGAGGACCACGACTCCATCCTAGACATGAGGAAAGGCTTCCCAGGAGGGATGGGTGATAAGAGCAGGAGAAAGCCAGGGGGAATCCTTGTTCAGTCCTGACACCAGCTCTGACATCAGCTCTCTCCTCCTTGTCACTTGTCACCTGGGTCTCCACTCAGCCTGTTAACCACTTGCCACTTCCTTCTAGGTTCCAGCTGTAATAAGCTCCATCACTGCACTTCTGTCTTCAAAATCCTCTGCTGTCAGGAGCAAAGCTTAGTCATGTCCCTTAATTTGTCACCAGGGAAATGACTGATGCCAGAGAAGACAAGCCTGTCATTCCAAGGATTCAGATGATGGCTCTGATGATGGAACCCAGTTACTACCGTCATTTACCCTTGTTTCCCCCTCCGAGCAGTAACCACAGCTTCATTAATGAAGAGCAACAGCTTGTTCAGTTGCCTTATTTCTGATGCGAAAGCTGACCGGAAGGCAGTTTTTTTTTTTTTTTCCTCTATTATTTGTTTGATTTGAGGATTTTTTTTAAATTTTATTTTATTTTTTAACTTTACAATATTGTATTGGTTTTGCCATATACCAAAATGAATCCGCCACAAGTATACATGTGTTCCCCATCCTGAACCCTCCTCCCTCATCCCTCCCCATACCATCCCTCTGGGTCATCCCATTGCACCAGCCCCAAGCATCCAGTATCGTGCATCGGACCTGGACTGGCGACTTGTTTCATATATGATATTATACATATTTCAATACCATTCTCCCAAATCATCCCACCCTCTCCCTCTCCCACAGAGTCCAAAAGACTGTTCTATACATCAGTGTCTCTTTTGCTGTCTCATATACAGGGTTATTGTTACCATCTTTCTAAATTCCATATATATGCGTTAGTATATTGGTGTTTTTCTTTCTGGCTTACTTCACTCTGTATAATAGAAAATGCAGGACTCTAATCTCAATCTCTGACCAAGACTTCTCTAGAATTCAGTTTCCTTTTCTAGAAGAGTGTAGATTTAAACTAGATGAGGTCTAGGGTCCTTTCCAGATCTTGGCTTCCCCCCAACACCTCCCCAAAAGCATATGATTTGGGTGGGTAGTATTGTGAGGACCCTGACCACTTTTAAGTGACAGAAATGGTTCTGGAGAATAACACATGTATAAGCAATTGTTTGAATGAAAGAAGAAACCCCAATTCTGTCTGATACTGATTTTATTTGGAAAAGTTTATAGATTTATTTCCTTTTTGCACAAGTCCTTAAAAGGAGAAATGGGAACCTTGCTATGAAAATATCTCCGTTTCTGAATAGTAGCTGCCATGACCTTTCAAGGTACAGGATTGAATAGATGGCCTAAAAACACAAGTTGGGAGTTTTTTGAAGCAAACAAGGAGCAGAATTACAGAGGCCTCAGCTCAGGCAAGCCATCTGAAGGGGCTCCAATTTGAAATGCTCTTTTTAAGTCCTACTGTGGAACTGAGTTGCTGAAGGCTCCAAGTGCGATGAAACCTCTGAAGAACTATTTATGACAGTCTGTTATTCTGTGAAAAAATCTGGGTCTGGGACTTATTCAGACCCAGCCCAGCGGACTCCCATCCTTCAGGAGCCTCCACTTCCCCAGCCAAGTCTAGAAAGAGCCTGGTTCCCTCTATGCACCTGTGGTGAGAGAAGGCCTTCTCTGATCTTGTTTACCATTTATATATAATAAATAACAACAATAATAAATTAAGCTGGAAGCTGTCGAGTCTGGGAACTGATGTATGTGGTGCACAGTATGGAGTTAAAAGGGTCTGAAATTAGTCAAAATTAAGGTGTTAACCACTCAATCATGTCCAGCTCTCTGCAACTCCATGGGTGGTAGCCTGCCAGGCTCCTTTGTCCATGAAATTCTCCGGGCAAGAATACTGCAGTGGGTAGCCAATCCCTTCTCCAGGGGATCTTCCCGACCCAGGGATTGAACCCAGATCTCCTATTTTACAGGCAGATTCTTTATCATCTGCGCCACTAGGGAAGCCTGAAAGGAGTCAAGGCAAATGCAAATATGAACAAAAATTTCCCACCTCCTTCTATCCCTTCTCTCCTCCCTCCCTCCTTTCTTTCTTCTCCTTTATCAGATGGAATTGGATGAAAATTTATTATTTTTTCACAGAAAAACAGACTGTTATAAATAGTTAGCTCACATAATGTCCCCACTTTATGGATGGGAAAACTGATACCCAAAAGGGAACAGGACTTACTAAGGTCCAGATTCTGGGCTCCTGGCTGTCCCTGACTGTCTTAAACATGTTGGTCTAGCTAAAAGCATCTTCTTGCTCCTTTTTGGGTTGTGCACAGAGAGGCATTTGTAGTGGGAGTGATGAGCCAGGCAAGTTTCTCAAAGTGGGAACCAGGAGAATAAAGCTCCTCAGATAGGGCCCACGCGCCTCTGTGTTTTTGTATAAACTTCAGTCATGTAGGGCATTCAAAACAGACCTGTTCATTCGTGTCATAATTAAGGAAAACACAGCTGCCCTCCCCTCGCTCATCTCTGACCTTTAATTAGGTGTGGTGACGCGCTGGAAGCTGTTCTAGCCATGAGGACCAGGAACTTGCTAGAATAATCATTTCAAAGGCTTCTCTGTTCTATTATGGCATAAAATTTGGAAGTCTCACATTAAAATGTGCAATTAAATGTAACTCAAATAAATTGCTTTAGGCCAAAGAGAACTTTTCCCTTCTTCTAGCTCTGTCCCCTTCCCACTCCGGTCTGTTAACTATTTTAAAACTCCCTGAATCGCTTTGAGGGAAATGGAGGATGGGGCTCTTTGAAAAGCAGTGTTTAAAAAGACATTTGGCAGGCTTGCTGGGGTCAGTCTGTAGATTCTGAGACAGCTACTAGTTAGGCTCATACTGTCCTCCTGGCGTGACTTGAGGCTGCCAGGACAACAAAACAGACTCTGAGGCCTCATGGTCCAGGTGGGCTAGTCTCCTGATAAAGTAAATGAAACCATGGCCACCACCAACCACCCTCCTGGTTTGCAGTCAGCTATTGAAGCCCAAATCTCTCAGCTGGACATACAAGGGTTTCATGATTGACAACCAGCACCCTTCAAACAGTACCCTTTCCTGCCTTTGATCACCCCGTGGCCCTTGTCTGGAATGCTTCTTCATCCACCTCAAACCCTTTCAGAACCCCATTCACTCTCTGAAGCCTGCAACCCCCCAGCCATGGCTTCCTTGATCGGTCTTGGCTGGGGAACCTTGCCCTCTTCTGTCCTTTCCGGACACTCCGCTTGCATGAGGTCAGGAACTGTTTTAGTTTGGGATGCTTTATGGTGGCTGTTTATGTGTCTCAGGCCCCTGAGACTGACCTCTCAGGATGCGGCCTTGAAGGTCACTCCAGTTTGTCTCTGCAGTTTGTCCCTATGAGTGCCTACCAGGAGCTCAGCTGACGGCCACAAAGGTTTGCTGGGACGTCTGCTCGTCTGGACTGTGAGCCTAACCTATCCCTGTGGCCCGACCTGCACGACTCACTTAGCAAAAGAGCGTTTCACTCGAGGTCTGGTCCTGAGCAATGGAGGCCCCTCCTGAGAAATGCTGAGCCCTCGATCATAGGGGCCGGCATGGAGGATGGGGTCTTTAAAATATGGGGAATTTAAGGAACGTTTTCTTCAATGTAAAAATCATCAAATCAATTACAGAAAATGCGGAAAAATTACAGAAGACAAAAAATTATAGGGGAGGGAAAGATGGCTCATATGCTCGTCACCCAGAGGCAGGCCAGTCTCTCTCAAAGGCTCAGACATGTCTGCTGGGTGAAGTGAGCTGAGTTCCGGCCAGAGCAGAAGGGTGGGTTCTATGACCTGTCCATGTCCATCTGAACCAGGAACCAGCTTCCTTAGTCTCTATATTTATCTTTGATAATGTTTTCAGAAAGGCCTACTTTTCAATTGCATAGAAAAATATCTCACCAGTTAAACAATAATCTTCAATTCTGTCCAGTATAATTCAGTATGAGAATTGTTCACACATATATATTATATACATATATGTATCTCATATATATATCTATATATATATGAGATATATATATAGTTGTTGTTGTTCAGTCACTAAGTCATGTTTGACTCTTTGCAACTCCATGGACTGCACCACGCCAGGCTTCTCTGTCTCTCACCATCTTCCAGAGCTTGTTCAAACTCGTGTACATTGAGTCAATGATGCCATCCAACCATCTCATCCTCTGTTGTCTCTTTCTCCTTCTGCCTTCAATCTTTCCCAGCATCAGGGGCTTTTCCAATGAGTTGGCTTTTTGCATCAGGTGGCCAAAGTATTGGAGCTTCAGCTTCAGCATCAGTCCTTCCAATGAATATCCAGGGTTGATTTCCTTTATAATTGACTGGTTGGATCTCCTAGCAGTCCAAGGGACTCTCAAGAGTCTTCTCCAACACCACGGTTCAAAAGCATCAATTCTTTGGCTTTCAGCCTTCTTTATGGCCCAAATCTCACATCCGTACATGACTACTGGAAAAACCATAGCTTTGACTAGATGGACCTTTGTCTAGATGGACCTTTGTCAGAAAAATGATGTCTCTGCTTTTCAATACACTGTCTAGGTCTGTTATAGATTTCTTTCAAGGAGCAAGCGTCTTTTAATTTCATTTCTCAGGTCATCATCTTCATTGATTTTGGAGCTCAAGAAAATAAAGTCTGTCACTGTTTCATTTTTTTCCATCTATTTGCCATGAAGCCATGCCATGATTTTTAGTTTTTTGAATGCTGAGTTAAGAGCCAGCATTTTCACTCTCCTCTTTCACTTTCATCAAGAGGCTCTTTAGTTCCTCTTCACTTTCTGCCATGCGTATCTCTAAATGACTTGAAAGATAAGTGTACACCCATGTTAATTGCAGCATTATTCATAATAACCAAAAGGGAAAAGCAACCCAAATGTCCAAAAGGACAAATGCTGTATGACACAGCTTATATGAAGTGCCTAAGCATTCACATTCATTAAGGTAGAAAGTAGAACAGTGGTTGCCAGGGGTTAAGAGAGGGAGGCATGGGGAGCCAGTGCTTCATGGGTGCAGAGTCTCAGTTTGGGGCAATTCAAAACTTTAGAGATGGATCGTGATGATGGTTGCACAATAATATGAATATGCTTAATGCCACTGAACTGTACCCCTAAAAATGGTTAAAATTCTAAGTTTTATGTTATATGTATTTTACAACACAAAAAAAGCAATTCTCATATCAAATTATGTGGGACAGAGTTGAAGATCCTGTTTAACTGGTAAAATGTTTTCCTATGCAATTAAAAACGAGGCCTTTTTGAAAAAGATAAACACAGAGACCCAGTCTAAATGATCTGGTTCCTGGTTCACCCAATGTGGACAGGTCATAGAACCAACCTTTCAAGTCATTTGGATAAACATATATAGGTTTCCCAGTTCAGTTCAGTTCAGTTCAGTCGCTTAGTCATGTCTGACTCTGTGCGACCCCATGAATCGCAGCACGCCAGGCCTCCCTGTCCATCACCAACTCCTGGAGTTCACTCAGACTCACGTCCATCGAGTCAGTGATGCCATCCAGCCATCTCATCCTCTGTCATCCCCTTCTCCTGCTCCCAATCCCTCCCAGCATCACAGTCTTTTCCAATGAGTCAACTCTTCGCATCAGGTGGCCAAAGTACTGGAGTTTCAGCTTTAGCATCATTCCTTCCAATGAAATCCCAGGGCTGATCTCCTTCAGAATGGACTGGTTGGATCTCCTTGCAGTCCAAGGGACTCTCAAGAGTCTTCTCCAACACCACAGTTCAAAAGCACCAATTCTTCAGCACTCAGCCTTCTTCACAGTCCAACTGTCACATCCATACATGACCACAGGAAAAACCATAGCCTTGACTAGATGGACCTTTGTTGGCAAAGTAATGTCTCTGCTTTTGAATATGCTATCTAGGTTGGTCATAACTTTTCTTCCAAGGAGTAAGCGTCTTTTAATTTCATGGCTGCAATCACCATCTGCAGTGATTTTGGAGCCCAAAACAATAAAGTCTGCCACTGTTTCCACTGTTTCCCCATCTATTTGCCATGAAGTGATGGGACCGGATGCCATGATCTTCGTTTTCTGAATGTTGAGCTTTAAGCCAACTTTTTCACTCTCCACTTTCACTTTAATCAAGAGGCTTTTTAGTTCCTCTTCACTTTCTGCCATAAGGGTGGTGTCATCTGCATATCTGAGGTTATTGATATTTCTCCCGGCAGTCTTGATTCCAGCTTGTGTTTCTTCCAGCCCAGCGTTTCTCATGATGTACTCTGCATATAAGTTAAATAAGCAGGGTGACAATATACAGCCTTGACGAACTCCTTTTCCTATTTGGAACCAGTCTGTTGTTCCATGTCCAGTTCTAACTGTTGCTTCCTGACCTGCATACAGATTTCTCAAGAGGCAGGTCAGGTGGTCTGGTATTCCCAGCTCTTTCAGAATTTCCCACAGTTGATTGTGATCCACACTGTCAAAGGTTTTGGCATAGTCAAGAAAGCAGAAATAGATGTTTTTCTGGAACTCTCTTGCTTTTTCCAAGATCCAGCAGATGTTGGCAATTTGATCTCTGCTTCCTCTGCCTTTTTTAAAACCAGCTTGAACATCAGGAAGTTCACGGTTCACATATTGCTGAAGCCTGGCTTGGAGAATTTTGAGCATTACTTTACTAGCATGTGAGATGAGTGCAATTGTACGGTAGTTTGAGCATTCTTTGGCATTGCCTTTCTTTGGGATCAGAATAACTGACCTTTTCCAGTCCTGTGGCCACTGCTGAGTTTTCCAAATTTGGCTTCCCAGGCTTAGCAGTAAAGAATCTCCCTGTGATACAGGAGACATGCAGCAGACCTGGGTCCGATCCCTGGTTGGGAAGATCCCCCTGGAGAAGGAAATGGCAGCCTACTCCAGTATTCTTACTTGAGAAATCCTGTGGACAGAGGAGCCCGGGCTACAGTTCATGGGGTCACAAAGAGTCGGACACAACTTAGTGACTAAACAACAACATATACGTGTGTGTGTGTGCGTGCGTGTGTGTGTGTGAAATTGCTGGGTCATACAATAATGCTGTGTTTAATTTTATTTTATATTGTAGTACAGTTGATTTACAATGTATCAGTTTCTGGTGTTCAGCAAAGTGATTCAGTTATTCAAATAGATATATCTATTCTTTTTCAGATCCTTTTCCTATATTGTTTACTACAGAGTACTGAGTAGAGGGCCTTGCTTTGTTCAATTTTTGAGAAGCCATCATGTTTTTATATACAACAGTTGGACCATTTTTCATTCCCACCAGAAACACACAAAGGCTCCACATCCTCTTCAACATTTCCTAGGTTCTATTTTGGGGATAGCAGACATCCTAATGAGTGTGAAGTGACACATATGGTTTTGGTTTGCAATTCTCTGATGACTAGTAATGTTGAGCATCTACTCATGTGCTTGTTGGCCAGTTGTGTATCTTCCTGGAGAAATATCTACTCAAGTCCTTTGCCTATGTTTTAATTGGGTTGTTTGTTTTTAAGATTGCTTTTTCACGTGTGAAATCCTCTCTCCTCCACCCACTGCTTCCAGGCTTGACAGCCTCTGACCAAACAGCCTCCTTGGGACACTCATAACTCTAAACACATCATCATCATCAGGAACAGAACGCGAGGATAAAGAACCGTCTCATGACACTTGGAGAACTACCACTAATAACCAGTTATGGATGGAGATGAGTCTGGGAGTTGTCACCAGGATTTTAAGGTAACTTTCAGAACCCTCCTACACTGTTGGTGAGGATGTAAATTGGTGCAGCCACTATAGAGAACAGTATGGAGGGTCCTTTAAAAACTAAAAATAGAGTTACCATATGATCCAGAAATCCCACAGGCATATATCTGGACAAAACTCTGATTGGAAAAGATGCATGTACCCCTAAGTTCACACCTGCATTCTTTACAACAGCCAATATGTGGGAGCAACTTAAATGTCCACCAACAGAGGAATGGATAAAGAAGATGTGTTATATATATAATGGAATATTACTCAGCCAGAAAACAGAATGAAATATGCCATTTGCAGCAACATGAATGGATCTAGAGATTATCATACTAAGTGAAGTAAGTCTGACAGAGAGACAAATACCCTATGATATCACTTACATAGGAATCTTAGAAAATGAAACAAATGAACTGATTTACACAACAGAATCAGACTCACAGAAATAGAAAACAAATTTAGGGTTACCAAAGGGGAAAGAGTGGGGAGAGATAAACTAGGAGTTTGGAATTAACAGATACACACTACTATATAGAATAGATAAACAGTAAGGACCTACTATGTAGTACAGGGAACTATATTCAAGAACCTGTAATAAACTATGATGGAAGGAAAATAAGGTGACTTTCTGTTTGTTTGTCCCATTAATTTGTTTGTCCTTCTCTGTGTATTTTAAGCATTTCATTCTTCCTTCATGAGGCTGGTGTACAATCCTTTAAATGGCCCAAATCCTGATACTTTGGGATAAGTAGGAAGATTAAAAAGTCATTTTCTTAAAGACTGTCCTTTCCCTGAGAAGTAAAAAGCAGCTGTCCTGTAAGAAGGGGAGGATGGGGAGGAGAGAAGGGCCCTCCCAAGCACTGAGCACCTTCTGTGATCACGATTGAGCTGGGTATTTCACCCATGATTTTTTTTTCTCATCTGAGTTCACACATGGAGACAAGGAGGCTTGGAGAGGCGACTAACTTATCAAGGACCCAGTCAGATAAGACAGGCAGAGGTGGAAGACACTCCAGCAGTCTGAGCCCTTTTCTGTGGCAGCAAGAAAAGGATGCATCTGTGGCCCCTGGTGGACCACACCTGAAGCTGGTATCAGGAACTGGTTTCAAGAAGAAGATATAATTTGCCCTCTCTCTCTTCACAATCCCACTCTCTCTGCTGGACATTTGCACTCAACCTCTGGCACATTTAATCCTCTGTCACCCCAAAAGCCCCGTGTCCCCTCCAGGATGGGCCGTTTCTCCCACCCTTCCCTCCAGGACCCCGTCTCCTACATCTGTTCTGGTCCTGTACACTACTGCTATGTCTATAGGCCCCACCCGTCGACTGCCATCCCCATCTTAATTCTCCATCCTGCTGCTCAGCACTACTACCTTCCTTACTGCTTTCTGGTCCCTCTGTTGCGCTCCTCTTCCTCTGCCTGCCTCAATAATATTGGGGAGCCCCAGACTGCCTTTCTGAACCCCTTCTTACCTTCTTACTCTGCACCCAGACCCCTGAGAATCTGATGCCAGCCTCAAGCTGTCTCCCTAGAAAAGTGCTCCTGCACAGCACATGCTTCAACATGCGATCTCAGGGGGTCACAGGTGGCCTCTCCCTCTCGTCCTCTATGTGTAGAGCCTGCTTGAATGGCTGGGGTTCTTGGACTCCACATCCAGCACCTTTTTGGAACAATGTCCTTATTGACAGTTCCCCACATCTCCATCCCCACCCAGACCCTTCCCCTGAGCTCAGACCCTGATCTTGGACTCCGCTAGACAGTCTACACTGTGGTCCCATAGGG
This sequence comes from Bos mutus, assembly GCF_027580195.1. Taxonomy (NCBI): domain Eukaryota; kingdom Metazoa; phylum Chordata; class Mammalia; order Artiodactyla; family Bovidae; genus Bos; species Bos mutus. Next base: position 72,274,589 of record NC_091617.1, read on the forward strand.
CTCAAATACAGTCTGTCCAAGTGACTCTGCCATCTCCCCACATGCCCTCCCCTGTGTTTCCTCCTCTTAACAGAACCCACCACCCACTCAGTCACTCAAGCTGAACACCTGCCCATTTTCCTTCATGATTTTTTTCTCTTTCATCACCTGTGGTATGGACTGCTGTGAGTTCTTCAGAGGCTGCTCATCCCTACTTCCATAGTTATAAGAGCTTTGCTTTCATACATGGCGGCAGCCATGCAACTAAGTTCTGACTGATGGAATGTGATCAGAAGTGGTATGTATAGCCTCTAGGTCATTTCTGTAAAGAAAAGGACTGAGTCCTTCGCTTCCTCTTTCCTTGCTTTTCCTTTGGCTGGATTATGAATGTGAAGGCTGGAGCTGGAGCAGCTATTTTGGATATGAGATGGCAACCATGGATTGCGATGGGAATTCCATCTCAATCAGATAGATGGGGACCCAGTACCCGAGGCAGCACCATTCCAGCTCTGGATGGAAGATAAGCACTCATTTAAACTCTTGCTTTTTGGGGCTTACTTTGTTGTTATCTTATCCATATAGTAACAGCTCTCACTTAACCACCATAACCAATCCATCACTACGTTTTACCAGTTTAACTCCTAATATAACGTTTGATTCAGGTTTCTTTCTCAGTCCTTGTCTTGTCTTAGCTCAGGCTTTCACCGTCTCCCATCTGAGCTATTGCTGTAATTGTTTTCATGTCTCCATACCCCTACCCCCTCCTCCCATGCAATCCATCTTCTGTACTGCTGCCAGAACTGTCCATCCTTCTGTATCATTGATTCTCAACCTCAGCACTCTTGACATCTCAGCCCGGATGATTCTTTGTTGTAGGGGTACTGTCCCATATCTGGGAAGATGTTTAGCAACATCTCTGACCTGTACTCACTAGATGCTACTTTCATTCTCCAAGTTGTGACAACCAAAAATGTCTGTAGTCATTGCCAAATGTCCCCTGGGGGGGCAGGGTGGCAAAATCACTCTTGGATGAAAACCACTGCTTGACCCCAAGCTGATAAATCTCTCCTTGACTAAACCCTTCCATGGCCCTCCACGGCCTGCAGAATGAGTCCAGCTGGTGGGACCCTTCACACGGCACACTCTGCTTTCTTCCCTAGATGGTGCTGCTACAGAACCCTCACACACACCTTGCCTGTGGTTTATTTGCTACAACTTGGATATGCCATGGTCTTTGGTGCCTGCGTGCCTTTGCAAATACTATTTCTTCTTCTCAGAGTGCCCAAAGGCCTGCCCATCCTACCAGGCTTAGACCAAGAGTCATCTCCCAGGGGAAGCCTTCCTCTTGCAGCTCAGGCAGACTGGGCAGCTCCCTTGTGTGGCCCCATCTCACGCAGGCCTTATGCTCAACTGTTCACGTGTGTGAGTCCCTTTCAGACAAATTCATTTCTGTATGCGGGCCCCTGGCTAGACCTGCTTTTCACTGAACACTCAGTTTGCTGAGTGAATGCTGGGGCTCCAAGCTGAGCAACCAGGATGGTGGAGGGAAGTGACTGTGTGATGTGTCCAAAGGGGTAGGAGAGGAGGGGGCTCTGGAAAGGGGTGAGCCTGCTCACGGGCCCCAAGCGTCCTAGGGGTTGGCCCATGGGTGACAGTGGGCACGATGGGGCCTGAAGAGGGGGAGAGAACCATTGGTAGAGGGCCCAGGGAGATAGGTCTCAGTGCAATAAAATGAAACATTAAAAAATAGAATTTTATTTTTATCTTTTAAAATAGTCATTCTAATGATCAATTAGATGCAATTCTAGAATGTATGTTTATTTAAAATTTTAAAATTGTAGTATAGTAGATTTACAATATTGTTTAAGTTTCTGATGTACAGTCCTCTGTGCTCTACAGCTGGTCCTTGTTGGTTATCTATTTTACACATATTAGTGTGCATATATTAGTCTCAGCCTCCTAATTTATCCCTCCCTTCACCTCCCTTTCCTCTTTGGTAGTCATAAGTTTGTTTTCTGTGTTTGTGTGTCCTTTCTGTTTTAGAATTAAGTTCATCTGTGTATTTTCTTAAGAGAAACATAAAACAATACACAGTTATAAAAAAATTCTCCTTCATCATTGCTCCCTGCTCCCCACTACTGTAGCAATTTTACATGTATCCTTCTAGATCTTTTTCTATGTGTTTATATATGAGATATAGACAAAGTATGTATTAACATATGTATTAATATATATGTATGCATGCATTAATATGTATTAATTTACACACAAATACAGATGTATAGCTGGTTGAAATTTTCTCTCACCTGCACTGTCCTCTGTTGTTTCTCCTTGTATGTGTTGGTTTTTTATAAAACGGAGTAAGTGATCAGAGACAGGTGGTGGCTGCATCCCAGTCCTGTTATGAAAGGCTGTCCAGGTGAGCAAAAGTGATGCCTGTCTTTGGGATCCACTGCTCTGAGGAAAAAACTAAAATTCCTCCTTCAGAGAGAAGCCAGGGCTGTGGGAATGAGCTTGGAACCACAACCATGCATCTGGAACTCAGGGGCCATGGCCTTCTCTGCCTCCAAGACAGCTGGGCCACTGGGAGGGGAAGAACAGGTGAGGGCTGAACAGGGCCACCTGGGAAAGGAGAGAAGTAGGGGGACAGGCCCTGGATGCCCGTGCCAGGCTGACCCCATAGGCACTGAAGAGCCATGCAGTGGGAAGACTGAAGTTTTGTACCATCTGGCTTTTTGAGTGATTGTCATCAACAGAGTGTTTTCCTAAAACCAATTAGTGCAATCATGCACTTCCCTGGTGGCTCAGATGCTGAAGAATCTGCCTGCAATGCAGGAGACCTGGGTTCTATCCCTGGGTTGGGAACATCCACTGAAGTTTGGAATTCTCAGGGAATCCACTGAGAATTCCATGGACAGAATAGCCTGGCAGGGCTATTCCATGGGGTGCAAAGAGTCAGGCATGACTGAGCAACTAACACACTGTATATTAGTCTGCTGAAAACATATATTTTTCTTTCTTAGCAAACAGAGATGAATCCCATCTTTTAAATTAGCTGCTTGGTACGACTGAGCGACTTCACTTTCACTTTTCACTTTCATGCATTGGAGAAGGAAATGGCAACCCACTCCAGTGGTCTTGCCTGGAGAATCCCAGGGACGGGGGAGCCTGGTGGGCTGCCATCTATGGGGTCGCACAGAGTCGGACACGACTGAAGCGACTTAGCAGCAGCAGCAGGGGTTTGATGATGCATGGAATCATTGTCTTATGTATGGACATCTGCATCGTTTACAATGATGTATTATTGACAACAATGCTGCATGGACCCATCTTGAACATGTAGCTTCTTGCCCACACATTTTCCCATCTGTGTATGTAGCATTGATTGATGCTGGTAAATGGATTTACACATTTTGAATTTTGGTACCTACTGCTCTGACAATTTATATTCCCATAAAAGTGCATAAGACCACACACATCTGTCCCACGCCTAAGTGTCTCCATGTTTTTTATTCTGCCCAACTACCAGGAGACTTCAATGTGTGGTAATGACCTCCCTACCCTGGAAGCAGACCAAGAAAAGTTATAACTTTATCACTTGAGGTGGAGGTGGAGGGGCTTCCTCCCCAGGGGGGACGCTAGATCACATGGCCCCCAGTTCCCTGGGTTCTGTGCTTGTTTCCCAAATTAGAGAAACATGTGTGAGTGGGAGTGCAGAGTTCCCTGAGACTCTGAGACAACCTGGCCCTTCTGGTTCTCCCAGGGGGGCTGGAGAGTGAGCTCTGGAGTTTACAGGGCCTGCGGGGAGTGAATCAGGCTTTTACTTTCACCAGTAATAGATCTCACTTCTGGGGATTGGCTTGGATCATTTCGCTTTCCCTGTAGCAGAGAATATGCCTCCCCATGAAAAAGATGGGCTCAGTGAGCAGAAACCCAGACGTTCTGTAGCTAGATCCCCACATACACTCTTTTTTTTAGAATTGAAGTATAGTTGATTTACAATATTGTGTTACTTTCAATTGTATAGCAAAGTAATTTGGTTATATGTATGTGAAGTGAAAGTCGCTCGGTCGTGTCCGACTCTTTGCAACCCCATGGATTATATAGTCTGTGGAATTCTCCAGGCTAGAATACTAGAATGGGTAGCAGTTTCCTTCTCCAGGGGCTCTTCCCAACCCAGGGATTGAACCCATGTCTCTCGCACTGCAGGCGGATTCTTTACCAGCTGAGCCGCCATGGAAGCCCAAGAATACTGGAGGTGATAGCCTATCTCTTCTCCAGGGGATCTTACATATTCTTTTTTCTCAATTCTTTTCTATTATAGGTTATTACAAGATACTGAATTTAGTTCCCTGTGCTATACAGTAGGTCCTTGATGTTTCTCTATTTTATATATGGTTGTGTGCAACTGTTGCCCATAGACACTGTTAACGTGGGAAACAGTCCTCCCTGCACAGCCCAGTTACTGTACTGAAACCTAGGGCTGGTCATAAGGACAAAGAAAATGATAGAAGTGCTCTGGAAACTGCTTTCTCTGTGAGCACCCATGGGTCCTCCGTGAAACCTGGGAACCCTGCTGTACTACACCTCCAGCAGTGTGGCTGGGACTGTGCCAGTCCCCTCCTCTGAAACCTTTGGGGGCTCCCTACTGCCTGCAGAGGGGCATCCCACCCCTTGGAAAGGCGCCCAGGCCTCCCCTGTGGGGCCGTCATGCACCTTGGGCTCATGCAGTGTCTGACTGTGAGCTCTCTCTCCTTCTTGCTCTGACTCCAAGATTTTCCTTAATTGTCTCCGCATTTCCAGATACAACTCATCTTTCTATTTTTAATTACAAAATTATTTATCTATTATTTTTGCCCCACTGTGAGGCTTGTGGGATCTTAGTTCCCCAAGAAGGGATTGAACCTGAGCCAAAGCAGTGAAAGCACCAAGTCCTAACCACTGGGCCACCAAGGAATTCCCTCTGCTCATCTTTTTAGGCCACTTTTTACATGAAACTCAAGTCCTATCCCTTCAAATGCACCCAGAGGTACCAACCTTATCCCAGGGAAGCCTCTATCAGTGACCTTCTGTCAGGGGCCTCCCCTTCGAATCCTTACTCTGCACCAATCACCACACAGTCACACTTCTGTCTATAGTATTATGTGTATCCAAGCATACAATGTGGTGGAAATAGCATACAACAAAGAATCTAAGGTTTGAATTTTAGATTTGCCACTTAGTAGGTGGCCTTGGGGAAATCAGTTAACTGCCCAGGGCCTCAGTTTTTCTATCTGTAAAATGCGGGCAATTACTCCCACTCACAGGCTTATTTGGTAATCATTGGTTCTTGGCCATGTCTATGTGTATGCACACGACTGTGTCTGTATTGACTTCCTAGGGGACATTTGGCACTGGGTAGAGACATTTTTGGTTGTCACAACTTGGGAGGGATGTTTCTGGTATCTAGTGGGCAGAGGTCTTGCACGCATGCATGCAATGTTGCCTCAGTCATGTCTGACTCTTTGAGACCCCATGGACTGTAACCCACCAGGTTCCTCTGTCCATGGGATTCTCTGGGCAAGAATACTGGAATGGGTGGCCACGCCCTACTCCAGGGGATCTTCCTGACCCAGGGAGCAAACCAGAGTTTCCAACAACTCCTGCATTGGCAGGCGGGTTTTTTACCACTAGCACCACCCAGGAAGCCCCAGGTAGAGGTCAGGGATGCCTAAGCATCCTACAATACATAGGACAGCTCCCATGACAAAGAATCCTCTGACCCCAAACGGCAATACTGGTGAAGCTGTGAAACCCAGTGTAGACAAAGTAATGCATAAATGCAATAAGGTGCCTGTGCGCTTTCTGGTTCACAGTAGGGGCTCACTGAATGGCAGGAAATGTTTCTGATTCATCCCTGTGTTGTCCAACAGCTCCCAGGACGGGGCTTAGCACAGGGCAGCTGGGTGTCAGGATTGGGAAGGGACGAAAGAAAGTAAAGAGGGAATATTCTTATTCTTATAGGTTCTAAGGAAAGGCAGTTGAAGACTCAAATATGGGGCTGTGGAGGTTCCAGGGGAGTAAGGGGTTGGGGGGAGTTCTCCACGTGGACTATTATTTGGAAGGGAGGCTAGTGGCTGAAGAGGACAGCTGGGAGCTGTGTGGGTATCCCCTCCAAGTTCTGCCTGCCTCCCTCTTGGGCCAGTATGACTTATGGACTGGGGACTTTTTGTTTCTGGCTCTGAATCATGGGGCCATGGTGAGGAGGAATGCAGCATGATTCAGGTTGAAGGGCTTGACCATGGCAAGCCACCCAAATGACTATTTCAATAATAACACTACGCACTTTTATGTTTTCCTTTCATCATAGATCTCAAAGCACAGTGCAAACATTAATTAAGACTCTCGGCATCCCATGAGGCACTGTGTGTAAATATCACTCTCCCCACTTGGCTGCGAGGGTAACTTGAGCGGAAGAGGGCAGGTGGCTTAGTCCAGCATGGCTCATACCTTGTTGAGGCTCCACCTTGGAGAAGCTGGGGCTTAACAGCCTCCCCACCCCTCCAAATATGACTTCTTTCTTCCCTTCCCAGGCCCTCTTGGTGATGCTATGCACAGAAATGGTTTCTTACCCTCCCACTGGGGCAGCAGGTTGATGGCTTCAATGCAGAGGTGCAGGGCATAGGGAGCCCCTCACTCTGACAGGTCCGCTGACTGCCCTGTGTACCCACATCTCCGAGGGGCAGTGAGGGAACAGAGGATGATGTCAGAAGGCAATTGAAACACTGTTTTTAGGAGTGACACCCTGGGGGTAACTTGCCTCAGAATTTTCCCAAAATGTTCGCACAGGGTCAACTGGGTTAAGCAAATAAGAGGGTTCCTTGTATTCTTCTTGAAAATGTTCTGTAAACTTGAAATTACTTCTGAATACAAGGTTTAAACGGAAAAGACAGATGCTTTTTCTAGAGCCACAGCCCTTTCTTAGAACCGCAGCAGCCAATGCCATTGAGAGTCCAAAAGAAACACTGGAGAAAAACAGACAAGAGGCAAACGTGTTCAAAAAAACAAACAACGCTCCCTTCCCACCCCGGTTCCCGGGTCAAAAAAATATCACAAAATCTGGCAGAAGGAAACCCCTTCCCCTGAGCGCTGCAGGCTTGCCTCCCCGGGGGATGCCGCACGGCTGTCCTCGCACGTCGGGCGCTGCAGTGGCGCGCGCCCCTCCCTGCCACCGCGCCGACACTGCCCCTGGCGGTGACTCACGCCAGGCAGCCCTTAAATACGCGGAGGACCCGGGAGCCGCACTCATGCTGCAGCCTTGAGCCGCCCCACGTCCTCCTCTCCGGCTCCCTCTGGTCGACGGCAAGCAGGCGGGCGGGCGCCGAGCTGCTGGTAAGTAGGCGGGTTGGCCTCCTGCCTCCTCCTTCCCTCCTACCGGACTGGAAGGACCCGGCTCCCCTCCCCCTCTCTTTCTGCTGACCCCGCTCCCCCGGGGAAGAGAGTCCAGAAGAGGCCGGGCTGGCGCGGTGCCTGAGGATGCTCTCAGAACGCGCCTCCCTGCTGCCCAGGCGCCTGGGGCCACAGCCCGCCTCTCCTGATCCCTGACCCGCCTCTGGCTCCACTGGTCCTACCCATCCCTGATGTCCACCTGAGATGCTGAGACGATGTTTTAGATTGGCAAGACGCATGGCAAGTTGACTAAATGATCACACCAGTTACCCATCAAGTGTACCTCTTTCAGGATACTAGCTCCATCGGGAGAAGAGTTTTCTCTTTTTTAAGTTTCAGATGATTCAAACCCAGGTCCTCTTCTTCAGCACATACTATGGTGGCCACCAGTGGTCCATGGTGAATTTGGGTCTCTCAGGGATTGCTGGGGGCTCCCCAGGCAAGAACTGTCCTCTTTTCATAGACTGACTCACAGTTGCTACAAAAGCAGCTTCAGCAGATGTTCTGATGTCTGGTTTGGATTCCAGTTTGGAATTCCGCTGTGGATTCAGAGTTTTTCCGGATGCTAAGTTTGTGTGTGGCTTAGGCCACTTTCCCCTCTTGCCTTGGCCGCTAATGGCTATGGGCGGAGAGAGTCAGGGCTGAAGATGGATTTGTGATGAGGGTGGTTTGCATTTAAGACTGTGACTGTTGTACCTTTACCAGCTTCTCTGCTCACACACAGAGACAGAAGTGGGGCCAAGGAACCAACTGTGGAAAACCAGAACTTTTCTAGAGTTTCCCAGCCATGCTGAGTGTGAGAGTGCCAGTCTACTTCCAGGGCCAAATGCCTGACCTCTGAGAGGGCTGGGACTCTCTCTTGGATGACACATCACTCAGACTGAAGGTGCTAGATGCCCATCTGAAATGCTCTGGCTTCTCCTTTAGGATTATATCACCGTATCTCAACCAGTGTGGGCACCACTGCCTCCATAATTTAGAACTTCTCTAATGGCTGTCACTTCTTACACTCTGCCTCGACTGAACATCTGGGGTACATTCAGGGCCAGACCGTAGTATTTGCCTGTGGTCTTGAGTCAGCCAGGCAGGCTCTGTGGGGAGGAGACAAGTATGTGAGAGAGGGCAGGGCCAGGGGGAAGGGTTCTGAACAGACCCTGCAGAAAGTCAGGACATGGAAGGCTCTCCCAAGGCTGGAGACACTACTTGGCTTGCTCAGCAAATGGAAGGGGGCGGGGTGGGGTGTGGGTGGAAGTAGATCCAGATGGGGAGAAGTCAGGAGAGCTGGGGCAGAAGCTGTTCTAACTCTGTCCTGCCAGCGCACGCTCCTGGGGCGGTGATCACACATAGCAATTTGCTTCGCTGAGTCCTGACCACCAAAGACTGACTCCCGCTTCTGGTTTCACTGCCTCCATGGGCTTTGGGAACACGGGATTTAGAAACTTCTTTCAAGATCCTTTGAGGAGGGGCTGATCCATTTTATCAAAGTTGGGCCCCCCAGGTGTTACCCTGAGAAGGGGGCTGTAGCCCAAGGCTTTTAAAATAAAAGCCCCAAGTAGGAGTATCTCTTTGGTCTGCTGGCAAGTTTGTCAGTATCTCCTGCTGCTTCTGCCAACCTAATTACAGCCCTGCTCTGGCCTCTTTAGGAAGCCCTACCTCCCCTAACCCTGGGTCTGGAAAGGACTGGCTTTTTCTTTCTCATTTTCTTCTTTAAACAAATGAACTGTATATTGACTTTGGTGGGCCATGAGAGATGGGGTCAATGATTGAACCAGGTGGGGAATGAGGATGTGGGCACTCTTCCTTTGGGGTTCCAGGATGTGTTTGGGGGTAAAGTCCTGAACGGGGCTGTGTATTGAGATGATGGGATCAATCCCTCTGGTTCCTTCCCTGCACTCCTCCAGGGCACTCAGGTGAAACTGAGTGAACATAAGCATCAGGGCAGACTTGAGGAAGAACATCTCTCAGACCATGCAGCCTGGAAGTTGGGAGAGGCACTTGACCTTGAATAATCATGCTGGGCAGCTAGAGGGTGGACTGTAGATAAACCTTAGATCATTTTATGATGGAGAGAGAGAAGCCACCTCTTTCTGCTTCCAGGTGCTGCCAGACATGTGGTTGATGAGATCCTAAAGCCTCATGTTAAGGTTCAGGGGGTCACCAAGCATTATGGTTACATAGAGCCCTGATCTGGGTGTCTGGAGTCTTCCATTGATTATGTGACCTTAGGCAAGACCCCTCATTCCTCTGGGTACCTTAGTTTTCCTCTCTACACATTGACCAGATGGTTAGATCAGATGGGCTCAGAGGACGCTGGTTCCTTTGATGCCCTGCCCTCTAAGTGCTGCTCCTGGAAACAGCCTCCACTGCTGGATTCAACTCAGTTCAGCCCCAGATTTATGACAGGGATGGAGAAAGGACCACTGAAGGAAATAGCGACAGAGGGGGCTGGACCAGGTCTGTGGCCTGACCTTTAGCTCCCCCCATCCAGGGCTCAGTCTCTCTTTACTGCTTGGCAGTAAATGACATACATCAGGAGTGTGCGGTCTCAGCTGACCTAGGTCTCAAGTGGTGGTAAGGGCTGTGGACCCCTGTATCAGGGTCACTTGGGGGATTTGTTAAATGTGCAGGGTCCTGGGCACCCACTCATCCCAGACCTCAGGGTCAGGAGCTCTGTGGGTGGAGCCTCCAGAGATTCGGATTTTACTCAGCAGGTGGATGAACAATAATTGTAAGTAACATTTAGTAGGTACTCATTTGGGGCCAAGAGTGAGTCTAAGTGCTTTACATGTAATCCTCATTGATGTGATGCTGTGAGGTTGGTTCTGTTAAACACACTTCCCAGGTACTTCCAGACAGTGTTTGTATACTGATTGGGGTGGGGGGTGGTTACCTCATATCAGTGAGATGGGAGGTTAGGATGCAGTGAGCCTCTTAGTGACTTCAGATCCAGTGGACCATGTACAGAGGAGCAGCTGGACCGAGGCTGACGCTGGCTGAGCGAGGGAGAGACAATACAGCTCCCTCGGTGAATGGGGCACCATTCAGTGCACACGAAGCCACGTTTTGAGAGGCCTCTCTGGGGGAAGGACACAGGCCAGGGAGAGAGATCTCCTGTCTGGGGCTCAGTTTCCCCAGATGGGCTAGGAGGTTGCCTCCCAAAGGCCACCTCTGAGCTCCCCAGTCCATGAAATGGCTATTGGCCATGTGAAAATGCACCAGTTAACGAGTGGGATTACCCTGCCTGGAAAACTTCTGAAACATGGTGGGCCTGAAAAGATGGATATGAGGTCCTCAAGCCTCAGTGAGAAGGTGGCTATGCTGGTGGGTCAATGCAACCTGTAGGGGGCGGTGGGAATGGCGGGGCTTCAGGCCAAATCTCCATTCTGTGTCCTTGAAGATATCAGAGCTGCCCAGGGGCCTTGGGAGTCTTTACAGGAGGGGAAACTGAGGTCTGGAGAATTCACCTAAACTTACACTCCAGCTTAGAGTCAAGACTGGGTAGCTCATCCATCTCCGAGGCTCTTTCCAAAATCTTTGTTCCGTGGCATTGAAATAAGAAGGCGTCTCCTCCCATGGAAGCTCGTGTTTAGGGAATGTGAATGATGGTATTAAACCCCAAAGTCCCAACCCACCAGCCAACAAAGCCCAGGGCTTCGAGGCTAATTATGTGTTTGCCCATGAGTCATATAGGCAGTTCTTGCTAAGGCGACCCAGAGCCAGAGCTCTGGGTCCGAGCACTTCTCCTGGGGAGGAACCACGTCAGAGTGCCCAGGTGAGCTGTCTGTCCGTCCTTCTGTGTACTGTGGGCTCAGTGAATTCCCCGGACCCGTGGCAGATGCCAGCCTGGGCCCCCTCCAAGGACAGGGGCTGGTCGCTGCAGTGACTGAGAATGCATTTGGCTGCTTGGAGGAGGAAGGTGTAATTACGGTAGCTTTGTGGGACTTTAACTGGCATTTGTCACGGCTACCAAGCAGCGCAGGGCAGCGTGGGCTATTAGGCTGCTGTGTGCTGGGCTCCCGAGCGCCTCAGGCTGCCACAGACGCAGGCCACCCTCACTGGAAATCTAAGGGCCTGCCCGGTGTCCAGCCCTGCTCCTGCGGTCCCTCCCTCCCCGGAAGCTCTGCAGCTGGGTTTGTAGTGGGCTCCCCAGAGGTCCTTTGGAGCAGTGTCAGCTGCAACAAGTGCTGGCAAGTAGGAGCCCACTGCATGTGGTGCTGGGGTGGGCTCTGCAGACGGGAGGGTTTTATGAGGGGGAAAATCTGCCAATTCTTGCAATATTTGTCAAGCTGAGTGTGGTCTGTTTTAAACAACAGTGCCTCTGTTTCTATAAGGAATTATCTTGTGCTTCCTCCTCCCAAATCACAAGGTACCTCCCCTGGCCCTGGGCCCTTCCGGGGCCTGGTTTGATGCCCCTCCCCAGCTGGGGAGTACAAACTCAGAGAGGTCTTAGATGTGTCCTCAGAAGGTACCTTGGCCCACACCCTCATTTATAGATGGGGAAACTTGAGAGGCTGCCCTGGGCTCGCCAGGTTATGGGCACTTTAATTTAATCTTTAATACTTGGGTGACAATACCATTTTGAAGCATTCTGGGCATAGAAGCTGAGTACTGCATGGCTCATAACCAGAAGTGACGCTTTGCCTTTGGTAAGTTAGTCCAGGGAGTGGATCGCTCTCTCACACATATCAAGGGGATGGGCGAACACCCACTGGGAGTGCAGTGCAGAACGCCACTCGCTGGGAGTGCAGACACTATTGTCTTTGTAGATGGCTCTCATGTCCTTGCTCTGACACCCAGCCTTAGAATCCTAACCTCTTGGGGATGAACAGGACACCAGCTGTCATCCAGCTCAATACTCTACCTGGTGTAGGACCCTGTTCTCCAGCATCCTTACCAAGTAGTTGCTCAGTTTCTATTTGAACACTCTCAGTGATGAGGAGCTTACTACCTTATAAGTTTGTCCATTCTGATTCTGACAAGCTGTCTTTGGTGATGAACTGAAATATGTGACCCCATATCTTCTTCACACTGGTTTGGACCTTGGAGGCTACATGAGTAAGGCTGCTTTCTTTATCCCAAGTTAGCCCTTGACATATATTAAGAAAGTGCTTGCAGATTCTTCACATCTCTTCTTCTGGCTACTCATCCACAGTTCCTTCAGTGGATGCAAGGATGTTCTGGTGTCTGCATCCCTTCACCCTCCTCAAACTCTTCTCCAGAAGTCCTTCAGGAGACCAGTTTATTACTGGTCTTCTTCAAGTTCAGGGTGAAACTGAGAACAGCACTGCTGATGTGGACTGATGAGGGCAGTGTAGAGGAAGACAATCACCTCCTTTGTTCCACACTTAACACTTCTATTAATGCAATCTACAATCACATTAGCTTTTGTGAGCAGCCTTCCTTCTCTGTTACCATCAGTTAAAAAGCCCTAACATCTAAGGGTGGATGTTAATTCACTTTTTTCAGTGCCCTTTATCTAAGCTGTTAATTTTCTGCTCTCAAGTTCTGGATCTGACATTTGCCTATACACGTTCATCCTTTTTTTTTTTTTTAATTAATTTTATTTTATTTTTAAACTTTACATAATTGTATTAGTTTTGGCAAATATCAAAATGAATCTGCCACAGGTATACATGTGTTCCCCATCCTGAACCCTCCTCCCTCCTCCCTCCCCATACCATCCCTCTGGGTCATCCCAGTGCACCAGCCCCAAGCATCCAGTATCGTGCATCGAACCTGGACTGGCATCTCGTTTCATACATGATATTTTACATGTTTCAATGCCATTCTCCCAAATCTTCCCATCCTCTCCCTCTCCCACAGAGTCCATAAGACTGTTCTATACTTTTAAATGTGTCCATAGCTTACTCTGGCCCCCTTCCTTTACATCTTGATTTCATTAGTCAAGTTGTTATTTTTCTTTCTTCTCTCTACAGTTTTACATACTTATTTGAGTCTTTGAAGTGAAAGCACAGCAGGTCAAGGCTTGTATGGTTTGTGACTAAGGCAACAATCAAGGTCTGAGGTGGGATGAACTTGGGTTCTGTCCCTAGAGTAAACTTTTTGGGGGACAGGGGAGGGTTGCACTGAGTTCCAGGTAAGGAAGCCTGGACTATTCTGAGTTATGGACCAAGCTCAGGACCCCATGAGTGCAGGGGAGCAAAGAGAGGTCAAAGAAATACCTTTTCTACCCAGTCAGTTTATGGCCTTATAGACCATCATTTGAAATTCTTTCCTCTGACTCAGGGCTTTTGCTCATTAAAAGGAGAGGCAAGGAGAGGCACTGCATTAACACTCAAAGTTCTCATCAGCTATCTGAAGATCTTGGCTTGAGGCTTTAAGCCTCAGTTTCCCTGCTTCCTACATCCCTTAAAATGATGGGAATGTATGATCAGCAGTTCTTAACCCTTTGGGAGTTAAAGACCTCTTTGAACCTCAGATGGAAGTTACAGATGCTCTGCACATACACAGAAATCCTTCATCATTTGACTAAGAATGCCAAGGTTATAAGGGCATATTGTGGGTGAGCTTGGCACATCTCACACATTTTCACAATGCTGTACAGATCACCTCCACAGCCTTTCTCCTATCTGCCCCTCACAATGGCCTCAGGTGGAGACAGTGGTTATCGACATCACTGAGGGCGAGGAAGCTGAGCCTGGAGGCCTCAAACTTCATTCAAGATCTAGCGACCCCATGGACTGTAGCCTACCAGGCTTCTCTGTCCATGGGATTTTCTAGGCAAGAGTACTGGAGTGGGTTGCCATTTCCTTCTCCAGGGGATCTTCCTGACCCAGGGACTGAACCCAAGTCTCCCGCATTGCAGGCAGACGCTTTACCCTCTGAGCCACCAGGGAAGCCCAAACAACTAGTTCAGTTCAGTTCAGTTCAGTCGCTCAGTTGTGTCTGACTCTTTGCAACCCCGTGAATCGCAGCACGCCAGGCCTCCCTGTCCATCACCAACTCTCGGAGTTCACTCAGACTCACGTCCATCGAGTCAGTGATGCCATCTAGCCATCTCATCCTCTGTTGTCCCCTTCTCCTCCTGCCCCCAATCCCTCCCAGCATCAGAGTCTTTTCCAATGAGTCAACTCTTCGCATGAAGTGGCCAAAGTACTGGAGTTTCAGCTTTAGCATCATTCCTTCCAAAGAACACCCAGGGCTGATCTCCTTTAGAATGGATTGGTTGGATCTCCTTGCAGTCCAAGGGACTGTCAAGAGTCTTCTCCAACACCACAGTTCCAAAGCATCAATTCTTTGGCGCTCAGCTTTCTTCACAGTGCAACTCTCACATCCATACATGACCACAGGAAAAACCATAGCCTTGACTAGACGGACCTCTGTTGGCAAAGTAATGTCTCTGCTTTTCAATATGCTATCTAGGTGGGTCATAACTTTTCTTCCAAGGAGTAAGCGTCTTTTAATTTCATGGCTACAGTCACCATCTGCAGTGATTTTGGAGCCCCCAAAAATAAACTAGTTAGTGGTCCTTAAATATTCACATAGGGCCCAACCCCCATGCCCCATTTTCCACTTTCTATACAGTTTATAGGCCTGAACTCAAATACCAAAACTTCCATGACTTTGGATCCATTCTCAGATCAGTACCATGTCTGAGGGAACATTTGGGCCTACCTACCACCTTTCAGTGTGTCCAACTCTTTGTGAGCCCCTGGACTATAACCTGCCAGGCCCCTCTGTCCATGGAATTCTCCAGACAAGAATACTAGAGTGGGTAGCCATTCCCATCTCCAGGGGATCTTCCTGACTCCGGGATCAAACCACACTGCAAGCAGATTCTTTACTGTCTGAGCCACCAGGGAAGCCCTCTCAGCTCAGAGTACATCCTAAATTTTCTCGGACTTACTTAAGGCCACTCAATGTTTCTTTTGGAAAGTGGTACTGGTACCCAGAAGTCAGACTCCAGATGTCAGCTGATGCACAGTGGTCCTTTCAGCGAGACAGGAAGTGGTGTGGATAATTTCCTTTTATTGGGAAGGTGGTTTGCATTAAACCTTGATGAAGCACCTGTGAAAGGGTTAACACAGGGGCAGGCTGTTGCCGGTGGTGATGGGGCAGGGCGGGGCCCAGGGAGAGCAAAAACTGAGCTTCCCTGCAGTCTTTTCCGCCAGATCACTGCATGGTCCCACTCTGTTGGCTGCCGCAGCTCCTCCCAGCAGCCTCCGTGTTCATGGCCTCAGCATCTTCCGCCTGGTTCAGGCCTGGTTTATTTGTTCTCATTTCCTATTGGTTTCTCCTGAGGAAGCCATGTTCAGCCAGCAAGTCCAGGAACTGAGAGGGACACAGAGATGGATAAGATACTGTTCCTGACTTAAGGAACTCGTTGGGATGGGGCACCAGCAGCCCTGCCCTTGTGAAGCCTACTGAGTAGTGAGGAAGCAGACGGGGTCACAGGGGATGCCATATGTGCCTCTGTGGCTGGGCTGGGGAGGAGGCTGGGGAAACCACCGGCATTGGAGGGCGACTAAAGCCGACTCACGGAATCCTAAGGTGGAGGCATGTGAAGTGCGGGAAAGATTTGGATGAGGATGAAGAGCCCTCTAGGTTGCTTGGGCAGCGGCCTGGAAGTAGGAAGGCCGGCAGGGAAGATGAAGAGGCTTGCAGATCAACCTATAGGTAGCATGAGATGGGCACGTGGTCATGGGGTTCAAAGGCAAGCCGGTGTTTGGCACCCAAGGTTGATGCTGGCTTAAAAGTAGTGGCAGTGTCGGTGAGGCAGTCCTGACCCGCATGCTCTCTCTCCCCTTGCAGAGGCCATGCTACCGAAGCATTACCTCCTTCTGCTGGTGGGCTGCCAGGCCTGGGCTGCGGGTTTGGCCTTCTATGGCTGCCCGAGCGAGTGCACCTGCTCCAGGGCCTCCCAGGTGGAGTGCACAGGGGCACGCATCGCGGTGGTGCCCACCCCGCTGCCCTGGAACGCCATGAGCCTGCAGATCCTCAACACACACATCACCGAACTCAATGAGTCCCCCTTCCTTAACATCTCGGCCCTGATCGCGCTGCGGATAGAGAAGAACGAGCTGGCCCACATTGCTCCCGGTGCCTTCCGCAGCCTCGGCTCGCTGCGCTACCTCAGCCTTGCCAACAACAAGCTCCAGATCCTGCCTGTTGGCCTCTTCCAGGGCCTGGACAACCTCGAGTCGCTCCTGCTGTCCAGCAACCAATTGGTGCAGATCCAGCCGGCCCACTTTACCCACTTCAGCAACCTCAAGGAGCTGCAGCTGCATGGCAACCACTTGGAGTACATCCCTGATGGGGTCTTTGACCACCTGGTGGGCCTCACCAAGCTCAATCTAGGCAAGAACAGCCTGACCCACCTCTCACCCCGGGTCTTCCAGCGCCTGAGCAACCTTCAGGTCCTCCGGCTGTATGAGAACAGACTCTCAGACATCCCCATGGGCTGTTTTGATGGGCTCAGCAACCTCCAAGAGCTGGCCCTACAGCAGAACCAGATTGGAATGCTGTCCCCTGGCCTCTTCCACAACAACCGTAACCTCCAGAAGCTCTACCTGTCCAACAACCACATCTCCCAGCTGCCCCCTGGCATCTTCCTGCACCTGCCCCAGCTCAACCGGCTCACGCTCTTTGGGAACTCCCTGAAAGAGCTGTCTCCTGGCATCTTTGGACCCATGCACAACCTGCGGGAGCTGTGGCTCTATGACAACCACATCACCTCCCTCCCGGATAATGTCTTCAGCAGCCTCAGCCAGCTTCAGGTCCTGATCCTCAGCCGCAACCAGATCAGCTACATCTCCCCGGATGCCTTCAACGGGCTGGTGGAGCTGCGGGAGCTGTCCCTCCACACCAATGCACTGCAGGAGCTGGATGGAAGCATCTTCCGCATGTTGGTCAACCTGCAGAACATCTCCCTGCAGAACAACCGCCTTCGGCAGCTCCCCGGAAACCTCTTCGCCAACGTCAATAACCTGTTGACCATCCAGCTGCAGAACAACCAGCTGGAGAACCTGCCCTTGGGCATCTTCGATCACCTGGGGAAGCTGTGTGAGCTGCGGCTCTATGACAACCCCTGGAGGTGTGACTCAGACATCCTTCCGCTCCACAATTGGCTCCTGCTCAACAAGGCCAGGCTGGGGACAGACAGCCTCCCTGTGTGCTTCAGCCCAGCCAGTGTCCGTGGCCAGTCCCTCATCATCATCAATATCAATGTTGTTGTCCCCAGTGTGCAGGGCTCAGTGGTCCCCAAGGTGCCCAGCTACCCAGGGACGCCGACATACCCGGACACGTCCAGCTACCCCGACACCACCTCCATCTCCTCCACCACTGACTTCACCAGCCCCTCACAGGACTATACCGATCTGACCACCATTGAGACCCCCATTAGTCGTGGCCCGGGGGACATGCCCCAGGCCCAGAGAGGGCTGGCCATTGCCGCCATTGTCATCGGCATCATTGCACTGGCCTGCTCCCTGGCTGCCTGCATCTGCTGTTGCTGCTGCAAGAAGAGGAGCCACGCGGTCCTGATGCAGATGAAGGCACCCAATGAGTGTTAGAGAGGAGGGCTGGAGGAAGGGCTAGGGGACAGTGGGACCCCAGAGGACCTGGGATTTCACCGTGCTGCCTTCACCTCTGGGTCCACAGACCATCCCCTGTCCCTCTCTCTCGGGTCCCCTAGAGAAAGGCATCCCTACCTTTTCCTGACCTGCCTGGTTCTCCTGTAGATGAGGTTCTGGCAGAACCTTCTTACTACCAGGGAGATCTAACCTGCCATGGAAAAAATCCTGTGGTGGTCCCAATTCACATGCCTGGGCTTCTTTCAAGAAAGCCCCTCCTCTAAAGCTCACCAGCTCTCCTCCAAAACGTGCCTTCCCTGTGTCTGTGCCCCCACTGGCCTCCATAGACACAGTTATCACACACCTGCCACTTTGTGGAAATAGTTCTCCACCGGGACAGCCCCTCTCCCAAGTATTATGTAAGTTGATTCCCCTTCTTTGCTCATCTTGTTTGTGGCATGGCTCCACCCTGTCCCCTCAAATGAAAAGTCTCTCTTCATTTCCTGCCCCTGAAGACAAGGTGACTTTTCTCCTCAAAGGAGGCTTCAAACCTTTTAGCTGCTTTTCCAAGAACTGCCAAATGCCCTGGCTTTCAGGATGCTATGATAGAGAGAAAGGGAAAACTGAGGCTGCTCAGTTTCTGAAGACAGAGCCATCATCAGTATCTGTCTTGTGATTTTTATCTGGAAAAAGAAGAAAGGCACCGGTGAAACAAGTTTTGCCTCTTTAGAGAATATTTCTGAACTGCAAACTTTGCTTTGAAAATTTTAGTCCTTTAAGGAATAAAATCATGTAGAAGTTCTGACCTCCCCAAAACATGAAAGTCAGCTTATTGGTATTGGATGGAGAAAGCAGTCTGGTACCTGGGGATCCTTGTGTTCACCTGCAAGGTTTTTCTCTTCTAACTGTTTCTGGAAATGTAACCTACATACAGAAAAGTGGGAGCATGCTAGTGTAAGGTTTGATGGATTTTCACAAACTGTACACACCTGTGTGATTAGTACCCAGTTCAAGAAACGAGACATCACCAGGATCCTCCATCTGGGGCTTTTACTGGAGAAGACTGGGGCTTGTGGAGATGGTATGGACTTACCTGGAAACTGGCTCCCCACAGACCAGGATAGGCCCCTGCCTGCCCTCCCCCTGCAGCCAGTCCTTGCAAAGGCCCAGCTACCAGCAGTGGAGGAGAAGATGTAGGTATACTCTGGCCTGAACAGGAAATTGTATTCAATGCCAGACCTTCAGGCACCCAGACTGGGCAGGTCAGAAGCATCTCAACTAGAGAGGCCCATGCAACCACACACCCTACCCTGCCAACAAGCTGTCTGTTGCTCATTGGAGGTTCCTCTGCTTGGGCCTTTTATGGGCATGAGATGCCCTATATCTGTTTTTAATTTTCACTCTGCATCTGGGGAAGTGAAATAGCTCAGGGATGAGATCCTTTAATTGGACAGCCAAGTATAATAGAACCCAGCAATCCTTCTGGTCATGGTAAAATTCTTCATAGACATTACAGTCAGCTAGAAACTGAACTTCAGCATTCTCACACACAGCAGGCAACACGGATACACAGACAGGTCAGACTGGGTCAGGGACCACTCTGAAGCTTCCCCCTGCCTGTAGTCTGGTTACAACAGTTGAGTGCTTTGGTTCAGTGTTGCAGTCACATGAATACCTGCCCTGGCCACCATTCCTGCTGCACACATATTCACAGTGGTAAAGAAAGTACACTCATGACGATGCATGTCTTTCTCTGGACAACTGGTATACCACTTTAGAACTAGAAACAGTGAAATGGAGACTTTCAGGTGTCTGTGTCTTCCCAGAAAGGAGCTGAAGCCAATACTGTACAGATTTGGAAATCTGCCATCAATCCTGACTGGCCTTTACTAGTTCCCTCTGCTGCACGAGACAAATAAGAAATCCACTTTGGCCTTAACAGCATGGTGCTGACAGGCCCCGACGAAGAGTCCAGGAGCAGATGTGTGTTAAGAGCTAGTGCATTTTGTAGCTTTTCACTCTCTGTCACAGGAAATCTGGGAGAGATGTTGTTAGAGGCAAAAGACATTATCTCACCAAGGTAAATCCGGGTCTCCAAAATGTTTGCAAAATATGTATAGTACTTGGCAGACATGTACCAGGGTTTGCCAGGGTCCAAAAAGAAATGAGCCTAGAGCTTGGGGCTTGAGCATCATTCCCAATGGTGACCTGCCTTGTTGATCCTGGGCCCCAAAGGGGAAGCGTGGCCTACTCTCCTCCAGACAGGAAGCATCATTTGGCACTGCATTCTTCAAAGGACTCCATGTAAGGCGGGTCATTGTGCAAGGGTACAAGTGGGCCAGAGATATCAGAAAGGTAAGGAAGGAGTCTTCGTCATCCAGTGTGACCTGTCAAGCTGAGCCCAGACCCCTGGGTATTAATAGCATTGGCCACGACCTTGGAATATCTTCCTCTCTGGCCCAAGATACCTCATATGTCTCCAGATCAAAGGCTGGCCTGAGGGCAGCTGTCCTCAGATGACTCCCCAGGGAAGCACCCTAGGTGGGGCTGGTGGACCCTTTTCCTGACCTTCTGAGTGCCCCTGGTCTTTTCTCCATCAGAGACGGGAGGGAACCATTGAGCCTTCTCTTCCTTGGCAGGCCATGTGGTCTCTCTAAACCATGTTGTCTGGTCAGGAAGCTGCCAGAAAAGGTGGGTGGAGTTTCCTTTCCAACAGGCTCTTGGCTCTTGGCATTTGCTCACTTCTTGGGGCTGAAGTGAGCTGCTTGGTTCCCCAGAGTTGAGTTCACTTTTCTCCATAGCTCATTGGCTTCTAGTCCTCCTTGTCAGTTCTCCATTTGGAGTGGAGGGTAAATATTGGAGGAAAGATAATAAAAACTGGTTAGAACCACTGTTTTTCAAAAATGTTTACTCTGCATAGATACCCTTCAAAGCACTTAGCAGGCATTTTCTTTTTAACCCTCACAACAGCCCTGTGCAGGAGCGGTGCACGTGTGAGGATCTAAAACCTCTTGCTTCTGCAACATGATTTAACAGGCTGTGAGTGTTCCTTCTCTCTTTAAGCTCATACAAGAATTCATGGCCTGTCCTAGGCTTTCATTGCTAAACCAAGGAAAATGGGAGTCACTGTCTTGTTGCTCCCCGTAATCTTAGCTATTCGACCCCACCTGGTACTGTGTGGATCCAAAGCTTTGTAAATACAGGAAAAGTTAAACTCATCCATCCATTAAAGAAAAACTGGCTTTCCTCAAGGGACTGTTGGGCTGAGTGTATATTTTTCCTCCTCACCAGGATTTAAAGGCACAACGCCGTTCTCAGAACTCTTCATGGGCGGCAACAGCATTGTCACAGATGTCTGTGTAGTGAAGTGTTAGGAATCATTTCCAGACTCAGGAAGTTTATGAAGAGGAGGCAACTACAGATAACAAGATAACTGGAGTTGCTAGAGAGACATGGGCGGTAGCCTGCCTTTAGCTACGAATCACTCAAGGAAATCAACCCACAGATCCCACAGTTGGAATTGAACTGGAGTTGCTGGGGAGGCAGTGGTGATCTTGGGGAGGAGGTCATGGCTGTGGTTCAGAGAGGGGTGGGGTGGGCACTCCTCCAGGCCAAACTCCTCCCCGTCTGAACTTTCTTCTTCACCCAAGGAGGGATTGTTCTCACCAACTCATCGCCTTCATGCTGCCTTCAAAAGTGAATCGATTTTGCCTCACTTAGAGAACCATTGCAAATAGTCCCAGGTGCTTGGTGATGTATTTAGAGCTTTCTAGGCCCCCAGGGTTTTATAGAGTGTGAGCCCTGGTGGGCGAGGTGGGGGGTCCTTCTTTGCTGGATGCTGCTTGTAACAGATTTGGAGTACAGAATCGACAATAAATGGTATACTAAGGACACATGTGTTCCTATGGGCGCCTTGGCTAAGGGATCTCGCTGTTGATTCTCTGCTTGTCACACGAATGCAAGGCTGACCCAGACAGCTCTTCACAGACACCAGATATTCAGGGCTGGGAAAGGCTTTTGGAAAGCGAGTGGGATCAAAATGATGTCTTGAGGTCACTATGGCTGGATGGGGCCTTAGGAATAGGCTCAACCCATTTTATAGATGGAGAAAATAAGATCAGGACAGGAAATGAATTTCTCATAGTCACCTAGTGAACTAGTGGCTGAGCTTGCAAGACAACCAGGCCTCCACTCCCAACCTGGAGCTTCTTCTATGTCTCAGAAAGGCAGTGAATTTCCCTCAGCATTCATCAAAGTGCACATGCATTCACACTCATGCACACACAGGTGCACACTAGCTTTGATGGGTAGGACTCTCCTGCACACATCTGGACTCTTACAGTGCCTAGCACCCAGGCTCAGTGAGCCCCAGGCTCTCAGAAGACACATTGTGAGTGAAGGTGACTCTCCAGGTGTCCAGAAGTCCCTGGGACCTTTTCAGGCCTCCAGGTTCGGGAGTTGTCACCGTTGCTGGTGCAAGTCCAGGGTTTATGAGAAGGGTAATCTTTTCTCTGTCCCTGCATCCCACTGCCGTGCCCGGGAAGAGGGCTTCAAACCATATTTCCTGGGCTCTCTTAGCTCTTCAATCCCTTCTGCCGGGTGTAACCCTGTCCCAGGAGGCTGGACCTGGCGAGGGTCAGTCGTGTATTCACTGTCTCACAAAGCAGGACCCTATCAATGACTGGGACAGGGCCTTATGCACCCTCCCTAACCACTGAGCCCACCCACTCAAGATGGGAGCCTGGAATTCCAACGACGGAAGAGCAGTGAGCGCCTGTCTCCCATCTCCCAAAAGATGCCTGGAGTTCTTAATACAAACCTGCCCTCCACACCTGCACATCTGCCCAGGGTCCTGCCAGCAGCACAGACCCGCTGTTTGATTTCACACAAGTGCATACGAATGAACACACACACTCACACGCTCTCCTCACTCTGCTCTGCAGCCCCTGCATGAATACCTTCAAGGCCAGAAAATCACTGCCTCCTCGTGCAACTGCTTTCATCCCTGGATAATCTCAGCGGTGAATGCGTTCCTGTCCATACTGAGCCAAAATTCACCTCCCTATATCACTCCCCCGTTTTAACTCAGAAAGGGTTTAGAAACATAAGCATTCAATAAACAGCTACAGAAGGACAGCAAAGCTGCAGACCTCTTAGGATTTCTCCTGGCACTGGGAGTCTGCAGGTGCCTGTGGCTGGCTGCCCAGCTGTGGTCAGCCTGTCTAGCACAGGAAGGGATATAAGTTTTAACCCCTGATCCCAGTGCTCACCCCAGAGCAGCCTACTGGGAACTTTCTAGGGCCTGATGGATTCCCCTGGGGTCCTAAAGATGCCAAACCTGTAACCGTGGCTGGATTTTGGCTCCAGCAAGGATCTGTCCGTGGTAAGAGTTCAGGGTTGTTTTGTAATCTTCAGAGGCCTTGCCTAGACTCTCTCCTGCTGTCCTGTGACGCTGGTGACATTCCAGGAATGCTCAGGCCACGTGAGGGGAGGAACCTCTGCCTGGAACTTTGATCAGCGCCAGGGCTGCTGGGTTCGTGCTGACCACTGACCACCTCAGAGGCCCTTCTGCTCCAGAGGAAGAGCCAGGGCAGCTGGTCGCCACCTGTCAGCCCCTCACGGTATGGTCACTACAAGACTACAGGGGACATGGGGGCATGGGAGGAATCTGGGGTCCCAGCTCAGGGGCAGGAGATGGGCTGGCCACTTGTCCCAGATTTCAGAGCATATCCCCGACTCCAGGCAGGCTGCACCTCTGTGCCAGGGTAGGGGAAGTCCCTGAGGGCTGCTCAGCCAGGGTCGTGCTGCATTGGGGCTGGAGGCAGGTTGTGGCAGGGGAGTTCTGAGATGAGGGTGATCTGGTCCCTGTGCTCAGGGAGCTGCCAGTGAATGGGAAGGATAAGTAGTGTGACACATGTTCCACTTGGCCTGACGCCACCCTTGCTTATGTCTGTCCTTCTGGCATAAAGAGTCAGACACGGCTTAGTGACTGAGCAACAACAAAGTCACTAAGTCGTGACTGACTCTTTTGTAACCCCATGGACGGTAGCCTGACAGGCTCCTCTGTCCTTGGGATTTCTCAGGCAAGAATACCGGAGTGGGTCACCATTTCCTTCTCCAGGGGATCTTCCTGACACAGGGATAGAACTCATGACTCCTGTATCGCAGGTGGATTCTTTGCCACTGAGCCATTAGGGAAGCCCATAATTATCAATAGCTCCTCTTTTATTCTCAGAAGTGTCCTGGTTTGGATGATAAAGTTGAAATAAAATGTGCATGTGGCTACCTTTTAGTCAAACATTTATTATATACCCTGCACTGTATTAAGTGCTTTATTATTTACCATCTAATTTAGCATATTGTCATCCAACTGAGTGCTAATTTTAATACCAAGGGATGGGCTATAACCAGGCAGTGGGAAATTGAGGCCTAGAGAAATGGAGTGAACTGCCCAATCCCACGCAGCCAGTAGGGAGTGGTATCAGAATTTGCACACAGGGCGCAGTGCCAATAACGCCCCAATCCCTGAAGCAGGATGAAGACTAAGGCCCTAGATACAGGCTCACGAGAGCCGCAGACACATTCAGTTCCATTTGGCACCCAGGGCCTGAGCACCTATCTGTGCTCAACTTTGAGTCAGGTACTGGGGTGCACGGCCAGGTAAGGGATGCTGCGATCTCAAGACCTCTGCCTGTCCACCGCCATCCCAGAGGCTCCTAGTCAGGTGGTGCAACTGACTAGAAGGCAGAGAAGAAGGACCCTCATGGTCAATAGAAGACAAGTTCCTGAGGGGACTCAAAGGAGATACAGGCAAGGAAGGCTTCCCAGAGGAAATGTGACTTATGCTGTCCCGCAGGATGGGGAGAATGGGGACAGGGAGCGATAGGGAAAGGTCAGGGTGGGCCTTCTAAAGTGGAGGGGACTATGTAATCAAGGACCAGAGGTGGGGCCCATGGGGAGCATTTGTGGAAAGGAAAGTGCCAGGTTCACAACCTGCTCTTACTTCAGAATGTTCATTCTCTTCAAGAAACTATAATGGAAAAGAATATACAAAAAAGAATATCTATATATGTCTGACTGAACCACTTTGCTATACAGCAGAGACTGGTACAACATTGTAAATCAACTATACTTCAATTTTTAAAAATTAAAAAAAAAGAAGCTATGACACAGTAGACAGACAAATTTCATTGAGTCTCTGCAATGTAATTGCAAGGAAGGAAAGAATCAAGGAAGCACCTATTGTGTGCTTGGAACCATGCTTCATGTTTTATATGATTTTCTTAATAACGTTCACTCTTATGACAACAGTGATGCCTGTTTATTATTTTTTAAAGTTGAAAATATATGATTAAGCAAAAGGAAAAAATGAGAATCACCTGCAATTAATTCTGTTCGTCAGTGATAACTGCTGCAAATATGTTTGTGTATAATCTGAAGCCATTGAGTCACTTCGTTAACTTAGCCTCCAGTGTGGGTGGAAGGGTCTTATTATGAATAGCAAAGACATTTCTCTGTTATTACTCAGGATATTCCAAAGGTTTCTGGAGCTCTGTGCCAGGAACCAAGAGGAAGACCAAATATATATTTATTATATCAGAGTATCACAAACCCATGGCCAATTATCTCATTTAATTGCCACAATAGCCCTAACAGTATGTAATGTGGGTTTTATTTTCACGACTGTTCTCTATTTACAAGTATGGAAACTGGGACTCTGAGGGATTACTGCACTGTGTGTTTTGGGGGGTGGGGGGCGGGGTTGGTTGGTGGGGAGGGGCCTGAGGCACGAGCCCAGCCCAGGTCCCCCAGCCTCAGCCACTTGGCTTATTTCTCTGGTTGAGAACAAAGGAGACAGGGGTCCCGGGAACCTGGGTGAGGCAGTCAGGGGCTCCAGATGAGCCTTGGAAGCCCTTTTTCTTGCCCCCAGATGTAGTGGAGCCCAAGGGCAAAATCCAACCGTGTTGGTGAGACAGCCCCTGATGTAGATATCCCAGTCAAGGGGCAAGCCCCTGGGGCTTTTTTTTTTTTTTTTTGGCTGGGCTCTGAGCTCCCATCACCCTCTGGAAGGAGTGAGGGTTGGCTTTGTGGTGGATGACACAGAAATGTACCAACACAAAAGCAATTTGAGAAGAGGGAAGAGTCCATTTGCAGCCAGTTACATCCCCCACCCTCAAAAAGCCAGGCTTCTGTGGCTTGCTGAAAGCATGGAACATTTTTGTGGGTATCTTGCTGCTCTCTGCACAAATGCAGAGGTGGTTTGTCAGGTGACAAGCTAGAATCTTCCGGCTGCTGCCCCACCGTCCCCTCTGGTGCCAGCCTCCGAGGTACCTAGGCAGGGATGTTCCCCATCTCCTAAGTCCCTGGTGACCTGCTCTCAAGGGTGGTTTGGGGAAGGGGCCCAAGTCCAGGACATCCTGACCAGAGTCATCAGAATCCAAGCTCCACTAAACCAAGCACAAAACAGTGACCCATTTCCGCTGGCTGGGAGGAAAGAGCCAGAAAGTTTTTAAAGGGGCCTCTCTTGGGTCTACCAGTGAGGCGCTCGGATGATCCCATCCGTTTCTCCTTAGCTGACTCCTGTGGCTACTTCAGCCCAGAGCTGGGGCTGGCCTGAGCTCCTGTCACTGGGAGTCCTTTCTGTGCCTAGCTCTGGGTTGGGAGCTTTCAGTGCGTTTTCTTACTCAGTTCTCAGAACCCGTGAGGAAGGTAGTGTTGAAGTTTGCTATTTTGAAGATAAAGAAATTGAAGCACAGAGAGTTTAAGTAATTTAGCCAAGGCCACACAGCTAATAAGGGGTGGAGATAAAATTTGAACCCAGACTGTCTGACATTAGAGCACAAACTCTTAGCCATTCTAGAGGGATGTGAGAGTGAGTCTTGGGCTGGGAGTGGATCATCAGTGTTTGGAAACCATCAGTGTTCTCACTGTGACTACTATCCTCCACTTCCTTCTGCCCCAATAGACTGGGGTACGAGGATCTTGCCCTGAAACTTTTGAGGCCCTGTTCTGGCTCTCCTCTTACCATGGCACCCCAAAGAGTGAGAAGTTTGCAAGATCAAAGGGATATGCCCAACCAGAGGTTTCAACCATATTTGAAACCCTGCTGCAGGGACCCAGGACCCAGGGCTTATGTGGGGCACATCCCAGCTTCATCTTCCCTAAGCCGACTCTTGTCATGGAAGTGCATGCCCGTAGGCTTGTGGGGTGCTGGGGCAACTATGGGCTCTCTACTTACAGTACCGGAGAGAGTTGGGTGGGAAGAGGAGGGACCAGGCAGTAGGCCAGGTCCCTTGTTTATGTTCACTGTGGGTCTCGGGAATGTGAGGAGGGGTCTGCCTGTTCCAGGAGCCTTGTGGTGTCGCTGCAAGCACCTGGCTGAAAGCTCAGGCCACGGGAATAGATTCTGGCCTGCACTTCTTAACTATAGCTCCCAGTCGCTCTAGCTCTGGAAGCCCTGGTTTCCCTGTTCTGGGAGTGTCTCCATCTGCCAAGGATCATGATGAGAGCTCTAGGAGCTAGCAGATGGGATTCGCCCCTTAGCTCAGCTCCCTATATCAGAGAGGCTTCCCCCACCTCCCCCAGCCGTGCTTGAGCCTAAGCTGATTTGTTTACACTTGATTTTCTGTGCCTCTGATGCCATAGTTTTGACTCAAGTCTTGAATTCTCTAGTTATGTCTTCTTTTGGAAAATTATAAAGGGTATTATTTCCAAGTTACAGTGGGTTAGAAGTTAGAGGCACGGAGTGGGGTAGGTGGGGCACAGTCTCTCCATGACCCCTCGTTCACGGGCACCTCCTGCTTTGGTCACAGCTCTTCCAGCAGGAGCGATCAGGGAGACCAGATCTCGGTTCTAACCAAGGGCCCACTGTGGACCCCTGGGAGCCTGGCCTTTCTCTCTTGACGAAGCTGGCCAGATGGTCCCTGGGGACTTTGTGTCCATTCTAATGGGATTTCTCCCGGAAACTGCCCTTTGAGAAGCAAAGACTGAAGGGGTTAGCAGGAAGAGGCCCGGCATGTTGATAACATCACAGCATGTTACAGACAAGGATTGCTCCTCTCTTACCCTCTGGTTGGCAGGGGTGTAGGCAGGAGGGCTCAGGACCACGTTCATGCCTGGCTGTGGTCATTCTCTCCAGGCTGGAACCATTCTGGGAGAGGCAGTTCTGCCCTAAACGCTGCTCATCCCAACTGTGGAGGAGTTGGTTCAAGAAACTCTAGCCAAGCCCACCGTGCGTCAACACTGTGCTGGATGCTGAGCATAGAGTGATGACTCTATGCTAGACAGCGATCACTCTATCTTCTCACAAAAAAGACAGCTGTGAGAATCCATTCTTCAGAGGACCATGCTAGGTTGCTAAGATGCGGCCAGGCGCCTCCTTCCTGGGGTCAGGGAAGCCTTCTGTGAGGATCCCCAGGGGTTTGTGTAGGAGTCGAGGGGCAGCCCAGGTGGCAGATATGAGTGGGTGAGTGGAGGCGACCATGGCTACCCCATCCTTCTTTAGCCAGGTCCTCTGCTGCTTATTTGTGTTCTGTGCATCCAATCTTGAGAGGATAAGTCTCAGGCTAAAGCTGAGCTCTGTAACTCTGGTCTGGGGGTGGGGGCGATAGGACCAGGAGGCTTGTCCCTTTCCCTAGTGTGTCCTGCGTGGCAGTCTGGTGCCATCACTGTTAGAGACCTTCCTAACCTCTGTATAAAATCCACTTCCTGTGGCTTACATAGGAGCCTCCAGGGAGTTATGTGCTTTCTTAGGGAGAAATTGTTCCTTCTCTATTGATTAGGCAGAAAAATTCCTGGGAAAACTGAGGGTTATTGAGTGTCTGAATGGGAAGAGGTCTCAGGCGGCTTTTTGAAAGCACTGTGTTTGCTTGTGGAGCCCTTTGGCCCAAGCAGAATCTTGTGATGGAGAAGGCAGCCAGCAGAGGGCAGCAGAGAGGCAGCCAGCAAAGTGTGCTTGGGGCCTGCTGCTGCTGCTGTCGCTTCAGTCGCGTCTGACTCTGTGCGACCCCATAGATGGCAGCCCACTAGGTCCTCTGTCCCTGGGATTCTCCAGGCAAGAATACTGGAGTGGGTTGCCATTTCCTTCTCCAATGCATGAAAGTGAAAAGTGAAAGTGAAGTCGCTCAGTCGTATCCGACTCTTAGCGACCCCATGGACTGGAGCCCACCAGGCTCCTCCATCCCTGGGATTTTCCAGGCAAGAGTACTGGAGTGGGGTGCTCTTGCCTTCTCTGGTGCTTGGGGCCAAGGCTCCCCAAAAGGGAGCCAATTGAGCTCTTGGCTGAAGATAGGTAAGCTGAAAAAAATTATGATTTATATTGTGTGAGGGTTTTCTCTTTTTTCTGCCTTTCCTTCTTTCTGTCTTTAAATATATTCTATCCAAAGGGCATTTTGTTATTCCTCCTTTTTTTGGTGTTCAAATAATCTTTTCTGTAATGATGGTGGTTTGCACCCTTTAATGATAGTTAACACAGCTTATTAATTACACTTTCAGACACTGTCCTAAAATCTTTACCTATATTCACTCATTTAATCCTCCGATTATTCCAACATGGTTAGCACATGGTTATTGTTCTCATTTTACAGATAAGGAAGTTGAAACAGACATCCAAGGGCACATAGCTAGAACACTGGAATGAGCTGGGATTCCAATGAACAGAACTTGAATCACTATGCGCCACCTACATGTTGATGTGGGTGGGAGCAATAGTGACCTGGTGGTGCAAACCCCATAATGAGGCAATTAAGACCCCGTTGGTCTTGTCATGTGAGAATGTGAGCCCAAAGCCCCTAAGTCATCCTGAAATCTGGAAACATTTAATGTGCTATTTCTCAGTGTCAATATGCCAACTAGTGGTTCATACATTAAAAAAAAAAAAAAAATTGAGTGGCAAGGGAAATAGGATTATAAGCTGTATCACCAATTTGTGACCTGTGAATGGATACTGGCATTCAAAAAATTGTATATTTAGTGAACTATAAACTTGGTTGCCTTCCCTTATTTAAAGCAAAACCCCCCCAAAAAAATACCTACGGGTCTGTAGAATATGCGCCTCTGGGACCTTCTTGTCCGCATAGTGTTGGAAAGTTTTGTGGGCTCCAAGGTGCTGGTGATGTGAGGGGAGCATTTTGACGGCAGTGCTGAAGAGAACACAGACTCATTTCAAGATAAGAGCCCATCATATCCCGTTGGCCACTCTCAGCCTCAGCTATGCAAAGAGCTGATGGGAAGAACTCCTCATAATTAGGTTCTGGAATGTGCTGAGGTTTGGAAGCTCAGGAAAAGTTATGGTTTAAAAATTTCCAACTCAGGAATAATCTGCCCATATCTTACGTATTATCTTAAAAATTCTGCAGTACCCATGGTCTCCTTTCATACCCTTCTTCCATGCCTTTTGGTCTTATTCCTACCTCTTTCCTTTTCACTGGTGGCTCAGATGGTAAAGTATCTGCCTGAAATGCAGGAGACCTGGGTTTGACCACTGGGTCAGGAAGATCCCCTGGGAAAGGAAATGGCAACCCACTCCAGTATTCTTGCCTGGAGAATCCCATGGATGGAGGAGCCTGGTGGGCTACAGTCCACGGGGTCGAAAAGAGTCGGACACGACTGAGTGACTTAATCGACTTCACTTTCACTTTTCACTTTCACTTTCCACCTCTTCCCTCCAATCTGGAAAGAACACGGCTAGTCCAGGAGACCAAGGTCTAGGTCCTGACAGTAACCCACAGGCGACAGCCTTGCTGTCAGGAGGTTAGAACTGTGGTCTTGCTGATCTTGCAAGGCTGCTGTGAGGCCCTATGAGAACAACTATCAGAAGCATAAGCAGGCTCCTGGCTCTCTGATGGGTGTGCTGGTCACTGGGCTGCCTGCCCTCGATGAAGGTGCTGCTTTTGTTTTTCTTTCCAATTCGGGTGTAGGAGATGCTGCCCGGAGCCTGGCTGTGCTGGGCCTGCCTCCTGCTCCTGGCCAGGCCCACCCTGCCCTGCCCCCAGGGCTGTGACTGCTTCATCCGGGAGGTGTTCTGCTCGGATGAGGGGCTCGCCGCCGTCCCACTGGACATCCCGCCACATGCCACAGACATCATCTTTGTGGAGACCTCGTTCACTGTGGTGGGCTCCAGGGCCTTCAGCAGCAGCCCCAACCTGACCAAGGTGGTCTTCCTCAACACCCGGGTGTGCCACTTCAGGCCGGATGCCTTCGGGGGCCTTCCGGGGCTCCAGGATCTGGAGATCACGGGGGGCAACTTCTCCAACTTCAACGCCGACATCTTCTCCAACCTGATCTCGCTGAGCAAGTTCACCCTCAATTTCAACATGCTGGAGGCTCTGCCCGAGGGCCTGTTCCAGCACATGGATGGCCTGGAGTCCCTCCAGCTGCAGGGCAACCGGCTCCAGACCCTGCCCCAGAGGCTTTTCCAGCCTCTGAGATGTCTTAAGACCCTCAACCTAGCACAGAACCTCCTGGCCTACCTGCCCGAGGAGCTCTTCCACCCCCTTGGCCGCCTGCAGACCCTGAGGCTGAGCAACAACCAGCTGGCAAGTCTGCCCCGGGGGCTCTTCAGCCGTCTGGGCAGCCTGCAGGAACTCTTCCTAGATGGAAACTCCATCTCCGAGCTGCCCCCAGAAGTGTTCGCTCAGCTCTCCTGCCTGGAGAAGCTGTGGCTGCAGCACAATGCCATCGGTCACTTGCCTGGGTCTGTCTTCTCGGCCTTGCCCAACCTGACCTTCTTGAGCCTACAGGGCAATGCGCTGCAGACACTGCCTGCCGGCCTCTTCACCCAGTCCCCCGGCCTGGTCAGCCTGTCCCTGTCCCACAATCAGCTGGAGACAGTCCCCGAGGCAGCCTTTGCCAACCTGACCAGCCTTGGGTCCCTCATGCTCTCGCACAATGCCCTCACCCATCTGCCGGCCGGTGTGTTCAGAGGCCTCAAGGGGCTGGTCAAGCTCTACCTGAGCAGCAATAACCTGACGGTCCTGCACCCCGCCCTCTTCCAGAACCTGTCCAAGCTCGAGCTGCTCAGCCTCTCCAGGAATCTCCTGACCACGCTCCCTGAGGGCATCTTCGACACCAATGACAACCTGTTCAACCTGGCCCTGTATGGGAACCCCTGGCAGTGTGACTGCCACCTGGCCTATCTCTTTAGCTGGCTGTATCAGTACAGCGACCGGCTCTTCAACATCCAGACCTACTGTGCCGGCCCTGCCTACCTCAAGGGCCAGGTGGTGCCCGCGCTGAAGGAAGAGCAGTTGGTGTGCCCCATCACCCGGGACCACCTGGGCTTCCAGGCTGCTCCGGGGCCACAGGACAGGGAGCCAGGGGGCGCCTGGGATCTGGTTGCGGAGGAAAGGGCGGCCAGGAGCCGGTGCACCTACAGCAATCCCGAGGGAACCGTGGTGCTGGCCTGTGACAAGGCCCGGTGTCGCTGGCTGAACGTCCAGCTGTCCCCCAGGCAGGTATCGGGCTCCCCAGGACTACCCATCAATGCCAGTCAGGAGTGGGACTTGAAGTCCAGCTGTGGCTCTGTGAGGGTCACTGTGTCCATTGAGGCTCTGGCAGGGGAGCCATAGGTGCAGGGCAGATGGACCAGGACCCTAGGCAGATGGCCTCTGAGCCCAACTGGGCAAGAGATGGTGAGGGGAGCTGAGCGGGTTCTTCAGATGCGAGGGGTGGAGTTGCATCTCCAAGGTGGAGGAGGGGGCGTGGCCGGCTCCACCACCCAGAGCCTCCTTCATTACCCTGGTCTCTGAGAATGATACCTAACAGGACCTTCTGCAAGCTTTGCAAAGCTCCCATCAAAGCTGCGTTGTGGTCTGGAGAATAAAGTAATGCGGCTCCCCTGATGTTTTTCTGTTATTTAATACTCACCCCTGTCTCACCTCCACCCTGAGATACGAAGGCTCTGTTTCCCCAAAACGGGGGCCAACCTCTCTTGACATCCAGTTCAAGAGCCAATGTCTGTTTCTACTCCTCTGCCTCGAAACGTGGTGGGTTTTTTTTTTTTAATTGAAGGATAACTGCTTTACAATATAATGTCATAGATTAATGCATATACATGGAATCTAGAAAGATGGTACTGATGAATCTGTTTGCAAGGCAGCAATGGAGATGCAGACATAGAGAACAGACCTACGGACAAGGTCACGGAGGGTGGGTAAGGAGAGGGTGAGACAAACAGAGAGAGGGGCATGGAAACATACACACTACCATATGGAAATGTGGTTTTAATTGATAAAAAGAAAAAGGGAGAGGATAAAAGCAGAGCTGACGAGAAAGATGAGGGGTGGGGTAGAGCTCTGACTTGGTGTTGAGAAGGACTCAAGCTGTTCGCACCCACCTCTGGGGCGTCCAGGAGAAATCAGGTGACAGGGGCCCTGAGGAGGGTGAACGCCGTGGCTTTGCCTGCTCAGCTGATAGGATGGCTGCTCCCTGAGGAGCGAGCCAGGAGGGGCGGGGACGGATATCCTCCAGTTCTGAGGGTCGGCGCCTGTGAGACCCTCAGAACTGAAGTGAGAACTGTGAGTGAGGGTCTGCTCACTCACAGCGATGGTCCTCTCTCAGTTCTCAGGACACCACCCTCTTACCCAAGCCTGGCTGCACCCCCCACCAGTTTTCCCCTCACCTCCTGCATGCTGGTCGCCTTCGGGTTGGATGTCATTCGGGTTCCCTGGGTAATCCCTATGCAGATCCTTGCAGTCAGATCCCACCTCTATGCCGATGACCTCAAATCTCCATCTTTAAAAGAAATAATTTAATTAATTTATTTGTTTGTTTATTTTTGGCTGCACTGGGTCTTTGTTGCTGCATGGGCTTTCCTCTAGTTGCGGCGACTGGGGGCTACTCTCTAGTTGTCTCAAATCTCCGTCTTAGGCCTGGTGTTTGGCTCCATGGTGACATCTCTCTCTGCTCAGCAACTCGTGTTCTATCAGGACAGCCACACACACGTGTAAACCAGACTCTGTCCCCAGCTCCTCCAGGACCCCTGCCCCGCAAGTCACCAAGCCCAGGAGCTGGGAGTGGTCTCCAGCCTCTCCTCCCCTTAGTCCTCATGCCCAGCCTGTCACTGAGTGCCTCTGAGTGTCCTCTGTCCATATCTCCTTTCCTGTTCCCAGCCTGGAGAAGCTCTTGGTCTCCTTGGACTGAACCATGGCCCAGCCTCCTGCCCGGTTTCCCTGCCCACGCCTACAGCGTGGACAGGCTTGGCTGAAGTTCAGGGGTTGGGAGAAGAGAATCAGATGTAAGCAGGCTCTCCAGGAGCTCACGGTCTGATGGAAAAGAAAAGACAGGGGGTGTCTGGGATGAAAACACAAGCTCGATAGGGTGGGCGCCGAGCAGGTGCTGGAGAGTACAGGGGAGGCAGAGGTCAGATGAGCACAGACCTCTGGAAGCTGTGTTGGATCCCTGAGCCTTGAGATTGTGCAAGCAGAGCGTGAGCCAAGGGGTGGAGACAGGCGAGCGGTGAGGTCAGGGCTGAGGCCTCTGGAACAGGCTGGTTGGAAAGCAGACGGAAAGACAAGCAAGGCTGCAAAGCTAGCTGGAGTCTCGAGGGGCACAGCGAGCAGGCTGCATATTCATTATGGATGCCCAGCTGTTCCTGAAGAACTTTATGTAAAGGAAGGCTTATGCCTGTGAAGTCTGACAGCAAGAGGCAGGGAAAACAGTGAGGACTCCTGCCTGGCTTGGGCTGGGAGCCCCAAGGGTCAGGGGCGCCAAGGAGATAGAATGAAAAGTCGTCAGGACCTGAACAGTACCTACACAAATGGATTAAAAGACCGAAACGTGAATCACAGAAATGCAGATTCAAACAGTACCGGCGTTGCCTTGTACCCACTAATTTGAGAATTAATAATATGGAAATGAGAAATCAGGATCATGCTCAGCACAGACATAGTGGAGCCTCAGCGTGCCCCTGGCAGCCACTCCTCCCAGCACGGGAGACACCCTGAGGCAAAGAAAGGGTTTGGTGAGGGGGACAGGGATGGGGTGGGTACTGGAAGATGGGGGGCGCTGAGGGAGATACGTGGGGTGACTCTCAGTTTTCTCTCCTGGGAGATGGGGAGGACAGTGAAGCCACTGACCATGGGCCGGTGGAGTTTAAGGGGAAAGGAGGAGCAAGATGCCAGCTTTAGGCAAAAAAGTACAACTTTGCCATCCTGTCCTGTCCAGTGATGCCCCTTTAAAAAGGCATGCTTCCTGAGAGTCAAACCAATTAGTCTAAGGTGATGGAAGGTAGTCTGGCAGATTTACCAAAGGAATAGACTTTCCCAGATTCATTTGGTCCAGTTCTCCAAAGCATCTGGTTTAATAATAATCCTGACCAGCTCCTCCAAGGTTGGGGAACATTGCTTCCCCAGAAAGGAGGAGATCCTGAGTGACCGAGGGTCCCGTGGTGCTGGCCCCCAGTGCTTTTGTTTTCACTGCACTGGTCCAGGCTGCGCTGACCGCTGGCTTCCACCTGGTCGTGAGGGCCGCTGTCTGGGGAAAGGATGGCCACACCCAGCACACAGGAGACACATCACAGATCTCCATCAGAAGGATGCCCGCTGAGCCACAGCTCCTGGTCCAAGTGGTCTTTATGTCTACTGCCAGGAATAAAGGAGCAAGATAATCAACCAGACATTTCTCTTCATTCTATTTCCGCCCACCACCACCCCGCCCCCCGCCAAATATAACACTTTGTTAAGTTAAAATATAATAATCTCTCTCTGTGTTGAACGGTGCTGGGGAAATGGGGAAAAAGCACAGGCCAGTAGTCAGGGCAAGCTGTTTGCAGGCCTTTTAAGTTGGCTGAGCGAGACCAGAGTCACTATGCTCTTTGAGCAGGGTTGCCAGGGTTACAAATAAGCACACACATGCTGCATGGGACACACTTATACTAAAAAAAGGATTCTTAGTTTGTTTGAAATCCAAATTTAACTGGATATTTTATGAGGTGAGCCAACCACCTGATGAAGGTCAAGTAACAAAGGGGATGGAGGTGGGGGTTGGGGATTCGCTTCCAGGTTGGGGAGGTCAGGCCTGAGCCCGCAGTGGTGCAAGTCCTGACCACTGAGGGCCGCTAGCATCCTCAGGCTGGAGTTGACAGGAAGCAGGAGGTGCTGAGCATCCCCCAGACAGGGGTAAGCAGATCAGGAGACAGCTCTGAGTGTGCTGTGTACCCGGCGTCCTCGGTCCTGCTGCCTTCTTGGGAGGTGGTCCTGGTCTGGTGCCATAGTAGGGCTTTTTTTGATGGGTTCTGGAAAGAAATCAGGACACTTGACTCCTCCTTCCTCAACATTTGCCCTTTGGTAAGTCATGGCTCCTCTCTGGCCAGAAGAGGTTGGTTCTCAATGCTCAGTGAATCCTAGAATCACCTGGGGGAAGGCAAAAAACCAACAGGACCCCATTTACAGAGATGATGATTCAGTTGGCCTGGGGAGACCCAAATATCAGTTTCACACACACACACACACACACAAAACTCCTCCAGTGATTTAAATGCTCATCCAGGCTTAAAAGCTCAGGGATGGATTTTGCCCAGTTCTAGGTCTTCCACTCTCTATAGCTGCCCCAGGGCTGAGGAGCAAATGTATGCTTTGTCAGGCCCACCTGGTGAAATGCTCAGATGAACTCATGAGTGAAGCAAGCCACAACGCCATGTGGCAAAATATCTCACCGGGTTTTTTTCTTGTTGGTGCATTTTATTCTATGTAATCTTCAGTGCTCTCAGGTTTTGGAGTGACAATAAGCTGGGTACGGAATGCCTTGTTTTCTTGCAGTACAAGGGTGGCTAAGTTCCTTCAAAATGCCTTCTTACAAGCAGAAGAGAGTCCTTGCGCCGATGCGTGGAAAGTTCCACAGTTCTTCAGTGATTCCCCACCACTTGCCAGCAAGGCCACCTTGGGCCAGTTACTGAAACCCTCTGCAGCTCGGTTCTCTCTTCCATACTGTTTACCATGGGGATAATAGTACCTATCTCATAGTCACTGGGGAAGATGAAATATTCATGTTGAGATCCCAGAAAAATGAGGTGGGGTAAGTTCTCAAAATGTCATCTATTATCATTATTATTTCTAGGGAATTGTGAGGGATGTTGGCAGCGGGTAGGAAGGAACTGGATAGTTGCTTGGCCACTGTATTTGTTTCACCTGTATCCATTGGTATTTCTAGAGGATGTTAACATTGCTGTTTATATATCAAAATGATAATTATTGGGAATACTGGAAATGCCATTTTCAAAACTGTTCAGGGCTAACAGTGGATATTGGAAAACTGGATGGTTCTGCCAAAGATTAGACAATTTAGCACAGCAGTAGTCCAGTAATGAATTCTCCCTCACACTGTTTGCATCTCCCACTGCCTCTATCTCCCACTGCCTCCTGTTGCCTCCTGTTGCTTCTGTTAACAGTTCAACATCTCAGTTCAGTCTCTCAGTCATGTCCGACTCTTTGCAACCCCATGAATCGCAGCACGCCAGGCCTCCCTGTCCATCACCAACTCCCGGAGTTCACTCAGACTCACATCCATCGAGTCAGTGATGCCATCCAGCCATCTCATCCTCTGTCGTCCCCTTCTCCTCCTGCCCCCAATCCCTCCCAGCATCAGAGTCTTTTCCAATGAGTCAACTCTTCGCATCAGGTGGCCAAAGTACTGGAGTTTCAGCTTTAGCATCATTCCTTCCAAAGAACACCCAGGGCTGATCTCCTTTAGAATGGACTGGTTGGATCTCTTTGCAGTCCAAGGGACTCTCCAGAGTCTTCTCCAACACCACAGTTCAAAAGCATCAATTCTTCGGCGCTCAGCTTTCTTCACAGTGCAACTCTCACATTCATACATGACCACTGGAAAAACCATAGCCTTGACTAGATGAACCTTTGTTGGCAAAGTAATGTCTCTGCTTTTGAATATGCTATCTAGGTTGGTCACAACTTTCCTTCCAAGGAGTAAGCGTCTTTTAATTTCATGGCTGCAGTCACCATCTGCAGTGATTTTGGAGCCCAGAATAATAAAGTCTGACACTGTTTCCACTGTTTCCCATCTATTTGCCATGAAGTGATGGGACCAGATGCCATGATCTTTGTTTTCTGAATGTTGAGCTTTAAGCCAACTTTTTCACTCTCCTCTTTCACTTCCATCAAGAGGCTTTTTAGTTCCTCTTCACTTTCTGCCATAGGGGTGCTGTCATCTGCATATTTGAGGTTATTGATATTTCTCCCAACAATCTTGATTCCAGCTTGTGCTTCTTCCAGCCCAGCATTTCTCATGATGTACTCTGCACTGCATAGAAGTTAAATAAGCAGGGTGACAATATACAGCCTTGACGTACTCCTTTTCCTATTTGGAACCAGTCTGTTGTTCCAAGTCCAGTTCTGACTGTTGCTTTCTGACCTGCATATAGGTTTCTCAAGAGGCAGGTCAGGTGGTCTGGTATTCCCATCCCTTTCAGAATTTTCCACAGTTTATTGTGATCCACACAGCCAAAGGCTTTGGCGTAGTCAAGAAAGCAGAAATAGATGTTTTCCCGGAACTCTCTTGCTTTTTCGATGATCCAGCGGATGCTGGCAATTTGATCTCTGGTTCCTCTGCCTTTTCTAAAAGGTTTGTGAGACGTTGAACATCTCACAAACCTTAAAAGGTTCCGATTCTGGGTCTCAGGGCGCCCCCACGTGGCGTACTGGGAGAATAGCTTTCCCAGAAGTCAACCTGGGAGCCCTAGCAAAGACGCCGGACCACAGGGACTCCGTGGTCTGGGACGCTTCCCGGATGGCAACCTGCGGAGGCTTCTGTTTTCTGCGACTCTGGAACGCGCCCGCGCCGAGGAGCGGCCGGTGCGGAGGCTGAGGTCTCGCGCTCACCGCCACCTCGTGGTGTTTAGGCACGCCGGGCTATCAGATTTGTCCCAGTGATGCGGCGTGTCCTGCACGGGGGTGGGGTAGGGGTGTGAAGGGAGACAATCCTGCACGACTGGGGTAGGAAGCGGAGAGGTGGTCCTACTTCTCCCGCGAACAGACCTCCAGACACGGCTGGGGGTGAAATCCTGCCTGCGGTAATGATCTCTGTTCATACACATTCAAAGTTGTCTCTGCCTTGCTGTCTGCACACTTTCAGTTTTCCAAGATTGAAATGTATATCCTCAGCAAATACATCCTAGGAAGATTGTGCTTTGTTTTCTTTGCAATTTTATGCAAGTTGTTCTGGATTTGGGGGGGAAATTCCCCTTAGCAATACTTAACCCTTATTTTAAGAAGTAGAGTACAGAGGAAAAGCAACTTCTCTAAAATTCATCCTTTAATCAGTATGGAAGTAAGTGAAAGCCTCCGGCTACTTCACCAAGTCTTCACCAAGACCTTCACCAAGGTGTGAGGTCTAATCCAAGCATTTACACACAGAGATGAATATTATTTTATTATAAACTACCTTTTGGGGACTTCCCTGGTGGGCTTGTGGTTAAGAATCTGTCTTGCAATGCAAGAGACTAGGGTTCAATCCTTGGTCCCAAAACTAAGATCCCACATACCGCGGAGCAACTAAGCCTGCACGCTGCAGCTAGAGAGTCCGTGCATCTCAACGAAGGATCCTGAATGATGCAACCAAGATTCCATGTGCCACAAGTAAGACTGGATGCAGCCAAATAAATAAATAAATATTTTTTAAAAACTACTTTTTATTCTAGCTTATTACAATTAGAACATCTAATTTTTTAATTTTCTATGAGAGCTGATGATAACTGTGACATTTATTTCAGGAGACTGAAGGGGGTGTTAGGATTTATTTCACAGAAATTTCAGAGACTCTGGGGTCAGCCTTAATAGAGAGATACTTCATAGTCAAAGACATTCCTATTTTTGGGTGGGGAACCCTAATGCTCCTGCAAGGTTGCACTGAGCATTCAGGACAATGGGGCTGAGTTGTTTTCTGGAAACTCCTTGAGCTGAAAATGAAGAATCTGGGGAGCAACCTCCCTGGGAAGATTCCATGTCCTGACTTCTTTGGGCCAGTCAAGCACACAGGACGAAACGTGGCTTTTTTTTTTTTTTTCATGGTCTGTACAATTTATACAAGCAGCAGGGACCCAGCTTGGGTTCCTGCATATCCTACTAAAATAGAATTCTCTCTACAAAATACAAATAATTTAGTCTCTCATTGAGGACTAAAGAGAGGCAGCCAGAGAGGGGTGGGGGGTGGGGTGGGCACAAGGAGGAAGCTTAAGATCCACCCTCGGAGGCAGGAGAGGGCAGGGGCAGGGCCAGGCCAGGACAGAAGGCACCATCAGCACCAGCAGGGATGGGTCCAGGAAGGGGCTACAGAAGCGTACAGCAGCCAGGGGCTGGGGGTAGCAGAGTGGGGGTCAGTATTTTTGAGAGGAAGGGGGTTCACTAGTGTCTTTTGTAAGAGCTGAAGGTACCACCAGTGGAGGTCGGGGTCTCAAGGGATATGAATAAGGTGAAGGTGAGAAGGTCAGGGTTGGGTGACCTCAAGTCCTAGGAACCCAGGAGCTGAGTGGTTGCTGGGACACTCCCAGTCCAGTTATGCATTGTCGCTCCCTGGGACCAGGGGTCTGGGTCTGAGCTCTTGACAGCCCTATGCTTCAGCCAAATTGCCCTCAACCAAGAAACTGCTTCTCATAACCAGATTTCACCTCTGGCTTGGGGAATCATGGATTTGGAAAATTCAGAGATTTCTGCATGGAAGCCAGTTCAGTTGCTTTTTTCAAGGGATTATATTTTCTTCCCTTGCCAAATTTGAGGAGTCTCTCCCCGAAGTCACTGAGGGGATGAGCTTGCCTCAGGGGGCTTCTGCATCCCCGTTGATGCTCTAATCCACGAGAGTCCTTCTCAGGTGGCCCCAGAGGATTCCCAGGGGGGTGGAGTTGTCCACATCTTGCTGCCTCCCTTCGTGCAACAACTCAGAGGGACAGTGGGCCTCACTGAAGCGGCAGCATCCTCAGGCGCATCGAGTACCAGCCCCGCTGACCACTCGACAACCACCTAGCCTCCTGCCTCTCTGCAGCCGACCACACTCAGCCTCCAACCACATCCTCGTCAGCCTGCTCTGTGTGAACTCCAGCCCTCAAACCACACATAGTAACCACCCCTGTGACGACACTTTATCAACCCTGATGTCTTTGAACAACTGTGATCCTCAAACTAGCCCTCCTGTCACCTGCCACCTTGCCCAGAACACCAGGCTTTGGGGTCTGCATAGCTGTGGCTTGGCTAGGGGCCAGGGCCCCAGTGGGACATGCTTCCCTCTGCCTAGATTTTGTCCCTCACCAGAGGGGAGCCCACTGCCACCCTGTGGGACTGAACCTGGCCAAGAAGGAAACTCCCATTCACCGTTCAGCCCAGGGAGGTCCCAGGTACAGCAACAACACCTACACGCTTTTGCCACCCCCGTTCTCAGCACTCAGCTCCCTCACCCCTGGCTTCACTCCCACGGCTCCGGGTGGGTTACCACTGACACGCTTACTGCACTATGTTCTCAGCTTGTCCCTGAAATGTGGCTCTTTTGTGGCTTTTCCCCAGTTGTGCCATCAGCCATGGCACACAGAGGCTGCCCCATGCCCTTGAGGCTGGGAAAGGTGCCAAGGAAAGAGGCGAGCCCAGAACAGAATTCTTTCCATGGGCAGAATCCCATGGAGTTACCTAGGCCAGTGTGGGCACACACCTCCTCCTGTCCACAAGAGGGGACATGTGACATCTTAGGAGAGGAAAGAGGTTAGACTAGGAGGCTTAATGTATGCTAAGTCACTCTAGTTGTGTCCAACTCTGTGCATCCCCATGGACTGTAGCCTGCCAAGTTCCTCTATCCATGGGATTCTCCAGGTACGAATACTGGAGTGGATTGCGATGCCCTGCTCCAGGGGAGCTTCCCAACCCCAGATCCAACCTGTGTCTCTGACATCTCTTGCATTGGCAGGCGGGTTCTTTACCACTAGGGCCACCTGGGAAGCCTGGGAGATTTTAATCCAATCCCTGGACAGATTCTACTTTCGCTCCAAACTGTGTGGGTCAGTCATCATTCTTTGTGGAGTGTGACCTTTTTTGGCATCTGTGAAGCTGGCAAATTTGTGAAGACCCTCAGAGTCTTAAAACTTACATCTATGGAGTCAGCATATCCTAATAAAGGGCAGGCTGAAGCCTTAGGGCATTTGCAATAAGTGTTATTAGATCCACTGCCTTTGCCCACAAACACATCGTCAATTTAAATTGAAATACAA
Source organism: Bos mutus (assembly GCF_027580195.1). Classification (NCBI taxonomy): domain Eukaryota; kingdom Metazoa; phylum Chordata; class Mammalia; order Artiodactyla; family Bovidae; genus Bos; species Bos mutus. The sequence continues at coordinate 72,316,724 of NC_091617.1, forward strand.
GAACTCACTCATGCAAAATTTCACTACCCAACCTCTATGCTCTCCAAATTAGAGCTCTAAACCAGGAAAAAGAAACATGTCTTGAGAGCAGCCAACATAAGTTTCTGCTCCCTTGGATGAAAGCATGTGCATTTGCTCAAACGTACATTCCTGCCCTTGGAATCTGTTCACTTCTATGTTAGACACAAGTCCACCAAGTTTGATCATATGGTTTCCAGACTATAGTAGATTAAAGATAAAATCGTAAATTGGGAGGAGAGTGGCAGTCCTGCTGGAGACTTGCCAGTAACAAAGAGAAAAATAGCAGAATCGGATATGAAATCCCAAAGAAGAGCAGCTAGGCATTTAGTAGAGGGCACTTGGGTTGCTCTGAGGGCAACGTGTTATTCCAGCTCAGAGCTGGAGGTAAATATGGAGTCCCCAGGTAGATAATGATGACCCGAGCTGCCTGCAGAAAGTCCACATTAAGTATAGCACTGGCTTGGTTTTCGATTCCCTGCAAGCACAGTTTGGGTCCAGGGCGTGAATGCAGTTTAATTAGGAGGTGATCCCAAGAGGAAGGCCCAGGAAACAGGGAAGGAGGAAAAACCAACACACAGATGACTGTGGAAGCTGCTCTGGGCAATGGGACTGATTCCAGAAGGGCGGCCTGAGACACATCCAGAGCGACTCTAGGAGGCAGAGCATTTAGCCACCAGCGCCCACCTCCAGCTCCCAACACCCCCCCACTCCAGTTCCGGGAAGTGGGCACAAGGATGGAGGATGATGGATGGCAGGGGTCATTCACAGGGCGCATGCTCAGTTACCCCGAAGATGAGCCCATCCAGAGTGGTCCTTCAAGAGGGCTCTGGGCTCGCGGCGTCCGTGGGAGTGCTGGAGAGCCCGAGCGCTGGCCCGTGTGCTCCTGCGCGGGCCAGAGCCTGTGTGCCTGTTTGTTTAAGCGGAGGCTCCTGGAGACTTTTCATTCTTCCCAGCGTCACCCTTCCGGGCGCCCCAGAGTCCCTCCTGCCGCCATCTTCCCAGAGCGTCCCTGCAGCCACGATGCCTTCACTCATTCCCCAGACGTTTCCTGATGGTTTTGGTCAGGCTTCCCAGAAGCAGACCCATCCGTGTTGCCGCAAATGGCATTATTTCATTCTTTTTTATGGCTGAGTAATATTCCACTGCGTATGTCCCACATTGTCTTTATCCGTTCCTCTGTTGATGGACATTTAGGTTGCTTCCGTATTTTGGTTACTGGAAGTGGTCCTGCTGTGAACATAGGGCTATCTTTTTGAATAAAGGTTTTCAACTCTTCTGGATATAGGCCCTGAAGTTGATGTTTTTAGGATAGTGAGATAATTGAGACAAACCAGGCTTATGAGCAGAAGGCAAGAATGAAAGGTAATTGTCACTTGAGGACAGGACAAAGAAGTGTAAACAGGGGCGTTGAGCGTCCTCTGGCTCTTGCCCACCCACATTGCAAACAGCACAGAGCCAGCTTCTCCATAGAGTATTATGCTGAGGAAAGCTATAGCTGTGTGGGCTCATTTGCACCTTAGAATCCACCATGACCAGATTGACCACATGGATGGTGGCTATAGCTCTGCTCTCCAGAGCCCATTGGGGAAGGAGGGGCTTTTTGAGTGATGAGAGTTTTCCTGCCTGTCTCCAGCCTCCATAAAGTATATTGGCAGGACACGGGGACCTCTCAAAGCTGTGTGCTCCCGGCTGACCCATTCTATGCCTGGGAAGGACGCTGCGCCCCCAAAGAATGCTTGGGGCCGGGGTCGGGTCACGGGCGGAAGCCTGAATGCCAAGCAGTCATTAGGGGAGATTGATGGAGGGGAGCGCGTTGCAGGGGCCCCGGAGGCCTGCTGCAGTTTCATTGCAGTTATTTATGGCCTAGCTGGGGCGTCAGAAACGGGTTGACAGCTCGCCGTAAGCTGACCTGGCTGGCGCACAGCCTGCAGCCTTCTGCCTGCCTATCCCTCAACTTGAGGAATGTCAGCCTCAAAGACAGTGACCAGACGCGGGAGGTGTGGAAGGAGAGATTCCAGAATGCATCCTAACCCTGAGACCTCTTTATCCACAGCGAGGCCTGTGTGTGCGTGTGCAGGACACATGCTCGTACTCCCTAAATATTTATATAAGCAGACATCTGTGAAAAAGACACAGCACAGCTAACTGAATTTTTTTTTTTTTTTGGTACACGGGGAAAGGAACACAAATAATCCCAAGCAGCAAGTAATCCAAAAACTGGCTTGGGGAAGATATGCTAAAGTTTTTTGGTTTGTCTTTTTGGTTTGTTTTTGCTGTGTATATGTGAGTGTGTGTCTTTTGGCAACAGAAGTACCAGTCTAATCCTATTTAATCTATCCGAGCTTTGTTTTCTTAACCGGCACTGTAGGTCAAGGAAGACCAGAAATGTCCTGGGTGCCAAGATCTAACTGACATGGTTACTGAGATGGTTAGACGTCTGTGGATGACCCAGTACACACCAGGGACAGACGGCAGGACCCACCACGGTGATTAGCCTTAGCCTGGCCGATCGTGGCCTGAGCAGGGTTGGGGGGCAGTTGTGTGCAGGCAGAAGCCCAGTTTGGAGGCCTGCTGAGGCCACTTCCTTATCACATCTCCCGGGTCTGCCTCGGTGACCCGGAGATCAAGGAGATCAAGGACACGAAGCAGGAGAGAATGCTCTGGAAACTGGAAAGGGCTCCTCGTGAGGTCCCTGTCATGACATTTCTCTGCCTGCCTCCTGGGATGGAGATGCCCTCCCAGAGGCAGAGGCCAGAAGTCTGGTCTGGGCAACAGGGTGGCGATTCTGTATTTGGGGCCCTTGGGAGGGTGGCTTCTGGGGGGGCTCAGCCTTGGGGAGTGGGTGACTGCCTGGGGCCCTGCAGAGCCCCAGGAGGAAGGGAGAGATGCTCCCTGAGACGAAGGCTGCCTGTTGTTGGAGGGCACGCTGAAATCACAATGTGAGAAGTATTGGGATGACCAAAAAGTTCATTTGGGTTTTTCCATAATGTCGTTCAGAAAAACCCAAACGAACTTTTTTGCAACCCAATAGAAACCTGCACTACTCGGTAGTTCTGTGAAGTTACTGAACTGCAAAGCTGAAGGGAGAATCACTGGCCTTGGGTCCCTTCATGTCCCTTCATCAGCTTACTCCACAGCAAGCCCTGTAATAAGAGACCACAGTCTACGGTGACCAATTCATAAAACATTAAAGCTTTCAATGGATACGTTCTCACCAATATTTCATTCATTAAAAAAAATACATATTTCACATCTTTAGAGTTGTAGCTCAAATATTTCTCTGACCTAGGAATTCATTTCCGCTATCCCCAATCGTCTCTCTCTTACTTCCTAGGTTTCATTGGAGGCACGTTTTCGGGGTGTTCTGTGAGCAGCAAGCGGTATGTCTAGTCCCTGCTCAGCATCTGGAGGGTTGGCTGTCAGCCAACACTTCCAGCTTCAGGAGAAAGTGCCTCAACAGAGAGAAGCAGAGGGGTCACAGGACTCCAGAGAAGTATTTTTGTCAATTGCTGCAAAGCAAATTACCCTGAAATGTTGTGGCTTAAACCAGCAGTAATCATTTATTATCTCTCAGGGATTCTGGGGGCCAGTACACAGACAGAGCTTGGTGGGGACAGTCTGCATCTACACCATTAGGTAGGGCCTCCCAGGGGTGACCTGAAGGTCCACACTTGATGTGGTCGCTGACTCTGGGCCCGTGGCTCTCTCTGTGACCCTGATTCTTCCCAGCATGGTGACTGGTCCAAGGAGGACCCAGAGATTGAAGGGGAGAGAGAGAAAATGAATGAGAACCAGGCAGAGGGCTGTCTTTTTCTGACCTGGCCCCTGAAGGCATCATTGTGCTTCATTGGTCAGGGCAGTCACAAGCCACCCTGCCCTCCAGATCCAAGATCCAAGGAGAGAGGACAGAGACTCTCCTCTCCATGGGAGTAGTGTGTATCCATCATACAGCTAGGAGATCTTACAAGATGGCCTAAGTACGTCAGAGTCTTTGGAGAATGCAATCTGCCACGTCCATCTAGGACTGGGGCCAGGGGGCAGGAAGCCAGAGGAGACTTTCTGGAGGGAGTGATGCTTGAACTGAGTGTTGAAGACTGGAGACAATAAAATGTGTTGGAGGAGAGGGGAGGAGAGAGATTCCAGGTGCAGAGGCATCATCCTCTGAGGGTCAAGGATTTGAAAAAGCCTGGAGCGTTGGGGGCAACCGCAAGGAGTTCCATGACTGGGGCTGCTGGTGCGGGCTGGGCAGGTTGGAGGTGGGGCTGCAGTGTGGAGGGGCTTAACCTGTAGTTTGTCAGCCCCTGTGGTTGTCAATCCTTTAAGAATCAGACCCTCTCGCAGGAAAGAAGTACCTATAGGATCTTGCACATCATTTCAGGGATCCAGGCCAAGGCTCCTAACACCAGGGGAATTCAAAGATCCCATCCAGTCCTGTGTTCTGTGGGGCCAGCTTGGGTTCTGCACTTGCCAGCGGCCTCTCTGCAGGATGTGTGACCTCAGAATCCCCAGGGGCACAGCAAACAACCTGAATGCCTTGCCCAGCCCCGGTGTCACTGAGCCCCAGTTGTTCCTGGCGACTCCTGGTCATTCTGGTCTTCCTGGCATAGACAGAGCCTCATGTCGACAAAGTGCTTCTGTATGGTTCTGTTCTCCCAGTGATGGGGGCGCAGTATTCTCTCCACTCTACAGATGGGAAGCCAAGGCCCAGAGAGCATCAAGATGTGGATGATGATGTGGTCTGACAGCCTCTCCTGGCCAGCCTTTCTCCTGACCTTGGGGCTTGGCATCTCACTGAGCCACCTGACACCCCCTTGCCCTGCCCCACCCACGAGGCTCAGCTTCGGGACGGTGTGACTCAGGCATGAGTCAGCTTTTGCCTCCACTGGGAAAACCTCCAACAGAGTCATGCTGATGACACCTGCCCCTCCAGCCCTAAGCCTGTGTCTCCAGTGCACACTGGGTGTGCTTCCAGGGAGGCCCCCCACTTCCCATGTTAGGCTGCACTCATCTTTGCTCGCCCAGGTGCCTCTAGTAGTCCTGTGCCAGCATTTCCTGTCTTTGGGCTTTCATGTACTTGGCCATTAGCAGGTGGGCAGAGAGAGGCCAGGATCTTCCCCTCTCTCTGCTGTGGGAAGCGTCCCCAGCAGGGCCTCCTCCATGCCCCCAGTTCCCACTGCACAGGCCTGATCCGGTTTCGACTGACCTTCCAGCTCTCCTTACACTGCCTCCCCTTCCATCCCTCCTTCTCTAGGTGGTGCCAGTGGTTTTCCTCATGTTAACCTCTGTGCAGCCTCAACATCTTGTGCGGCTTCTCAGCTTTTACATCAGTATGCAACCAATCCCCTCTGTTTGAGATACTTGTGTGCTTCTTGTGGCCCAGCTGAACTCCTGACTGAGACCACTCCTTCCCCCTCAGGATGGCACCAGGTCAGAGTGTTCAGTCTCCCTCGCCTCCCCCTCACACAACCAGTCACTGAGTCAGAGGACTGTGCCTCTGGAATCCTCTTCAGCTCAGTCACCCCTCCCTTCTGCTGCAGCCTGGGGCAAGTCTTCATCATCTCTTGCTAGGATGATCCCAGCAGCCTCCCACAAGGACACCCTGCCACCCCACCTTCCTCCACAGTGGCCTGGGGCTTTAGACAAGGTCCCCAGACCTTTTCTAATTAAACCTAACTTTAGAGCTGGTGTTTCCAGTCTAGTCCCATGCTACCTTCCAGCCCTGGCCATCCTCCACACCCACCTCCTCCCACCACACATGCTCTGCGTGGCCCTCCACCCTTTGTTCACCTGTTCCTTCTGCCTGGACCATCCTCTCTTTCTACGGGTAAATGTCTGTTGATTCTTTAAGACCCACAGCAGATGTTACCTACCTCTTTGAGGGTGAAACACATCACTCCCCATTCTGCCTTCCGTGGCCCTGGATCTGCCTCAAGAACCCTTCTCCTGGGCTTCCCTGGTAGTCCAGTGGTTGAGAATCTACTTTGCAGTGCAGGGCACATGGGTTTAGATCCCTGGTCTGAGAAGATCCCACATGCCAGGGAGCAAAGAAGCCCATGCACAGCACTACTGAACCTGTGCCCTAGAGCCCATGCTCCGCAACAAGAGACGCCTCTGCAACGAGAAGAGGAGCACCACCATTAGAGAGTAGTCCCCACTCACAGAAACTAGAGAGAACCCACACACAGCAGCAAAAACCCAGCGCAGCTCCCCCCTCCGCCCCTGGTTCCCCCGCTCCCAGCCAAAAAAGGTCCTGCTATGGTTCTCAGGGCTGGAACCCTGTCAGAGCCCTCCTGGTACCCAGGCACCTAGCCCTTACACAGACGGTCATTCAGTCTTTGCTTAGCTGGAATGAAAAGTGCTATTGGGATCGGCTGGCCTCCCAATCCTTTGGCAATGAGGCCCACTCAGGTCCCTTTCCTGTTTGAACAATCAGCCAGAGTCAGGGGCCTCTCCTCTCCTAACACCAGGCCTGTTCATTTCACTGACATTCTCAATGACCCCGGTTAATGTTTAATTTCAGTTTCTTTGTTTTCTGTAAAGCTGATAATAGGGTGGTGTAGCTGGGAATGTAAAAGACCACAAGTGGAAAACAAACACCTACCCATTTTTATTTAACAATTACAAATTGTTTATTCCCCCGCCCCCACCACATCCCCAGCTTTGGGGGAATGAATGGAAATGAAGGGAGAATGTTAAAATGCATCTATCCCTTCAAAATTGAGATAATCTTATAGAGAACTTTGGTGGTTCTCTCACTACAGGCTCTAAAGCTAGAGCTTTACATATCAGCCATTTGCTGGACTCTAGAAAGCCTGAGTCTTCCTGAAACTTCCATCAGTGCCTGTTTTCTGCATCACAACTCAGATGGCTTTCCATGGGATCCTGGATAGAACCCACACTCATCAACTTTAAAGTCCCACGTCCCCATCTCTGTTCAGCCTCAGCTGCTTCTTTTCCAGTCAGACATCCTGTTTACAGATCCCAGACAGGACACGGTGGGGGTGCGGTTCTCACCTTTGTACCTTTTGAGGACTAGGCAGTGAGTGGAGTGGTTAGGAGTGTGAGGTCCAAACTCGGGCACATTCCAAGTCCATCATGCCCTGCTTCTGAGGGCCACACAGCCTCCCGGACCCACAGTGCGCCTCCCTCCAGCGTCCATTTGCTCCAAACGCCATCCCTCCTCCCACTCCCATGGGCGTCAGAACCTCCAGTCCTGTGATATCTATTCCACTGCCATTTATTTGTATGTTTCTCTAGTCTCTCCACCTGGACTCTGTGTACCCCTCGAGTACCTGCATGACAAACAACAACAACAACAGACAGATAGAAATCCACTGTGAACTGCGATCAGAGCCCTCCATCCCTTCCACTTTGGAAAGACCGGATGACCGGTATATCCCCTCTGTAAGACAGGTGCCTGTAAGATAGGCCTCGGATCTGTGTCTTTTTCCTGAGAAGTCAGAAAAATAATCATGAGCAAAAAAATGGGTGTCAGTCTCTATCCACTTTAGGTCGGTGGCTGACCCTCAGCTCTCAAGCCAGGCCCCTCCTGAGTCACCCTGTGCAGGCCACTCCCACAGTGCTGCAGTTTGCCTGTGTTCCCACTCCCTGTCTCCGCGTACTGCCAAGCAGACAGGACAGGGAAGACCTGGGCCCCTCAGGCTCCCTTGAGCTCGAGGTGCCTGACCCATGGATGAATGAAATCATAACTCACAGGACTGTTCCCCGGGAGGAGAGGGAATATTTATGAATAGATGAAACTTGAGGTGCCCAGGGTGACTGACCCTTGGCAAGTTCCTTCCCTTCTTGGGGCCTTGCTTTCCCCCATCTGTCATGCAGGAGAAATGGATCAGGTAATCTGGAAATTCCCATCCAGCTCTCTGATCCCGAGGTTTTGGGGAGGATGTGAAGAGGTTTTGCCAGCACTCAACACAGTCTGAGCCTATGAGGCCTGACAAAATGTTGTTTAGAGCGTGCTTCTAATCCTATTGTACAAATTGATAATTTAGATTATCAGTAGGTTCCGATTCAGTGGATCTGAGGCGGGGCCTCAAGTCTGCATTTCCAGCCAGTTCCCAGGTGATCTCAGTGCTGTGCCCTGCCCCGCTGTGAGTCATGGTAGTTCAGCCCTGGGTCCTCAAGGTGGGTCCTGGGTATCAGAGCATCAGCATCACCCAGGAAACCGCTAGAGCTAGGAAGGCCCCACCACAGACACACTGGGGCAGAAAACTCCAGTATTGCCAGGCCGGCACCTGGCAATCCTTGTTTTAACAGCCTTCCAAGTGACTCTGATGTACGCTCAAAGCAGTAGCAGAACCACTACTTTAAGGGAACCAGAACTGTACTTGGTGGACCATAGCAAACACCTCAAGAGTTTTAAAAAATACTGGCGCCTAGGTCCCGCTCCAAGGGATTATAATTTAACTAAGGTGGGGTGTCTCCTGGGCACTGGGGTTTTGAAAAGTCCCTCCCACGATTGAGATGTAATTGCTCTGAGTGTTAGAAGGTATCAAAGATGTCAGACCCACACCAAGGGCTGCGGGGCTCCTGGACACGCTCTCCGGGCCATGGCCACTAGGGCGCGCTGTTGCGCCGCCTGGGAGGCCGCCGGGCGGACGACTCAGACTCCTCCCAGCCCGGGGCTGGAGGGGCCGGGCTGGGGGAGGGGGGCCCGCGGGAGGGGCTCCGGGCCGAGGCGGCCCTCCTCCGTGCATCTGTACCTAGTTAGAGCTGGCCGCGGCCCCACCGCGCTTGACGTCAGGGCTGTGCTCGGTGCTGGGGAGACGCGTCCGTTGCAGCCACTCGGCACAAGTTGCTTCGCCCGGCCAGCCATGCTGCCCGCCTCCTCCAGGCAGGGCGCCGGGCTCACCCTGAGTATCCAGACTTTGTTCATGCTCCTTGGATAACGCGAGATCGGTTCCCAGATTCCACCGGACTGGGGCAGCAATGTCCTTTCCCATTCCCCGGCAGCTCCCTGCCCCTCCCCTACCTTATCAGGATCCCCGAAGGTCCCCGGAAATCCCCCAGACCCGGTACCCCAAGGCCAGATCCTTGGATCTTCCACTTCAGCTGCAAGAACCAAGTCTTACCTATCTCCTTCTGAGTTTTTCTTCTCCCTGGCTCTCCTCAGCTCAGTTCCCGGTTGCCTACTCCTTTTCTCTCTTATCTGAGGTGTGTAGATCAGATATTTCAACCTGATAATGTTCTTATATGCAGGAGTGGGAGAGATGGGGCCAGAGATTGCCTCCCTTGAATATGACAGACAAGGCAGTTCTCTTTGTAAGGAACGTTGTCTGTGGTGGTGAGGAGTGAGTTCTGGTTGTTGATGAAAATTTAGTTAAAAAAAAAAAAAACTCCTTCCTTGAAGCCAGGATGGGAGTTTATTCTAGAGGAGACTGCCCAGTCAGGTGCAGTGATGTTCTCCCTATCTGGCTTCCCCTCTGGCTGAGGACGTCCCTGGAGTTGCTTTCCCAGCAGGCATGCCAGAGCTGCCTTTATCATAAAGACTCCCATTTCACCCGATATTGCTCCCCTCCCCCATGCTTGATTTTCTGGGCCTCTGTGTGAAATTTCATCTGGAGAAAGGTTTTGTGGGTAAAAGCAGCCTGAACACCTCTGGTCTGGATGATGGCTGATGACTCTCTGGGCTTCAACAGCTCATAATTTTAAGAAGAGGAGAGGAGGTAATTCTGGGAAGCAACAGGCAGGCTTGATTCCTGCTCTCTTCTTGACCTTCAGTGCCTGTGCCTGGTTCCTTCAATTGACACCCCTGCCCCCTCCCAACCATGACCAGCCAGTGAGGTGGGCATTCCCTGCAGCCCCCGAAGAGGGAGAGGCTGCTGGGGTGTTGGAAAGAGACACAGACCATCAGCACTGGGCAGATGACAGGGAGCCAGGCCAGCACAGACGGGGAAACCGAGGCCCAGAGAGGGAAAGGACACGTTCAGGGTCACACAGCTGGTCTGCAGCATGTCCCTTCTCAAGCTGATTCCTCAGAAGTCCCTGGTAGGGCCCCTCAGGGTTCCAGACGCAAGATTGGACACTGTTAGGCAATGTTGAAGGAGTGATGGCTGGGTTCCAAAGGGAGCTGGTTTGGTTTAATTTGAGAAATGCTAGTCTCTCCTTGAATCTAATGAGTGACCCCTTGCCAGAGGCAGATGTCCTTCTAGGGCTCAGCCTGACCCTGGGGTCTCTGACCCAGCAGGACTGGCTGGAAACAACTGCCCTAGGACTCGGGAGACTTCACCTGCCAGGCACCAGTCCCTACAGACAGAAGGCCAGGGAAGAGATGTGGAAGGTCAGTACAGATCCTGCACCTTCTAGCAGAGCCTCTGGAAGTAAAGGTCTGAGCCTCAAATTGGACCTCGAAAAGGGCCTGGGGGCGACCCTGGGGATCCAGGCAGCCGCAAGCTTGGACCAGTTTCCCTACCGCCTCAGCCGCACATCTGGCCAGAGCCCAGCTGGAAGTCAGGGCCTCATGAAACAGAAGCTGGAGGAGGACCAAGGAGATTCATGCTCTCTTCTTGTGGGTCAAGAATTAGTGCAGGGCAGGACAGAGACAGGCCCAAGGTTACCACACAGTTGGCAGCAGAGTGGAGCTGGGACAGGCTTCTGGACTCCAAGTGGACTGTCCCCACCATTGTCCAGCTTTCCATGTGGATGGAGGCTCTGCTTTCTTTTTCTTTGGGATGTGTAATCTGTATCTGTGTGTGTGTGTGTGCATGCATGTGTATAGACATTTCTTGTGTCTCTGCCTCCAATTCCTACCAGCTTCATAAAACTCAGAGAAAAGAGATTCTATAACCTCAGTCACCTATTCCAGGATGTCTATCAGGAAATCCTGTTCCCACCTTGCCCAAAGCTCCCATGCTCTAGTTTAAGTCTCTCCAGGTGGGGCTGGCAGAGTCTATGGGATTTACTCCAAGGACCCCCGGGGAAACTGGCTGGGCTGTTTTGGGAGGAATGCTCAGCCTCCAAGCACATGCTGTCTCTGCCTGAGGTCTTGAATGATGCTGCTTTTGGAGGAAGAGTGTGATCCCAGCTAGTGATTTATTGTCTGTTTACTCAGAGAGCGCTTGTTCATTCCTGCTGGTGGGAAGGGATGGAGCAATGGAGGGAGGTGAATGTGTGTCCTCTGAGCTGCAGAAGGAGCTGCAGGGAGGACTTCCCCACTCCCCTTGATGGATGGCCTCTGATAGCATGTCCTCCCTGCCTCTCTCCACAATATGAGAAGAGCATGCTTCTCCCCTACCTGGGAGGCTTCAGGCACATTTTCTGCTCCGAGGTCATTGAATGCAAAATTCTACCCAGAAGATGAGGAAGGCGGGAAGAACTCTGCAGGTGGGGCAGTGCTCTGTGGAGGATCTGTGTTGGATTCCTGTGTGGCAACCCTAGGGTGGAGGGATTGCCTCCATTCCCCAGATGAGAAAGCTGAGGCTAACGTTGCTTAAAGGGTCTGAAGTCATGCAGAAGTGGATAGAATTGGGGTTCAAACTTTCATCTGGTTAATACCAATGCTCATGCTCTTCTTCCACCAGGATTACTCTAGTGTATCCTGGGCCACTTATGTTAGAACCACTTCCTGATTCTGTCCATCTTTTTAAACAGATATTATCCACCTTGGCTGTTCCAGGTTCGTTGGAGTCAGCATGAAGCTTCACAGAGCTTCCACGCCTGGGGAGATCAAGATATATAGAAGAACCAAGTCAATTATATAGTTGTCTGAGTCAACTTGCGCTGCCATAACAAAATACCATAGACCAGGTGGCCTAAACAAGCATTTATTTGTCACTGTTATGGAGGCTGAGAAGTCCAAGATCAAGGTGCCAGCAGATTTGGTGTCTGGTGAGGACCCTTTTCATGGCTTGCAGATGGCCACCTTTATGCTGTGTCCTTACATAGTGGAGAGAGCATGCTGGGCTCTTCCTCTTCTTATAAGGGCACTCATCACATCATGGGGGCTCCACCCTCATGACCTTATTTAAATTTCTCAAAGGCCCTGTCTCTAAATACCATCACACAAGGGGTTATAACTTCAAGGTATGACAGTAGGAGGACACATTAAGTCCATAGCAATGGAATAACAGAAGGTGATGATGCTGTGTGACAAAAAAGGAGAGTGAAGTAGGAAGTGAGAAGTGGGGAGGTGGTATGTGGGTGGGTTGTCATTTTATTTTTTTAACTTAAAATATTTTTATTGAAGTATAGTTGATTTACAATATTGTGTTAGTTTCTGCTGTACATCAAAGTGATTCAATCATACATACATTCTTTTTCATATTTTTTCCATTATGGTTTATCATAGGATATTGACTATAATTCAAATATTGAATATTGTTCAAAACCTGTGCTATATATTAGGTCCTTGTTTGGGTTGTCGTTTTAAACATAATGGTCGGAACAGGCCTTACCAAGAAAATGCCATTTGAACCAAAACTCCAAAAAGATAAATATTTTGCTGTTGAACCTGCACTTCCCATATCCACTTCATACCTGCTCATTCAGAACCTCTGGGAATGGGGGTCTTGAAATACATGGTTTAACAAGTCTTGTATGCCCAGCTAAATTTAGAGATCCCTGTCTGCATCCTGGTGCTTCTCCGTGCAAAGGACATTTACCTAAGAGGTGAGGAAATATTTGTCCAAATCTAGGTGTGACTTTAGGAGTTCAAGAGTGAAACTGGAATCTAGGTCCTGATGATGACTCCCGTTGTGACTTAGTAACTAGCTTATGCTGCTGCTGCTAAGTCGCTTCAGTCGTGTCCGACTCTGTGCGACCCCATAGACGGCACCCAACAGGCTCCCCCGTCCCTGGGATTCTCCAGGCAAGAACACTGGAGTGGGTTGCCATTTCCTTCTCCAATGCATGAAAGTAAAAAGTGAAAGTGAAGTCGCTCAGTCGTATCCGACTCTTAGCAACCCCATGGACTGCAGCCTACCAGGCTCCTCCGTCCATGGATTTTCTAGGCAAGAGTACTGGAGTGGGGTGCCATTGCCTTCTCCAAACTAGCTTATACTTAGTAACTAAAATAGGTAAAGTGCACTCATGACCCTGACTGGGTCTGGAAGGATCTATCAGTGCAAAGCATGATATCATGGCATGTCGTTCAGTCAAGGTGCAGCCCAGCTTACTGGAGCAAGAGGCCATTGTCATGAGAAGAGCATGGATCAGAAGACTTGCATTCTATTAATAGATCACTCCCAATGGTGGTGAGCTTGACCAAGTCATTTGCTTTGAGGAGCTTCAGCTTCCAGGGTTGTGAATTGGGCCTCCTAAAACTTTTCCCACTTATTTCAATGCTGCCTCCACCTCTGCCACCAGCCAACCTGTGTATCCATCCATCTACCTATCCCATCCATCCATCCATCCACTCATCCATTCATCCATTATCACCATAACCATCAGTATCCCTATTTCATTATTACCAACATTTCTGGCGTCCCTTATTCAGACCAACAAAATTCCAATAGCTTTACAGTAAGCTAGAACTTTTAGTAAAGGAATTCAGTTCGGTTCAGTTCAGTTCAGTCGCTCAGTCGTGTCTGACTCTTTGCAACCCCATGAATCGCAGCACACCAGGCCTCTCTGTCCATCACCAACTCCCAGAGTTCACTCAGACTCATGTCCATTGAGTCAGTGATGCCATCCAGCCATCTCATCCTCTGTCTTCCCCTTCACCTCCTGCCCCCAATCCCTCCCAGCATCAGAGTCTTTTCCAATGAGTCAACTCTTGGCATGAGGTGGCCAAAGTACTGGAGTTTCAGCTTTAGCATCAGTCCTTCCAATGAACACCCAGGACTGATCTCCTTCAGAATGGACTGGTTGGATCTCCTTGCAGTCCAAGGGACTGTCAAGAGTATTCTCCAACACCACAGTTCAAAAGCATCAATTCTTCGGCGCTCAGCTTTCTTCACAGTCCAACTTTCACATCCATACATGACCACTGGAAAAACCATAGCCTTGACTAGGAATAAAGGAATTAGGCCTGGAAAAAAAAAAATGAAGAAAAATTGTATGGAGAGTAATTAACTGGGATAGTGAAATCTTTCATCTGGGAAGATGTGTTCAATGAGGTCCAGCAGTGGAGTTCGTGCTTGCTTGTCTGGGGGAGCCAAACGAGTGCCTTGTAACTTCAGTTGCAGTGGGAGCCACTGTGAAAGGCAGCTTCAGATTTCCCCTGATGGCAGGGAGCCCTGCCTCAGTGCCCAGCCCTATTAACTGTTGGCTTCCCAGTTACTGAATCCAGCCAAAAACATCCTCCGCTGTTTGAAGTACTTATTGGAAAAGCAGATTTCATCTTGGCTGAGCTCTGAGCGGTTCCTCGTGTGGGGTACTCCCCAGGGCTGTAATTGAACACAAGAAGGCATCGGCCTCCTTTTGGCATTCTTGCTTTCATCTCAAAGTCACATTTCAAAATTTATATTTAAAAAAAAAAGTCAGGGCAAGGGGCCAGCCCGGCTCGCGTGGCCACTGGTGCCAGAACCCCCAACACGGCAGCTACAGGAATGAAGGCTGTGGAGGATTAGTGGGGGAATTAGGACCATACAGTGGAGCTGTGCTTCACGCCAGCTTCTGAGAGCTCGCCGAGTGCTTTGGAGGCTGGGCCTTGGTACGATGTGGGCTTTGCAGAGCAGGAGGCCTGCGGGTATGGAATGGGCCCCACTCACTATAGTCCATTTGGAGGAAGTTTTCTAAAAGCCTTGGAGAACAGAACACTGAAGCCTGTGTGGACGTCCATTCGGGGTCTGATCAGCGTGGTCAGCAGGAAATGCTCTATCCTTCCAATCCAGATCCATTATGCTGCTGGGGAATTTGCTTCCAGAAGCTTCTATGGACACTGGTGACCAGGATTGGAAGAAAAGCCCTGAGTGCAATGGCTTGTGCTCTATTCTTTCTCCTCTGGATGCTCCCTTTCCCGGGGGCTGGGGGCAGGATTCTGAAAACAGCAGGTATGTAACGGATGTTTACTAGACAAGCTCTCCCAAGCAAAAAGATTGCAGTTAAGCATGGCACAACCTTTTCCTGCAAGCCTTAGTAAGATCATTATCTTTTCCAAGGGCCAATGTGAGAAAGAAACACTAAGCATCAGGGGGGGTTGAAATGTAATAGCGTCCTGGAGAAGGAACTGCCCTCACATGTCAAACATGCATCTAGGTACGCAGTCTCTTAGGCCCAGCTGCCCCTGGCACAGGGCCATCATCAGCTTGTGGTCCACTGTGACCCCTGAATTGTTTTCAGGAATTTGTGTTTATGGGAAATCACTATTGTTTATGCAGCTGGATCTATGTTTATCCCTGTTTGACACTAAGATCATTGATACTTTGTGTTTTGCCAAAAATTAAAATTTAAAAATTGTGTGCTTACAACAAGGAACATGTCTTCAATAAGATGATTAAAATCATTGTCTTACTTCCAGGACTGCAAGAAGGAGGCAGGAAGTAAGTATATAAAACCTAAAACTCTTATTAAACTTAACTCTGAAGGTCCTAGTGGCCAAGAAAAAAAGGGGGAGAAGTTGGTATTTTGGCTTCTTAGTGGGGATAAGATTTCTCATTTTTGAGTTTTAAAAAAAATTTCTGAGGGACTCCTGTAGAGTGATAGGATCGGGCCGGCATGTTGACAACAGTTTATGCTCAACACAGAAGTAGCTTTCAAGGCAATATTTTCTGTCATGGCCTTCACCAGCACCGAGGGTGTCATTGTGATGTCTGGGAGGCAGAAAGGGGTGAACAGAGTGTAAGAAACTATAAGAGGATGGATAAGACCACTGTGCGGTCCCTACCTAGAGGCACTTTGGGTGGGATCTCGGGTGAAAAAAGAAGAAAGACAAGCCACCAAAGATATTGGTCGGAATATATCTTAGGGGAAACATTAACTGTGCATGTGGCCAATCTCCCTTCCCCACACCCGCAAGGAGTGAGCGGAAAATGAGTCATCTGCTTAAATCAGCTAATGTCTAAATTTGGTGTTGGTGCCCATGCATACCTGGGTGTGTGAGTGGGTGTAAATACAAGCCCTTCTCCCATCCTACTTGCCCCCACCCCCCCAGAGTGCACACCACCCCAGAGAGCAGCTTGCAATAGCACCTCTATGGATAGCTGACTTTGATAACCGGCCAAAATATAGCTTCTTTCTAATGCTTGAGGATCTTTAACTCTTTGGAAGAATAAGAAGACAGTTTCTGAAGGCTTGGGGCAGACATCCTGTGGGCAAAAGCCATAACGACTCCAACTAAATATTCAGGAACAGAGCCAGGCAAGGCACACAGCTGGGAGAAGGAGTTTTCTTTGCTCCATGGCTGCAGGATTCCTTGTTAGACTGAACTGAGCTCCCCTGAGCTGAGCACAATCCCTGGGCCCCCACAGACCTGCCCTTTGATGGTATTTTTCCCCCTTGGGGAGGTATTGACTTCAGAACATTTAAAAGATCTATTCGTTTATCCTTAACTGAGGATCTAGTGTGTTCCTAGCACTGTGCTAGGCCCTGGAAGTGATGACAGACTCCCTGCCCTGAAGCGCTGGAGAAGGTGGAGAAATCCCCACTCCCACAGATAATTATGAGACGCGATCTCATGTGTGATGAAAACACAATAGGAAATAAAGGTAAATTCTACAATTCTTTACTCAGACTGTCTTTCCTTCTCTGGAACCACAGGCCAGTTTCCTTCCTGTGTCATGATTGTGACCATTACTGATGCTAGGGGTCCTGGCCTGACTTTGGCTTGATGGCTGCATCTTTGGTTATCACGAAGTCCCTTCTGAATTCTGAGAATAGAACCATCACTGCAGCTAAGGGCCTGGGTAGCCGAGGTGTCTCCCTTGGCACGCTCCTCTCTCCAGGTGTCCCTACGGCCTGAGGCGCTATCCCCAACAAGTCAAGCTTCCCAGCCTGCATGGGGATGGAGCCCGCCCCTGTTCTGCTTGCATCCATGCTCCAGCTCAAAGAGCAGCTGGGGATTCCTGGCCTTATTTCCTCCCGTGGCCTAGATGGGGGAGACAGTGGAGGTAGAGTCTTGGCATTTTAGTGTGTAGTCACACCTTCTGCATCAAGAGAAGCAACGGGGTGGGGTGGGGAGCTAAGCTTGTTGTTTTTTTTGCAATAAACAGCACGTGGTGTCTTTTCAGTGTTCTTAACCGTTTTCTCCCTCGAAACCCATGGAGAAGGTTTACTGTGGCCCTGGGCCGGCCACGGCAGCAGCACCTCTGCCCTTGTTAGGACAGAAACACACATATTTGACTCCCTCTGGGAGTTACTGAATCCGAAACTGGGGTGGGCCCAGCGGTTTGGGCTTACTAAGCCCTCCAGGTGACTCCGAGGCCGCTCATGTTCGAGGGCCAGTGAGTAAGACTAACTCACCGTGACAGTGGTTCTTGGTCAGGGAGGCTCCCCTGGGGCGTGTGCCATAAACTCTGGAGCTGGGGGTGACGATGACTAATGTAGTTTGAAAAAGTCCCTAAAAAGTTATGGTCTCTCTCCCCTTCCACTCCCCTCCCCTATTTGAAAACCATTGATCTAGAAACTAATTTTGCATTAGAAGAATCATGCAAATGTCTCTGTATTTTGGTGATTTTTTTTTTTTAAGCTTCAGAAATTTCATGATACCACGGAGTGACTTGTGTTTGGCCTGGAAAACCTCCCTCCAGTTACATACAAAGTCTTAATTTATTCACTCTGGAGACTTAGAAAGGAGATGAGTTTCCTCAAGGTGATTTGGAAAGTCTGTCCTGTGTGACTTGCTGACTAGGAGTTGACTGAGGTGACGGCCCACCCCAGGAGGTGGAGATCCACCCTCGAACCCTGCACTGCCCTCATGGGCACGTGGGGAGCATGGCCCCGAGGATGGGAGGTTGTGGTCCTTATACTCAAAGCAGCATGTACAGCTGCCTTCTGTTTTTTACAAACTCCTTAAAGGGAATGAATGTCAGGAGCCTCTTTTTATTGCCCATGACAGGGAGAAGATAAACCTTGAGTTGTCTGCTCTTTGCAAACAGTGGTGGACCTGAAGTTTTTTTTGTTTGTTTTTTTCCCCTCTAAAAATGTTTTATTTGGGAAGCTTCCCTGGATTTAAAGAAAGGGTGGGTGTTTAAGCAGCCTTTGCTTTAATCCACCCCAGCTCACTGCTATCTGCAGGTGTTCATGCTGCTTCTACTTGCCAGGAAAACCCTGAGAGGAGGGAGGCTGCTTCTTAGAAAGTGGGTTTTCCTGTTGAAGTGGGCAGCCCAACAAGGCCTGCTTATCTGGGTGACAGGCCCCACCTCCCCAGGAGGTAGTATTTCCCCTGTGGCTCCGGAGGCAGGAAGCAGGTGGCAGGGAGCTGACCCCGCAGGCTCCCCCAGAGCGGGCGGGGGTTTGCCACCAACCGTGGCGGTGCTGATCTCCCTGATTGCCCAGTGGTTTCGAGTCTTTCTGAGGAGATGGGATCGGCTGACATCCTCAGCAGATCCGGTGGTGCAGGCTCAGGGGGAGGCCTCTGTGCCTCAGTCCGGGGACACAGGTCTGAAAGGACCCAGGGCTCCACCTGCTCCTTGAGCAAGGGTTGGGGGGAAAGGAAGCTCACCCCCTAGAGTGGACTGGATGGAAGGGGAGCCGTTTTCTCACGTGATACCCCCACTCCACCCCCGAGTCCTCACCGGGATGCAAGCTCCACAGGCATAGGATTGGTTGGTCTTGCTCCTCACACACCCTCTGCCATCTAGAACAATGCCTGGCACACGGTAGGTTCTTACTGAGTATGTATTGACTAAGTATGTGAATTTCTACCCCTCCCCCTCAAGCCTGCTCTCAAGCCGGACAGGGAAGGAACGAAAGTTCTTGTACCCCAGGCTGTCAGGTGCCCGGGGAGACTGTCGCCCTTCGGCAGATGTTTCCAAGCAACACCAGGTCACTGTGTCACACGTTATATAAGAGTGGATGGGGCGGACAACCCCCTTCAGCCCCTCCCTAACGCTCTGGGCGGGAATCTGGCATGCCAAGTAAGGATCAACAAGGTGACTAGACACACAGGTCTTTACAGACAATTGGGCCAAAGCTTTTCTGGCAATTTGCTTTTAAACCCACAAGCCCCCATGAAGCTGGAGACTACCTGACGTGGATGCATAGGAGGCTGCGTGCTGGCGAGCACTGGGCTGGATTACTGGAGCCCTGGAGCTGCCGTGGGTTTGTGGTTCGGGCTGAGTGCAGTGTGGCAAGGAGCTCCCTCCCCACGGGCTCCAGGCTGTGTGGTCCTGGGATGAGCACCCAGACCGTCAGACTTGAAGGACCTGGCAGGACGCCTATCTTAACCCATCGCAGGCAGGACCCCCACCCTCCTCCACAGCTCTGCCTTGGACCAGAAGATTATGAACAGTTTAAACTATTAGTAATATTAATAGAATATTAGTAATATTAATAAAACAAATATTCCTGGGGGCTTGACTAAGCAGTTGAATTTTATTGATGTCTGTAAAAGGCAGTGGGGTCATTGCTGTGGTTTTCCAACTTTCCCTTCTAACTATGGGTGATGTCACTGGTTTGGAGGTGCTCCCCTTGATGGGCTTGGCAACAAATACGATAACAACCAGAGGGTAATTAGGAAAGAAGAAAAGGACAAGGAATGGATACAAATGTGATATGCCTCACTAATCTCAAATTAGATAAATTTGTTTTAATCTAACTTCCATTTTACAAAGAGGCCTTAAGTCCAGCCCTTCTAAGCTTGCCAGCAAGAGAAGAAAGCACAGGGAAGGGATTGGTCTGAAGTCGTATCAGGTGGCCAGGGCAGCCCTGGGGTTGGACGGCTGCGGATACAAGTGTGTTAGAGTGGCACTGGGCATCTGGCTGGAGACCTTAGGCAAAGGCTAACAGGTTTCAGGTCCTTTGATAGTCTGCTTATTCTGAACATTTAATCAATTATTCAATCATTCATCTTCCCATAAGTGCCTTTTGAACACCTTGTCTGTGCCTAGCACCAGAAGAACAATAGCAAGAGACAAGGTACCACCTTCCTGAGCTTATGGTCTCACTTCCTACCCTCCTCTGTTTCCCTGTTGTTGTTTAGTCGCTCAGTCGTGTCCAGCTCTTGCGACCCCATGGACTGTAGCCTGCCAGATCCACTGTCCATGGGATTCCCCGGGCAAGAATCCTAGAGGAGACTGCCATTTCTTTCTCCAGGGGATCTTCCCGATCCAGAAACTGAACCCAAGTTTCCTGCATTGTCAGATAGATTCTTACCACTGAGTCACCAGGGAAGCCCCTATTTCACTGCAGGCAAGATAAAAGTAGTCAGGCAACCTGCACGGCCTTTGTCTCCACATCACTTCTGCCCCACCCCGAGCCTACGTCTGTGCCCTTGTCTCTGTCTCTGTCCTGTTAGGATGAGCTTTCCACACCTGGCTGAAGCCAGCCCCTCCAACTGCCTGAGCCACCCCACGTCCATCTGGGTTCTCAGACATTGCTCCCGTGTCTCTCTTCTCTCTCTTGTCCCACCCATCTTTCCCTCTTTGCCAGGTCTCTCCTAACAGCATCAGCCTTGCTGTTAATCCCCCCCATCTAAATATACCTTCTCCTGACTCCACTTCCTCCCCCAGGAAGTTGGCCCTGGAGCTCTCCTTTTTACAGCTAAACCATGTAGACAGTCGTCTGTACTTATCACCTCCATAGCCTCTCCTCCCACTCTGCTTTGAATCCACTCCAGTCAGACTGTCACTCTCAAAACTGTCTTGACAGGGTCTCCAATGTTCTCATTTTGCTAAATCCAATGGCCAGTTCCTGGTCCTTCTTCACTTTGCTTGACCTGTCCACAGCATTGGACACAGTGGCCCCTCCTTCTCTTGAGAAGTTTCTCTCACAGTTTCTGAGACATCATCCTCATGTGGCTCTCCTTCCACTTCTGCCTGCTCCACCTCAAAGTTTTGCTGGCTTCTCTTCATCTTCCTGATGAAGATGACAAGGCTCAGTCTGAGTGCCTCTCCCCTCTCTGTCATCACTCACCCAGCCTCAAGACTTTAAATGAGACTTATGCGCTAACTTCCAAGGTTGTGTTTCCTCTGAACTCAAGAAGGCCTGTTTGCAACTCTATTTGGCAGCTAACACACATCTATTCCAGAACCGAGCTCCTGCTTGCCCCTGCCCCACCAGCACACAAATCCCCTCTTGCCTGCATTCTGCAACCCCACCCCCCGCCCCACCGCCCATCCTTCTCAGCTAATGGCAACTTCTCTGATTCTTCTTTCAGGCTCATGTCTCAAATTGATTGTGTCATCAGATCCTGTGAGCCCTACATTTCATCACCTTTATTGCTATCACATTGGTCCAATCTACCATTATGTTTGGCTAGAACATTGCCAAAGGCTTCTAACTGGTTCTTCCTGCTTCTACCCTTCCCAAAGATCCCCTCCTGCCTTCAGTCTATTCTGTACACAGTTCCCAGAGGAATCTTTTCAAAAATAGGTTAGATCATGTCTCTTCCTTCTCATCTCACATGGAGCCTCAGCCACATTCATCTCAAAGGCCTTCAAACCACGTGTGTTCTGTCCTTCCATGATCTTTCTATCTCCTACTACGCTTTCCACTGTGTTCACTCTCTCCTGCCTCAGGACCTTTGCACTAACTGTTTCTTCTGCTGGGAACTCTTTGCCTCCAAGATTAGACAAGCTAAATGTCACTTGAGTAAGGTTTTCCCTGATCACCCTGTGTAAAGTCGCAACCTACCCCATTTATACCCACTGTCCCCATCCCTGCTATTTTCTCCAGTGTACTTACCATTCTTCAAATATGTAATTTTCATGCCGCTGGTGGTAAAGAACCCACCTGCCAATGCAGGAGACGTATGAGACTTGGATTCCGTCCCTGGGTCAGGAAGATCCCCTGGAGGAGAGCAAGACAACCCACTCCAGTATTCTTGCCTGGAGAATACTGTGGACAGAGGAGCCTGGCGGGCTACGATCCATAGGGTTGCACAGAACCGGACAAGACGGAAGCGACTTAGCATGCATAGTTGATTTACAACCTTGTGGTAGTTTCAGGGGTACAGGAAAGTGATTCGGTCGTACCTATGTACGCTTTTTCAGATTATTTTCTATTATAGATTATTATAAAATATTGAATATAGTTTGCTGTGCTATACAGTAGGTCCTTATAATTTATCTGTTATATATATAGCAGTGTGTATGTGTTAATCCCAGACTCCTAATTTATCTTTCCCCCCTCCCTTCCCCATTGGTAACCATCAGTTTGTTTTCTATGTCTGTGAGCACTTATCTCTCTTTAATTCAGTGATTTACCAATTCAGTGGTGGGGGTGGGGAGCCTGTACTGGGTCCAGGTAATAAGGAGGTGCATCATCTGTAGAAAATTAAAAAATAATCATGAAAAGTACTAAGTCAGTCTGTTTTCTATTAGCACCATGCATTGGCAAGTCTAAACATTGTTATATGATACTCCTCCCCACCAGGGGAGCTCCCACTAACTCTCCACTATATAACACACTCTGTATTTCCCTTATTTATTTGCTTTCCTTTCCCCTCCCTTAGGATATAAGCTCCTTGGAGGCAGGATGTTTGGTCTATTCCCTACTGTGGCCCTAATGTGTGCCGGGTGGTAAATGCTCAGTGAGGGGCTTCCCAGGTGGCTCAGGAGCAATGAATCTGCCTGTCAGTGCAGGAGATACAGGAGACACAGGTTTGATCCCTGGGTTGGGAAGATCCCCTGGAGGAGGAAATGGCAACCCACTCCAGTATTCTTGCCTGGAAAACTGCATGGGCAGAGGAGCCTGACGGGCTACTCTCACGGGTTTGCAGAGTCTGACACGACTGAGCATGCATGCACGTGCACACGCAGATGCTCAGTGGATTTCAGTCTAAATGAATGAAGCAGAAGGCGCCATGAGAGCCCACAGTTGACGGCCATCAGGAGGGTTTCCTCGATGAATCCACTTCTAAGTGGTTGAGGCAGAAGGAACAGCAAGTGCAACAGCTTTGATCATCTTCACGCTCGGGTCACCAGCCAAGGGCAGAGGTCAGAATTCATGAGTGTCATTCAGTAGAAGACCTTCCTTCATAATGTTGATGTTTGGGAAATGAATGTGTTCTTTATTGGTAATTGCTTGAGGGTTCCTGTTGACATCTTACAGAGGACTGGTTGTCACTTTCAATCAGAATGGCTATTCCCCACTCCTGAAGAACTGCAGGCCTGGGTGGGGAGCACACTCTCCCACACTCCATCAAATGCCTTCTTAGCCTTGTGGTAAGTGTGGCAGCTGGGAGGCCACCCACGAGGCTGTGGTAACATCCAGAGAGTGACTGACAGTTAAAGGCTGGGAGCCTTCCTTTCGGAAGATGGTCCTACTTTCTTTTCCCTCTTCTGGGCAGAGCTTGCACCATCTTCCTTTTGGCTCATTGTTCATTTCTGTATTTTAACACTTATAACATGTTCCCATCTTTATTTGCTTCCCCGTTTTTATCTTCTACTGAATGTCACTTCAGTAACAGAAGTAATGCTGACTCACTTCAATTTCTGGTCCCTAGCATAGAACCTGGCACATTGGAGGAAATCAGTAAATGTTTGCTGAATGCATAAATAACAACGCAAATGTTGTATAAAGTGCTATTAATATACTAATAAAAAAGAATATAATGGTTATTGTGATGACAACTTTTGAATGCCAGTCTTAATAAGGAGAGTGACTAGTCCACGGAAACTATATGTAATATAGAATAATATAGAATATTCTATATTATTATATGTAATATAGACTATATATTTAATATACTTTTTATATAAAGGAGATGTGTCACATAACTCTGTTCTTGTAAGTTCTAGAAACTCAATATCATCCACAGTTACTCAATTGTGACACTCTGTGGCATTATCAGTGCAGACTGCCTATTAAAGTGTCAAGTATGTTATAGCTTCAAAAAATATGAATTAGACTGAAGACCAACTAAAAAAAAAGATGTTAACCTAAAATACTAGTTTTATAAATGTACCGAATCTTAGATATCAAAACCAGCCCATACACCAGTGCACTGATTTAGCCGCAACTGGCAGATGGGCCCTACGCCACTGGAAAGAAATCTTATAGGCCTCAGAAATCAGTCTAATGATATAAGATTTTTAACTTGCTCAAAATCAGAGTTCAAAAACAGTTCAGTTAATATTTTTACCGAGTTTAAGATAGGAGGTTGAACAAAATTAACTTGGAAACTTTCATAGAGTTTTAAAAAAGCAACATTTGAGACTTAAAATTGACCATTTCATTATATCCAGTGGATTTGAGTATGAAATATATGCTCAAATTTTCATTTAGCAGATACCTCCCCAGACTTTTAAAACCACCACCAATAAACATTTACATCTTTCCCCTCCTCAGAGCATTTCCCCAGGTATACACAAATACCACTCATTCTCAGGTCCTTTGCTCCAGATTAAACAGGTTCTCCACTCAAGAGGGCCCATGGGATTCTGCTCCAGCCAGAGCAAGGTCTCTGGCCCTTGGATAATTTCACCACCTCTGGTTGACTGAGCAGGGCTGGGAATCGCATCATGGAAGCCGTCTACCTCCTTCCCAGGCCAGAACAAGAAGGGGTCAGTATTGCATCATCTACCCTGGGCCTCAGCCCACCTTGCTTGAGGCCAGCTCATCAAAAGTATTTTAAGAGCGTTCCAACAGTCCAGCCACCATTCATTCACCATCCCAGATGGAGAAAGGCTTGTGTGGTGAATCCTCTTCAGGGTGGCCTCTTTGTGACCTTCACGTTGGACAGACTGGCTGCCGGTCATCAGGTCTGGGAGTCTCTGGACGAGGTTCACTGTCAGAAGTGAAGTTATCTCGTCCGAGAGGACACGAGCAGAGAAACTGCAGAAACCTGGGGTCCAGGACTGAATGTGCAACCCTTCCTCGTCCACCGCCCACACCTGCTCCTACACAAGTGCCCAAGCGCTGCAACACCTTGTCACAGTTTTTATTTATTTGGCTACACCGGATCTTAGCTGCGGCTCTCTTGATCTTTGATCTTCATTGCTACATGCAGGATCTTTACTTGAGGTATGCAAACTCTTAGTTGTGGTCCAGTGGGATCTAGTTCCCCAACCAGGGATTAAACTTGTGCCCCAGGCATTGGAAGCGTGGAGTTTCCGCCACTATACCATTAGGGAAGTTCCTTGGGGGCAGTTTTTAAGCCAATTTTAGTCTCAACTAGGACTTTCCTTCACTGGATATCTAAATTTTCAGACTATCCAGTGGGTTCCTGTTTCTTTTCTAATAATTTTAGAAAACGTCACAATTCATGATCACTGTAGGAAAAAACAGGGAGGCAAAGTAAACAAAGGGAAGATTAATACCAAAAAGTTAACATATATATTAGCCAAGTTGGCTGAAAATCAGTCCAGCAACAAAAAGATGGTGCACTCCAGAAACTCCCATTTATTGCTTCTTCTCTGTTTCCTTTGGGGACCTTGGGACAACTGCCGACATCCAAATGATGGGCATCACTGGTGCCCAGTATGCATAGCATGGAGGAGGAGAGTAATAACCTGTCTGCAGGGCCACAGTCCTACATTTTCATTCACTGTTTCCAGGGAGTAGCCCATTGCAGGCTGTGGGCTGGGATCTGGGTGAGGTTTTCTTATCGCCAGCTTGAATTGCTGTCTGCACTACTCGGAAACAATTCACCTTCCTCATCACCAACTGCAAGCGAGAAGCAACAGTACCTTGCTGGGATGGCAGACAGGATGCGTAGCTGCTCCCAGAGCCCTGTGGGTTTGTGCTTCCCACCTGTCCTGCCTAGCCTGATGGTCCACTGTTAATACCAGTCCTCTGGGTGGGCACCAATAGAGGCAGCCTTCTGTTAGCCTTCACTAATAGAGGCAGCCCCAGGATAGCACTGAGGAACAGGAGTGGCTCTTTGGTCCTTTGGAAAGTTCCCCTGGGAGGCTGTGCTCTTACTCTGATGGTGAATGTTCTTTCACCCCTATCCTGCGGGTGCTGGTCTGGTCCTCTGCAAGAAAGGAGCACAGCAAGGGTTCAGTCTGAAATAGTCCTCCATGCCCCCCATGAAGATGTGTCTATTCCCATGACTCGCTGGTTTCACATGAAATGGTCCATTTGACTTGTCTGCACGCCTTATGATCACAGCATCTTGGAATGCCTTTGGGTCATTCTCCAAAGACTCCGTGGAGCACCTGCCGGTGCTCTTATCATGGGCTCTGTAGGTTCCTCTGAGGTGGGGTTAGGGGGAACAGCAGATAGGAGCAAGCCTCCTCTCAAAGGAAGGGCTGGCCTGCCGCTGGCCACCCACTCCCCAGACCGCATCACTTCAGAGGCACTTCCCAAGGCACTTGGGTGCAGTGGGTTCCTGCTCTAAAGACACCGTGGTTGGGATTTTAGCACCACCTACTAGAAGGAGGTTTATACAGTGGAAGTGAGAAATAGATTTAAGGGACTAGATCTGATAGAGTGCCTGATGAACTATGGGATGAGGTTCGTGACATTGTACAGGAGACAGGGATCAAGACCATCCCTATGGAAAAGAAATGCAAAAAAGCAAAATAGCTGTCTGGGGAGGCCTTACAAATAGCTGTGAAAAGAAGAGAAGCGAAAAGCAAAGGAGAAAAGGAAAGATATAAGCATCTGAATGCAGAGTTCCAAAGAATAGCAAGGAGAGATAAGAAAGCCTTCTTCAGTGATCAATGCAAAGAAAGAGAGGAAAACAACAGAATGGGAAAGACTAGAGATCTCTTCAAGAAAATTAGAGATACCAAAGGGACATTTCATGCAAAGATGGGCTCGATAAAGGACAGAAATGGTATGGACCTACCAGAAGCAGAAGATATTAAGAAGAGGTGGCAAGAATACACAGAAGAACTGTACAAAAAAGATCTTCACGACCCAGATAATCACGATGGTGTGATCACTGACCTAGAGCCAGACATCCTGGAATGTGAAGTCAAGTGGGCCTTAGAAAGCATCACTATGAACAAAGCTAGTGGAGGTGATGGAATTCCAGTTGAGCTATTTCAAATCCTGGAAGATGATGCTGTGAAAGTGCTGCACTCAATATGCCAGCAAATTTGGAAAACTCAGCAGTGGCCACAGGACTGGAAAAGGTCAGTTTTCATTCCAATCCCAAAGAAAGGCAATGCCAAAGTATGCTCAAACTACTGTACAATTGCACTCATCTCACACTCTAGTAAAGTAATGCTCAAAATTCTCCAAGCCAGGCTTTAGGAATACATGAACCGTGAACGTCCAGATGTTCAAGCTGGTTTTAGAAAAGGCAGAGGAACCAGAGGTCAGATTGCCAACATCTGCTGGATCATCGAAAAAGCAAGAGAGTTCCAGAAAAACATCTATTTCTGCTTTCTTGACTATGCCAAAGCCTCTGACTGTGTGGATCACAATAAACAGCGGAAAATTCTGAAAGAGATGGGAATACCAGACCACCTGACCTGCCTCTTGAGAAACCTATATGCAGGTCAGGAAGCAACAGTTAGAACTGGACATGGAACAACAGACTGGTTCCAAATAGGAAAAGGAGTACGTCAAGGCTGTATATTGTCACCCTGATTATTTAACTTCTATGCAGAGTACATCATGAGAAACGCTAGGCTGGAAGAAGCACAAGCTGGAATCAAGACTGCCGGGAGAAATATCAATAACTTCAGATATGCAGATGACACCACGCTTATGGCAGAAAGTGAAGAGGAACTAAAAAGCCTTGTGATGAAAGTGAAAGAAAAGAGTGAAAAAGTTGGCTTAAAACTCAACATTCAGAAAACGAAGATCATGGCATCTGGTCCCATCACTTCATGGGAAATAGATGGGGAAACAGTAGAAACAGTGTCAGACTTTATTGTTTTGGGCTCCAAAATCACTGCAGATGGTGATTGCAGCCATGAAATTAAAAGACGCTTACTCCTTGGAAGAAAAGTTATGACCAACCTAGATAGCATATTCAAAAGCAGAGACATTACTTTGCCAACAAAGGTTCATCTAGTCAAGGCTATGGTTTTTCCAGTGGTCATGTATGGATGTGAGAGTTGGACTGTGAAGAAGGCAGAGCGCTGAAGAATTGATGCTTTTGAACTGTGGTGTTGGAGGAGATTCTTGAGAGTCCCTTGGATTGCAAGGAGATCCAACCAGTCCATTCTAAAGGAGGTCAGCCCTGGGTGTTCTTTGGAAGGAATGATGCTAAAGCTGAAACTCCAGTACTTTGGCCACCTGATGCGAAGAGTTGACTCACTGGAAAAGACTCTGATGCTGGGAGGGATTGGGGGCAGGAGGAGAAGGGGAAGACAGAGGATGAGATGGCTGGATGGCATTACTGACTCGATGGACTTGAGTTTGAGTGAACTCCGGGAGTTGGTGATGGACAGGGAGGCCTGGTGTGCTGTGATTTATGGGGTTGCAAAGAGTCAGACACGACTGAGCAACTGAACTGAACTGAACTAGGAGGAGGAGGGACACATACATTATTGCTCACCTTACAAGTGGCCTTTCTCCATTTTTGCCTAACAAGTGGCTCCCAGAGTATGTTTGAGGTCATGCTAACCTCTTCTCTGCGACAAAATCCGGGCCCTCGGATTCCCCACTCCCAGTTGTGGTCGGCCAAGTCTGTTCTGCCAACAGCAAAGGAGGGTCAGAGAGCGGTCATGCAGGAGTCAGGGCCTGGATCATCTCAACGTGGGCCCTCAAGGCAGTTTAGAGGCAATCCTTCCCCTGTCCTCAGGCGGGAAAGAGCCTCTCCACCGGGAAAAGGCTGCTCTGGGGTGGGAGCATCTCTTGGGGCGGGAGGGGTGGCGTGCCAGGAGCGCGGGGTAGGTGTGACAGTGGGGGTGGAAGTGGGGGTAGGTGCGACAGTGAGGGTGGGAATGGGGGTAGCGGAGGAGGGCCCGGGAAGAGAGGAGTGCTGGGGAAGGCTAGGGGAGGCGGGTGGAGAAGGCTAGGGGAGGCGGGTGGAGAAGGGGAGGCCTGGAGGAGAGGCACCCCCCGCCCCCCACCGACGCCCAGCTTCATGGGTCGGTGGGCCCGGGCGGGCTAGCGAGAGCGAGGCGGGGCCCGATGGTGGCCAGAGTGGGGCGGGCGAGGGGCGGCCGGCCGGTGTGGCCGATGAGCCTGTAATGAAGCCGGGCGCCTGGGCCCCCTTTGTTTCCGGGAAGCCATTTAAAAAGCCCCTTCCTCAGCCCCTGTGCGGGGCGAGCGGAGACAAAGGCCGGAGGCGCACAGGGCCGAGCGGAACGCCCCCTTTTAGAAGGCCTTTCCAGTCCTGGGGCCTGCAGGAGGCTCCGCGCGCAGCTAGGGCTCCCGCGCAATAAGCGGGGTGCGTGCTGCCCTTAGGCGCTAAGAGGCCCGCTTTAAGATGACAAAGATGAAAACACACAGTTCTCCCTCGCAGAAAGGCGCAAATGCTCCAGCTTCTGGGTTCTGGGCAGATGGCAGAAGCGATCTCCAGTCGGCTTCCCACCACCAGCCTGGCACCAGGGGGAGGAGGCGCGTGCGCCACTGTAGGCCGTCCCGCCACGTGGTCCTCTGTGCCACTGTGGCACATTCCTGGCCTTTGCAATTATTGGAAAATGAGAGGCTCTTTTTTCTCCCATGCTTCCCCCTCCCCCCTCCCTTGTTTTTCTTCCAGGCTTGGAATTATCTATTTTAGCAGTTCAAAAGACATTCCATTCCCATGACAAATACAGCAACGGTGTTGTTGGCATACCTAGCCGTTTTTCTTACAGGGAGATTCAAGCAATAAATCATAAGGAGTGAAAATTTAAAATAGCATTTCTTTAACTTTTAATGTGTACTTTGCTTATTTTCAAGTGCCAGTAACAGCTCTGTTTCTTGACGTCTCTCAAAGTGAACCCATCTGAGATCCTGAGTAGTGAATTTTATTCCTTCACAATATTCCTAAAGAAAATGGATCGAGGAGATACACTTCGGACTCCCTCTTAACTCTAAAATCCCTGAAACTATGAAAAAAGGCTGACAGAAGATTTTAAAAAGGAGTGGGGTGGAGGGCGGGGTGGGGAACAAACTATCGCTGTGGCTGCTGACCCACCTATGGATCCCATCCATCCATTCTGTTCAGTGCTCTCTCCCTCCTTTGGCAGACCTGAA
Organism: Bos mutus; assembly: GCF_027580195.1. Classification (NCBI taxonomy): domain Eukaryota; kingdom Metazoa; phylum Chordata; class Mammalia; order Artiodactyla; family Bovidae; genus Bos; species Bos mutus. The sequence goes on from NC_091617.1 coordinate 72,346,829, forward strand.
CCTTACTTTTGTTCCAGAAACAACATCCACACATTGACTCACCCAGGGCAGACTCACATGAGCGTATGCCAAAGTACCTGGAAATGGTTGATCATAAACACTCTCAGTAATGGTTTGTCCAACAGAAGACACTGAACTGGGTAAACATGAAAGATAGGGGGATTAGTTCCCCAAGAGAACAAACCATTCTAAAAGTTTGAACACATTTTTTAACAAAACTGTCTCAGACTTTCATCCCCAAATGTGCTGCAATTTGCACCCAGGCTGGAAGATGGAAAGGTATCTTACCAAGTCATTGTTTCCAGTAGAGGTCATTTTTGGCTGCTCAAATCACGACTCTGGTATGTCACATTGCACAGGTATTTTTCACAGCTCACTGAGTCTGATGGCTCTGAGAGCATTTAAGGCTGCTGCAGAGAGGAGCCCAGGGTCGTGGCGATTAGTGGGCTTCTGTAGGAAGCACGGTGGAAGGGACAATGGGCCAATTACCAGCAAAGCCTGCGGTCTCCCTTGGAGAGGTTAAGGAGGAGAGCACATGGCCTTTGAGTTAGCGTGTCATCTGTCCTGGGGCTTAATCAAGTTATCATATCACCCCAGGGTCCCCAGGCCTCCATCCATCGATTTGAATGAAGACAAAAATTTGCAGACAAATTTCTAGCAGCAGGAAGTTGGTGCTCTCCTGCAAGGCTGGATGAAAAGCACCTGTAACCTTGTCGGCCTCGTCCGACTCCTGCTGGGAGCTGCTTCACGCTGTAGCCTGTTGGCTTCAGAGCCTGCCTGTCAGCAGGAGCTGAGGCTGGAGCTGGGGGGGCGGGGTGGAGTGGTGGATGCCATTATGTGTTTCAAAAGAATGCCCTGGAGCGACCGGCTGTGGCCCGGACAGCACAATGTGGCCCGGACAGCACAATGTGGCCCGGACAGCACAATGTGGCCAGCTACCATGAGTGTGTAGGTGGGCATTCTCCTTTCCTTTTGATATTGGCCTGCAGTCATTTTTAGGTTAAGATGGGGGCTGACATGCAGCAACCCTCATGAGGGCACATAAAGGCAATGCTGTGTCTCCCCCTCTCTCTAGGGCTGGTGAGAAGCAGGGAGCTCTACAGAATGCCATCAAGGCCAGTCAGATTTCTGATCCTCTATGAGCTGCAATTTCCCGTTTGTGAAGTTCAGGGATGTTGTAAATATCACCTAATCTGCAGCGAGGAAGGGAAAGGGGGTTTGGTGTAGTAGACTGAACGTCGGCAGGGGGTTCTGAGACCTGTGTTCGAACCTGGCTCTCTGACCTGTGGAGAGGCGACTCAGCCTCTTTTTGTTGTAGTTATTTCATTTGTCAGAGGGGAATAACGATCCAGGCTGTTAGGTGCTTCACTGCTTATGATCAAATGCAATGATAGATGCTGATTAGTAAGTGAAAATCCTTTGAAACCACATTACTGGTGCCTCTACGGCCCTACCAGCATCAGTGCTCTATGATTCGGTGTCACAAAGAGGGATTGGAAGAGGAGTTATTAACAAGCATTAACATGAGAACAAAGAGTTGGACATGACTTAGCAACTGAACAACAATCACAAGTCCATTCTGAGAATAAGTTAATCACTAATGTGAATTTCATGTCCTTAGCAGGAAAAACCAGAAGACAAGACTTTTAACACTGTGGGGCTGGCTGATCTGATCAAAATCAACTTTTCAGAGGTCTACAGGAAAGTGGACTTTTTGACATTCTGATGAAAGTCTACCCTAAAAAAAAATGCATGGAGATCTGGCCAGTAAATCACTTCTCCCCCTGCCCTTCAGATGGTGTTTATATTCTGTGGCTACTTTGTGGGTTTGATCCCTGGGTTGGGAAGATCCCCTGGAGAAGGGAAAGGCTACCCACTCCAGTATTCTGGCCTGGAGAATTCCATGGACTATATAGTCCATGGGGTCGCAAAGAGTCGAACACGACTGAGCGACTTTTACTTCACTTCACTTGTGACAGGGAACATGGGCCTTAACCCATGGCAGCTCCAGCCTGTTTCCTCCCCTATAAAATAGGGTGTGTTTTCTCTGCCCTCTAACTCATGAGGGCATTGGGAGACTCCACTGGTTAACAGGTGAGAAAGCGCTTTGTAAATAAAGAGAAAGGTGCTAGGTAGGTTTACTCTGTGTGTGTGTGAGCACACACACAGAAAGGACTATTAGTGCCCATTTAACTGGAACCTGAATGAACACGTTGGGAAAATTTCATGGCCTTGTGGACTTCAGTACGTGGATCCAGTGTCATAGATGATCTGGCTCAAAAGAGGATTCTTCATTCAGAGCTAACTTCCGGCCTTTCTCTCTGAATGAACAGTACTGGGGTGTCCTGCTGGATCTAAACTCCCGAGGGAGTGGCCCTGTGGGCATAAGCAGGGCTGGAATGCTGCTGCCCAAGCACAGCAAAAACCAGACAGCAAAAAGCTAAAATACTAACTGTCAGCTCTTCATTCATTACTTTCCCACTTGCCTCCCGTTAAACTCCTGCACCATCAAAATACCCATGATTCCCTCAAACAGAGCATGAGGTCCTGCCCCACGATGTTGTATCTGTTGCTTCCCCTGCCACTGTCTCTTCATCTTCTCTACTTATTAAGTCTGTCTCATTCTTCAGGGTTCTGTGTAGTGTTCTCCTTTGTGGGACACAGTCCTCAAGCTCCTAACCCAATCAGAACTGACTGCCCGCCCCTGTCGCCACAGGGGGTCTTTGTTCTGTGCTTTTTGCCCCACCCTACTCTGTGGATTTCTCAGGGTCAGAAACCACATTTGACTCCTCTCGGTGGCCGGGTCTCTAGTATCGCTGCTGGTGCATAGTAATTTATGTATTGAATGTTGAGTTGCATCTGCCCTGCCCCTCAAAGTGTTAGAGAGTGATGTGCAGAAACCGTGGGAGGGGAGGAAAAGATGAAACCTTCCTTTTTCATGTTTATTTAAACCAAATCCATTTTTGGTTTTGCCTTGTATAGCAGCTAATTTGAAAATCTAAAAAACTGCCCCACTGTGACTGGCAATTTGCATGTAAATTTAATTAGGACTACTTTCTAAGTGTTTCAGTCCTGCCCGAATGGGGCATTTCTTTGCTGTCTCCTAAGTGACTCCAGGAAATCTTTACAGAAATGTTTCCTGGCCAAGTGGACAGGAAGGCAGCTCTGCTCAGGGGCTTAGCCTCATCAAATACCCTTGTGCGTTAATCTCCACTAGTTTACTTCCATGAGAAGGTATGACTTCACATTCTGGAAAGGACAAGTGGTCCTGTTTCTTGGGTGCATTTTTACATGTTCCCTCAGAGAACATTGTGACCAAGGGGAGCATCTCTTCCATTCATTCTTAGTGTGGGGTCTTTGGGCCACCAGGGATTCGCAAAAGTGGTAAACAAGGCTCTTTAATGCTTTTCAGTGTTTCAGAAAGCCTGTGGTAAGGGCACGGGACCAACTATCATGTGTGTGTCTTGTTCTCTTGTTTTTGACTCCATTCAATGTGGTAGCAGTGGGTTGTTCATGCTAATAATAAGTGACCCATAACTATATTTAATTTTTTAGGTCAAAGCATTTTTTAAAATTGTTGTTGTTGTTTAGTCACTAAGTCGTGTCCAACTGTTTGGAACCCCATGGACTGCAGCACACCAGGCTCCTCTGTCTTCTACCAACTCCTGGAGTTTGCTTAAACCCATATTGGTGAGTCTGTGATGCTATCTAGCTATCTCATCCTCTGCTGCCCCTATCTCCTTTTGCCTTCAATCTTTCCTAGCATCAGGGTCTTTTCCAATGAATCAACTCTTTGAGTCAAGTAGGCAAAGTATTAGAGCTTCAGCTTCAGCACCAGTCCTTCTAATGCTACTCACAGTTGATTTCCTTTAGAATCATTTATACAATAATATTTACACATTTAATGGATGCAGTTTGATGGGGTTTTGGCAATTGTGTACAGTCATATAGCTGCTATCACAGTCAAGGTACAGAGCATTTTTGTCATCCCCAGGAGTTTTCTCAAGCCCCATCACAGTCAGCACCGTCTCCAGACCCCATGCTCCAGGCAACTGCAAATCTTGTCATTATAGTTTTGCCTTTCTTAGAATTTTCTATAAAATGAAGCAGCACAGTACACAGTGTCTTTTGTGTTTAACTACTTTTACTCAATGTCTGGGTTTTGAGATTCATCTATGTTGTTGCATGTATCAATATTTTTGTTTCTTTTTATTGCCTAGCAGTATATCATAGGATAACTATAATTCATTTGTCTATTCACTTATTGAAGAACATTTGGGCTGTTTTCAGATTTGGGCTGTTAAAAATATGTGCCTATGAATAAGTTTGCTATAAACATTTGCACACGAGTCTTTGTGTGGACATATTTTTCCGTTTCTCTTGGGTGAATACCTAGGAGTGAAATTGCTGGGTTGAGGCCTGGCGTGCTATGATTCATGGGGTTGCAAAGAGTTGGACACAACTGAGCGACTGAACTGACCTGAACTGAACTGATGATGGGCATACATTTAACCTTATAAGACACTGCCAAACACTTTTTCAAAGAGACTGTGCCATTGTGTACTCCCACCAGCAGTGTATTCTCCCATCTCACAAACTGGTACTGACAGTCTTCTCAATTTTACCGATTCTAGTGAGTCTGCAATGATATTCCATGGTGGCTTTAATTTCCCTGATGACTAGTCAGCCATGTCCATATTGGCTAGTCATATATCTATGTTGAGCAGGCACCTTTTCAAATCTTTTGCCCATTTTTAATTGCATTATTTGCTTTCTTATTATCCTGGAAACAAGTCCTTTACCAGTTAGGTATTGTGCAGAGACTTCTTCCTAGCCTGTGGCTTGTTTTTTCACTTTTAAATGTGTCCTTAGATGAATGAAAGTTTAATTTTGATGAAGTCCATTTTCTTATATATATATTGTACAATTCATGCAGTTTGTGTCATGTTTTGGTAATCTTTGCCAACACAATATCACGAAGATTTTCTCCCATGTTTTCTTCTAGAAATTTTATTATTGCAGTTCTTTCTTATGTTTAGGTCTATGATCCATTTGACTATTTTGTATATGGTATGAGGTAAGGTTTACAATTCAGTTTTTTTTTTCTCCATGATTATAAGATCTTTCTTAACACTATTCATTCCCCATTGAAGTACCTCGGGACTTTTATAAAAAGTCGATTGACTATACGACTGCAAATTTATTTCTGGACTCTTTTCTCTTCCATTGATTTATATGTTTATAATTATGCCAGTGCAACAGAGTTTTGATTACTTAATTACAGAGATTGGGGAATGCAGTTTCTTCAAAACTTGTTTATATTTTAAAGATTACTCTTTTTTTTATTCTTTGCTTTTCCATATAATTTTAGAATCAGCTTATCAATTTCTTCAAAGACAAGCTTGCTAGGATTTTGATTGGGCTTGCATTAAATCTACAGATCAATCTGGAGAAAATAAACATTTTAACAATGTTGAAATCTATGAACATGGTATGTCTTTCCATTTACTTACGTTTTCTTTAATTTCCCTTAATAGTATTTTGCAGTTTTCAGAGTACAGATCTGGCACATTTTTCTTTAAATTTATTCCTAAGTATTTTTCATACTGTTTGTAAGCGGAGTTGAATTTTCTTTTTTAATTTTGTTCATTACTTTTATGTAGAAATACAATAGCTATTTTATTAAACTTATAATCAATTCACAGGAACTTATAAAAGTAGGACAGAGGCCCCATGAACCCTTCACCCAGTTTCCCCTGGTGGTTATAGTAACATATTAAAACCAGGAATTCGACAGTGGCACAGCGTGTGTGTATCATTATCATATGCATATGTTCATGGAACAGGCACCACAGTTGAGATGCAGAACTAGTCCCTCTCGGCAAAGATCTCCCCTGTGCTACCTCTTTATAATTATAGTCATCCCCCTCCTCCACCACCCCTAACCTCTGGCATCCACTAATCTGCTTTCTATCACCATAATTTTATTATTTCAAGAGTGTTATAGACATGAAATCATACAGAATATGGCCTTTTGAGCTTGGCTTTTTCACTCAGGATGTGCCATTGAGATCAATCCAAATGGTTGTATGTATCGATATATCTTTTCTTTTTATTGCTAAATGGTATTCTATGATATGAATATACCCCTGTTTGTTTGAATATTCACTTACTGAGAGAGATTTTGGTTGTTTTCAGTTTGAGGATGTTTCAAATACAGGGACTGAGAACAATCTTGTATAGGTTTTTGTGTTGACATAGATTTTCATTTCCCTGGGGTATATGCCTATAATTATTTACAAGTGCTGTGAGGTCTGGTATGTATATGTTTAGGTTTTAAAGAAACTGCCAAGCTGTTTTTCAAAGTGGCATTCCCAGCAGTAACATATGAAAGGTCCAGTTTCTCTGCATCCTTGCCAGCATTTGATATTGTGATTATTTTAAAATTTCATATCTAATAGATCTCTAGTGGTAGTCCATCATGATCTTATTTTGCAGCTCTCTAATGGCTAGTGATATTTAACATTTTTCCATATACTTATTTACATCCCTAAGTCCTCTTCAGTAAAATGTCTCTTCATGCCTTTGTTCATTCTCTAGCTGGATTGTTTGGTTATTTTACTGGGGAGTAAACTCCATTTGCAAGTTTTAAAATATATTCTAGATATAAGTTCTTTTTCAGATAGAAAAGTTTTTTTTTTCCCCCAGTCTATGCTTGTCTTTTCATGATCTTACGAGGTTCTTTTGCAGAGTAAAAGCTTTTAATGTTGATTAAGCCCAATTTATCAATTTTTTATTTTATGGTAAAATAAAATAAAATAAATATTTTATTTTATGCTTTTCATATAAGAACTTTTTACTAAGCCCTCGGTCTTTAAATTTTTTTCTGTGTTATTGTCTAAAAGTTTTATGGTTTTATGTTTTACATTTAAATCTATGCTCTATTTAAAATTAATTTTTGTAAAAGATATGAAATTTAAGTTTTTTGCTTTTTTTTTTTGCCTTTAAATATCCTCTTATGTTTGTCCCAGTTGATGTTCTTTGAACTTGATAATGTGTTCTATTTTTCTGGTTCTATGTGTATTAAGTAATTTTGGATAATCTTCTAGACATTATGCATGTAAAGTTGTGTAGATTCTGGAATTTAGCAATTTTCTCTGATGGATGTTAATTCTTTTATTTTATCAGGCAACTATCTTGGTTGAATTCAAACTGTAAACTTTGTTTCTTAAGCAACAATGATGATATCAGTTCAGATCTTTCTCCAATAGCTTAGCTGCTTTTCAACTTTTTTGTGTATATGTAGTTCAGGGTCTAGACAGAGATGTGGACAGATGACTCTTGGGATTTTCTTTTAGCTTCTTTCCCTTTAAAGTTTTGCCCTGTTCTCTTCACTATCATGGTTTCATTGGTTCCAAGGCCAGAATTTTTTTTTTTTTTTTCCCAGCAGTACCTACTATCCCCACTCCCTACCCTACTTGTATACTGTGCCAACCACAGCTGATCCTAATAAAAAACTGTGACTAAGGGAGTTTGCTCTTCAGAGTGTGGACTCTGAATTATATTCTATCTGCTTTTTTTCACTTTTGTTCATTGGGTACATTACTGAATCATTATGGGAAGGGTACACTGACTGTATTTAACTCAATCACTAGAAAATGATTTCTTGATAAATGCAAAGAATGGAAACATTTCAGGAGTTTCAGGATTGGGAAGAACTTGCCAGGCCTAACAGAGTGAGCCTTAAATGTTCAGGGGATGAATCTTTTCCACAAATCCCACTCTGCTGGATTACCCCCAGTGACGGAATGTTCACTACCTCATAAAGTAGTCCACTTCATTTTACACAGTTCTGATAACCATTTGAAGTATTTTCCTTTGAAATTCTCAAAATATCTTCACTTCAGCTTTCATTCCCCAGCTCAGTTCCAGCCCTCACTGCCACACAGACTGAGCTCAATTCCCCTGTCCCACAAGTGCTTCAGCTCTCAGCAGAGGATGCAGCCTCAGCTCCTCCGGCCAGTCCTCGGAGTGACTTATCTCATTCCCTTGAGCAGGGTCCTGGACCTACATAGCTTCCTTGAAATGTGATGTCCAGAAAGGACCCAACACTCAGGGCAGGCTAGAGGACCCCTTCCTTCCACAAGGCAGCTGAGGTTCCTCTTGGAGTATTCCGGTCATGTCTTAACTGACTCATATTGAGCTGGTGATTCTCTGGTGGCTCAACAGGTAAAGAATCTGCCTGTAATGCAGGAGATTTGGGTTCAGTCTCTAGATCAGGAAGATCCCCTGGAGGAGGGCATGGCAACCCACTCTGGTATTCTCACCTGGAGAATTCCATGGACAGAGGAGCCTGGCAGGCTACAGTCCATGGGGTCGCAAAGAGTCAGACTTGACTGAACAACTAACAATTTCACTTTCAAGCTGGTTCTCAGTGAGCAACTCTGGGCCCTTTTTCATCTTTCCCTACATAGAAGCACACATCACTTTTCTCCAGCCAGCCTCCCGGAGCTGCCTTCTAGGGAGCACAATACAACATCAAGCCTCAGAGGTTTGCTGCCATCAGAGTCTATCCTGCCCTGAGACCTCCCCTCACCCTCGGGACATCAAGCCTAGAGAGTGCCTGGAATCAAATGCCTCAAGCCTTCAATCTGTTTGCATTTCTGCTCAATAATTTTTAGAAAAAATTAGTCTGCCTCTTGTAGCGGCTTATATTCAAGTCAGGGTCCACACAGCCACTGCAGAGCAAGATACTGTATACAGTCCTACAATTTGGAAAAACAATTTCTGTATGACTTCATCAGATTCACAGAATAACCAGAGTAGCTGTATGAAGTGGGCAGAAGAAGAGGTATTATTCCCCTTTAAAAGATGAGGAAGCTGAGGTTGCAGGTTGACTCTAGGCTGCCAGGACTAAAGGACAAAGGATAGTTAAAATCAACAGAACACTCTATGTATCATAAAGGATTTTTCTCAGCATCTCAGAGACTTCAGGCTTCCATTCAAATTCATGTCTGAGCCAACCTCAGGATAAAAAAATTTTTCTCAGGACATTCTGGGGACAGATGATGTAAACAAATTCCCCAATGCCCTTGGTCCCAGCCCCAAGGGGGTGGTACAGCTGTGACTGTAACAGGGAGGAGGCAGTCTCTAGGCGGCTTTCCCAAACATTGCTTCTGGAAACATTTGCCTCCAGCCCTCAACAAAAGCTCAGGTATGGAAGCTTCGTGTGCCCCCTGACCTTTCACATCCCGGAGCCACGCCGCGGGGAGGAGGGGCTGCTTCACAAAAGGGTCTGCGGAGTGACCGGCCTGCCTCAGCTCCCCGCTGTCCCCCACAATGGGGCCTGAGGCCCTGGCCGCCTCTGGAGTCCAGAGAAAAGGGCCGAGATAATGACAGGCCCAGCTACCGCTGCTCTCTTCAGAGAAATGAGAAGAGGGAGGCGGCCAAACCTCCTGGATAATAAAGAAGTAACAAATGGGGAATAAAAGCTTATGGAAGACATCTTAACCCAGGGATGAAAAAAATGTCAACATCTGTGAGGCTTTCTGCACCAGCAGACCCAGCCCTAATGAAAACCTTCGAAGAGCCATTCACTGGCGCAGAGGCAAAAAGGCTACATCTTTCTATGGGGGCAGCGAGGGGGTGTCGAGGGTTGGACAGGGCTGCCCTTTCCCTTTCGAATGCTGTTGAACCAAGTGCTAATGTTCATCTTCAGCTTTATTAAGAAACCAGGGGCCAGAGGAGAATGGAGGGGCCGGACCAACTTTATCCCGAAGTCTGTGAGGTGGGTGGATTCAGGAGTGGGCAAGATGTCTGCACTTTGAGGCCAGGAAGAAAGCCCGAGGAATTAGAGAAAATGCTGTTTAACAAGAGTCTCCTTTGACCAGGGCCTTTCGGAAGGATGTGGCTCCAGGAAAGTAATCCTCTTAGCATAGACTTCTCTGTGTGTACAAAACAGGGAAATCGTATCTGAATGTCCTCATTGCATTTGCTAAAATACCTAATGAAAACACAAAGATGCCTTATCCCGATCTTCACCCTTCCCTCAAAAGAAGGAGAGTGGCAGATGTTTGCTCATAAGGTTGATTTAAAAAATTCAAACTGGGAATCTGGGGTGTGGGAGAGGCGAGCCTCCTCTCTTTCCAAAGAGTGTGAGTTATGGAACTTTGAACCTTTGGTTCCTCCCCCAGGGTTTTGACTCCTTTCAGGTGCTAGGTGTGATTTTATTTCTTGGGTTTGTGTTCTGTGTTCACCATTGGAATGTGTCTCCAGAGGCCTCAATGAAAGAAACCTCAAATCCTGGCCAAGCACGCAGCTTCCTGAGGAGAGTGAGGAATTTGGTAGGAGGAGAAACGTGCTCCCAATTTTGTGACTGCTTTGCAGGGGGGAATGTTGTACCCTGGCCAGAGAGCACCTGGATGGTCCTCACTCCACCCACATCCACTCCCACAGGTATGCACCCCCTTGCACACATTCCCCCCCACACACACAGCTACCCATGCCATTCACTCCTGTGCACGCTCAGTCACGTCTGACTCTTTGGACTGTATAAGCCCATGGACTGTACCCTGTCGGGCTCTTCTGTCCATGTCCATGGGATTCTCCAGGCAAGAATACTGGAGTAGGTTGCCATGTTCTCCTCCAGGGGATCTTCCTGACCCAAGGATGGAAGCCATGTCTCCTATGTCTCCTGCATGGCAAGCAAATTCTTTACTTCTGAGCCGCTAGGGAAGCCCACCACTCACTCCCATGTATGCATAAACACGATCACCCTTAATAAATAAACACACAATACAGCATCTTTCAAATACCCACACCCACTCATACACTCCCAGTCTGAACTGTTTCAGTTAGCTTTGTAGACAAACATCTTCCTTACCTATCACCTTAGTACACAGGATTTTAGACTAAATGTTTCAATTATGACTTAACTTTGAAAGGAAACAAGATGCAAGTAAGCATAAGTATCAATAAAATGTTTGGGGGATCGCCAATGAGGCTTTACATAGGCTGAAATTGGATATTATGCTTATATTTTTTCCTTTGATATGTTATTGGGCTATTTGAAATTCAAAGCTATTGTTTGTTGCTGGGATGCAAAAAGGATGGAGGTGAAGGGGGCGGCCACAGAGAGGCTGATTTTGGCCCTACGTCTGGTCCGAACTGTCCCCCTGTGGGTTGGCACTGTGCTCTATGGCTGGCTCTAGATCTAATGTGAGCTCTTCATCTGTGGGTCAGCAGATGTCCAGGGCAGGCAGTCAGCTCCCAAGCTCTCAAAGCATTCAAGTAGTGCCCCGAGAAGCCTTTGTCATCTGTCACAGTAAGTTAGGGGGGTTTCCCCTGCCAGGTGTGCACTTGAACTGGGTATGAACTCTGATGTCTATTGTAATCCCAAAGTTAGTAATAATATGTTAGTTATGAGTACTAATTATGTGCTAATCACTGTTCTAAGGGCCTTAATGGGTCATCTCATTTAATTTTCATGGCACTGTGGTTTAGACTGTCTTGGTATACCAATATTGTAAATAAGGAAACAAGCATGGAGATGTTAGTAACAATAGAACCAATATTCAAACCCAGATCTGGGTAATGCCAAGCTTAGGCTATTGACCTCACGCTACAACAAGGCCCCTTAAAAGAATTTGACTCTGAATGAGTTTCTGCTCCCTTCTTTTCTTGGTCCACAGGAGGACACTGACTCTGTTCCTCCTGGTTCACCCGGATGCCACAACATCTCTCATCCTCATCCCTTTGGAGGGATGAGGGAGATCTGGGGCATCCCTGCCAGCCTGTCCCTGCTGTGGGCTAGCGAGGATTCCTCACCCAGCTGCCTGGCTTTAGACCATCAGGGTGGCCAGACATTTTGCATTACCTGCACCTGTGGGCCATGGGGGGACACCCACATCAGGTGCTGTGTTCACAGGCCAACAGAACTCTTTGAGCAGCTGTGCTAAGGCACTGGGCTCACTCACAAGGTTCATAGCCCTTCCGATCTATACATCCCTCTGAGGAGCGCACCTTCTCACTCTCCAGGTCCTCTCTCCTGAGAACATAGCCCACTGGGAGAAAGGTCTGATCCTTTTATGTCCATCATGCCTGATGCTCTGGGATGGAGGGTGGGGAGCCGGAGTCATGGCCTTGGAAACTTTACAGATCATTGGCTCTAACTCCCTATGGTAGTTCTAGAGCTGTGTCCACAGTTCTCTGATACGATGCCCCTCAAGAGGCAGAGCTCAGGCCCCTTCTTCCTGAGTATAGACTGGACTTAGTGACCAGCCCACTAGGGAGTAGAATGTGGCAGAACTGATGCATGTCACTTCTAAGATTAGCTTATAAAAAGAAGGTTGCTTCTGTCTTGGGTCCTCCATCTCTCTCTGTCTCTGTCCCTCTCTCTCTTGAATCTCTTGCTTTGAGGAAAGCCAACTACTGGGATGTGAGGCAGCCTGAAGAGCAGCCCCTAGAGTGAGAAACCAAGGCCTGCCAGCAGTTGCATGAGTGAGCTTGGAAGTGGTCTTCTGAGCCTGCCAGCAGCCTTGGGAGCCAGCCTGGAAGCAGTGGCTCTCCTAGCTGAGCCTCGGCTGACTACAGCCCCAGTGAGTGGTGGATGGTGGGCATCCTGCCTGCAGCCTCGGGAGATTCCTGGAGCTGAGCCCACAGTTAAACCTCAGCCAGATTCCTGACCCACCGTGAAAATGTGGAGAAACAGGAGATAGTGTCCGGTGTGTGAAGCCACTACCCAGGGGCCCTGTGTCAGGCTGATCTCTCTCTCTCACTGTGCAGCCACTGGGAAGAACTGAGGCCCTGCTGGGGGAAATCACCTACCCATTTCCACAAATGACGAGTTGGTTCTTGAAATGAACTTAATATTTTGACTTTCTGTCTAGTTCTCTCTCCACCACATCAGATTCGCTCTGGCTCCCATTCCCACTAATGGATGAGAAGAAATCAACCTGGCAAAGCTCTGGGAGTGCCCCCACTGCCCCCACCATGAGCACAGGTCTTTCTGTTCTGAGTGGTGTGGACACAGCCAGTGATGCCCCAGGGCCTAGGGTTTGGTGCGGGGGTGGGAGTGGAGTACAGAGCATCGCTTCTGGGCTATTTGAGAAGGTAATGGCCCCTAATCTGCCCCCCTTCCCAGGGTTCATGTTCGGCTGATGTGGGAAGTTCCACCCATGCATATGAATTTTGAATTTAATACAGAATTTACCACCCACAAATGACTATGTGAAGTAAGTGTAATTTGCCTGTGTTTATTTATTTTTATCATGAACTTAAACAAAGTTTATGGGGAATAAAAAGGAACCTGATGATCAGGAGATGTAGCTATTTTACATCTCTCTAAATTCTCTTTGTTGGTGTTCTTTGCACAGCTGGAGTGGCCTGTGCACACTATTTAGAGTTTTGCCTTCCTCACTCAGCAAGTGTCTGTTGTGCCCCAGGCCCTCTTCCGTTAAGAGAGCCTGCTGTGCCTGGCACTCTCTCAGACCACCCTCCCACTTGCCCAGCTTGCCCCCTTGCCTTCTCTCTTTGTGGGGTAACCCCAGTCTCTGACCCCTGGCTCCACCCCAGCCCCTCTCCAGCCCAGACCCTCTCTGCCTGGGCCACTCATTGGATCTCACGGTGTGGCAGACTGGAAGACTTGGCACTCTCCCTGCCTACACTGGGGGCTGGCCAGTGCTCAGGAGGCTGCATGGTCTCCAGTCCTTCTGAATCTGGAGGAGGGGCTGAGGAATCTGCCTTTTTACACATTCCTCTGGAGGACTCAGTACCATCTGTGAACTGGCAGCTCTGCTCCTGCCTGTTGTTTACCATATGGAGCTCTTCATAACAGCTTCATTGGCCTGGTTTTTAGCAAACTTCACAGAGACAGTCAGAAGTAACCTTCAGTTTCCTGAGCCAGAGCCCTCAGTTGGACTGGGTCTTCCCGCCACCCCAGTGATCTCCTCGCTGTCCATCTTTATCTCCTCCCGTGACATGCTTTCACTGACAGCAGCAGGAGGTCATTCTCCTCCTGAGGTCATTCTCCTCCTGAGAAGGAAGGAGAAGAAGCCAGGAGGTCATTCTCCAATGTTAGCCCATTGACTTCCTGATGGAAGCCCTGGAGAGTGGCTTCTGAGGGAGGAGCTGGCAATTATCGATCATAGTGTGTGCATGCTCTGTCACGTCAGTCACGTCTGACTCTTTGCGCTCTATGGACTGTAGCCCACCAGGCTCCTCCGTCCATGGAATTCTTCAGGCAAGAATACTGGAGTGGGTTGCCGTGCCCTTCTCCAGGGGATATTCCCAAACCAGGGATCAAACTCGCGACTCTTAACATCTCCTGCAATGGCCAGTGAGTTCTTTTACCACTAGCGCCACCTGGGAAGCCCATCAACTGCAGTAAGGGCTGAGAAGTCACTACTGGCCTCTGTGAGCTGGCTTTGTGTGCACTGTACATTTGGGGCGGGTGACAGAGCAGGAGGTCTGCAGCAGGGACCACGGGGCTCCCATAACGTCCTCTTGTTGCATCATCCCACTCTGTCTAAGGGGCCAGCTCCCCAGCACTTCCAATCTGCTGCTTCCTCCAAGTAGAGCAAACCATCCCTGGCCTTTCTGGGGTCCACATGATGTCCCTGCTTCTCTCTGAGGGTAAGCAAGTCCCCACCCTGGGCCTCAGTGGTCCCAGACATACATGGGGGCTCCAAGGAAATACTTTTCAGCTCTGAAATTCTGTCATATTTGCCACAGGTAGGAGAAGGCAATGGCACCCCACTCCAGTACTCTTGCCTGGAAAATCCTACGGACGGAGGAGCCTGGTAGGCTGCAGTCCATGGGGTTCATGCAGTCCATACGACTGACCGACTTCACTTTCACTTTTCACTTTCATGCATTGGAGAAGGAAATGGCAACCCACTCCAGTGTTCTTGCCTGGAGAACCCCAGGGATGGGGGAGCCTGGTGGGCTGCCGTCTATGGGGTTGCACAGAGTTGGACACAACTGAAGCGACTTAGCAGCAGCAGCAGCAAGGGTCTCTCTGTACCTCCTAGATCCTATCCCAGATGTGACCACATTTTCTCCCAGGGGAGGTCTTGAACCCACAGCCTTGCAGGCTCCGTTTACTGTCCTGTAAATAAAGAACAAAGCAAAGCTCCTGCCCCCGAGTTCCATCAAACCTGTCAGACTGAAGTGTCTATCAGAGGGCAGACTGGAGCGAGAGGGGCTTAGTAAGTGACACAGGCTGCAAGCTTGCTGCGGACATCTGTTTACTTTCACACTCTGAGTGCCCTCCAAGGGAGGCTGGGGCCACAGAGCAGCAGTCAGCTCCTGGCTTTGTAGCTCTGCTTTGAGGCCAGGCTTGTCTGAATTCTCCCCAGACGTTCCTCCTAACCCCCTGCCCACTGAGAAAGAGCCCTACCAGCTCTGTGCACCGGTGGCTGCACAGTGGGAGATGTGATCAGAATCTAAACACAGCCTGCAGAGACGACCAGAAGTTTGACAGGGGCCCAGGCAGAAACCCCCAGTCCTAACAGCTGCTCTCCCCCACGTGACAGACAGTCTCAGCCACAGCCTGGAAATAACACGCTAGGTGTCATCTATGTCACCTGCCACCCTCTTGCCATCTCTGTCTTCCCTGTGATGACATTTCGGGTCTTGTGAGATGTCAGTCAAGGGAGCAGTCATTGTTCACACAGAAGCCAGCCCTGTGTCCTCTGTCACATGCTCACTTCCCTCTCGCCAGTTGCCCAGACTCCTCGGCTGCCCTTGAGAAGCCCTCACCTGTGAGGACAGACAGAGCCCCATGAGGGAGTCAGGCCACAGACTCCTCAGACTTAGGGCCTTTGGTCTGGATCTGAAACTGTTCCATTAATTTGATACTGACTTCGGTTTTCCCTGGTAGCTCAGCTGGTAAAGAATCTGTCTGTAATGCAGGAGACCTTGGTTCGATATCTGGGCCAGGAAAATCCCCTGGAGAAGGGAATGGCTACCCACTCCAGTACTCTTGGGCTTCACTGGTGGCTCAGATGGTAAAGAATCTGCCTGCAATGCAGGAAACGTCGGTTCGATCCCTGGGTTGGGAAGATCCCCTGGTGGAGGGCATGGCAACCCACTCCAGTATTCTTGCCTGGAGAATCCCCATAGACAGAGGTGCCTGGTGGTCTACAGTCCATGGGATTGCAAAGAGTCGGACATGACTGAGCGACTAAGCACAAGCACATGTCCACAGCTGGGGACTAATCCCATAATTCCTGACTTTTACAGAGGGCAGCTATAGACCCCAGAACAGGGTGGATGCAAGGAGCAACCACAAATGGTAGAGAACAGTGAGGGCTGGATCTGACTCTGAAAGCCAGGGTGGGGGATGGGACAGAAAAGATTGATCTTGCTCCAAAAGAAGATGATCCGAAGATGTGATTGTTACAAGTGTGTGATCAGGGTCATGACTGACATGAGCGTTCTTGTCCTGGCTCTGTCACCCTGGACAAATCATGCACTCTGGCTGGGCCTCAGACATATTTGCAGAATGTCAGGATACACTGATTGACAGCCAAGTGTCATCCCAGCATTTATGTTCTATGTTTTGTTTCTATTCTGTGAGTGTTCAGTTTCCAAAGGGTATGTTCGAGGGGGGAGTGGCTGGGGAGACAGGAAGAGGAGCCGGATGGTGAGTGTCCAGTGGGGAGTGTGCACGGGCTGCTATTTCCCGAGATCAGAGAACGGCCTCTTCTGACCCTCGGAGAAGCTAAGCGAGTCCCCAGCTGGAGTGTGCTGGACCAGGGCTGGGTTCATACTTTGCTCTGTTCTTTCTATGGAATCATCTCTGCCCTTTCCCTTCTGGCTCCACATGTCAAGACCCTACCATCCTCTAAGCCCCTATGCAGTGTCATCTCCTCCACGTGGCCTTCCCTGGGGCTCCTCCCACCAGAACCCCTACAGCACTTAGTCCACCCTTCTCTTGCCCCCTTAACTTCTTAGACTAGAGCCATTCTGGCTGCCCCAGTGGCCCAGGAAGCCCCTTGAAGGCTGGACTTCAACATGATAAGTCATTCTCTCCCAGCCCAGCACAATGAATGACAGCAGTAGGTTCCACTGAGTGTGGAATTGAAGTTACTCAGAGGCCTCAACATGCAAGCTCCCCAGCTCTGCCCCCAGCCCCCACCAGGCCTCAGAGATGAGACCATGGAACCCCCAGCTGAGCTCCTGGAGTATATGTCCCTGTACGGTCAGGCCCATGGTCCAGTGCACAGGAGGCTGCAAGGGAACCACACTGTCTGTTATACTTTAAAGGGGCCTCTCCGGCAGGGGCTCCTCGACCAGGCAGGAGAACGGGGGACAGGAGCCCCTGCCCTTGCCTGTGGAGAAGAGTTTGCTGAGGACGCCGAGGACTCCAACCCTCTGAGTTGTGGTGGCTGTAGACCCTCCATCTTTCCATGTCCTGTTTTCACCTACAGCAACCCGAGGTCAGAAGAGGAGACCCTGTCATGGATCATGGATCATGCTCATGGTCCATTCACTTCCTGCTAGAAGCCCAGTGAGGACATGGACAAGTATGGCGTAAGCCCTCCCTGGCATCTCACTCATGAGGCATGTGGAAGGGACTCAATGAATGAGTTTGAGATTCGGATAGAATCTATTTTTCTTGTTTGTTCCAGAGCTGTTAAACTTTGAGAAGGACCTCAGAGCTCACACACCGAGTCCAGTCCCTATCGTGGGCATGGGCTGTGCCTGAGAGTCCCCAGAAGGAATTGTTCAGAACCACCTTGAGCCACCGACGCACACTCACTGCATGCCCTGTGACTCCCCACTCTGCTTTTAGGACGTGGCAGCGCAGCAGGAGTAGAGGAGTGTGGGCTTCAGAGTCAAGAAAGACCTGAGTTTGAATCCTGGCTGCACACCTTCTAGTGTGTTGCCTTGGCGCTCTTCACTTTCCTTACTGATAAGAGGGGTAATTACTAGCCAGTCTGCAAGGTTGCTGTTTTATTGAAAATCAGATCATGTTGGCAGATGCCAGAGCACAAGAAATGTAGAGGCCATCACTACCTTCCTTCTTGATCAGGGAGGGAAATAAGATTTGTCCCTGTGGGGACCAGTGAGACAGTTCCACGGCTCTGATTATATCCATGTGCCCTCCACGGTTGTCGTTAAGTGAGGCTGTGTGCGTGTGTGCCTAGTCACTTCAGTCGTGTCTGACTCTGTGTGACTCTATGGACTGTAGCCTTACAGGCTCCTCTGTCCATGGGATTCTTCAGGCAAGAATCCTCGAGTGGGCTGCTGTGCCCTCTTCCAGGGGATATTCCTGACCCAGGTATCAAACTCATGTCTCTTACACCTCCTGCATCGGTGGGTGGATTCTCTATCGCTGAGTCACCTTGGAAGTCCCTAAGTGAGGTTCATTTCAGTTCAGTTCAGTCTCTCAGTCATGTCTGACTGTGACCCCATGGACTGCAGCCTGTCCATCACCAACTCCCGGACCTTGCTCAAACTCATGTCCATTGAGTTGGTGATGCCATCCAACCATCTCATCCTCTGTCATCCCCTTCTCCTCCTGCCTTCTATCTTTCCCGGCATCAACGTCTTTTCCAAGGAGTCAGTTTTTCACATCAGGGGGCCAAAGTATTGGAGTTTCAGCTTCAGCATCAGTCCTTCCAATAAATATTCAGGACTGATTTCCTTTAGGATTGACTGGTTGGGTAAGTGAGACTGCCCAGGGGAAAAAGTTAGAGGGAAGTTTGTCTTGTGGGTAGCTGGGCTTCCTTCCGTTTGAGTGTGGTTGTGGCCTAGAGGGACCACAAGGGAGCGTGCCCCAGGGTCTCCTCCAGAAGAATCTGGGTCCCTGGGCCCTTACCTGACCAGTCTCTGACCTGGGACAGCCCCTTATCCTCCTAGGCATGGGGAGGGTAACTCCTGGCTCATCTGCAGCTCTGGGCTGTAGCAGACATCCACGTGAGGATTTTATACACACAGAAGTGCTGGGCTCACCTCCGTTTTACTGTGAGCACTACCGTTTCCTTAAAGAAACTTTAAGAAATAAAAGCGTTTGCACTATGTCTTGGTTCAAAACTTTTTTTCTTTTTAAACAGCAGAAAAAAGGGAGGGAACAAGCTTACAAAGAAAAAAAAGGATTCGAGCCAATAGCTCCAACTCCATTGTTAGACAAAGAGAAGACGTGAGGAACAGAGACTGGTCTCCAAGGGAGTTTGCTTGAGCCAAGAAGAGCTTCAGCCAACCCCCTGGGCTGGGGGCCAGTGCTTCCTCAGGGGCTCAGCGCCCTGCCTGCCTTCCCAGGCCTGGCTTCTCCTTCTGTGTGAAGGCAGGAGGTCATCCTTCTCTTGCCTCCCATTCCTGTCCTGCTGTGGAGCTGGCTCGACTTCCTTCACCTTCACCTTCCATATTTCTCTGACCTGGGACTTATTTCCCCACCAGTTTCCTGCTCTACTCAGCTCCCTTCCAGCCTAGGTTCAGCTGCTGCCTTAGGAGCAGGCGAAGCCCTGGAGGAGGCCTCTACCTGCTCTCTCTCCCCTCCCTGTGGGCCTATCCAGGCTGGGCGGTGCTCCCCAGGCTGCCTGTGGTTGAGGATGCTGAGCTCCCTGGCCCAGGCCTGTGGCACCTTCCTCAGGTTGCAGGCTGGGTGGAGGCCTTGGCAGTGAGCATGCCTGAAACCTGAAATCCATCCAAGGCCCAGTTAGAAAAGGATGGGGGTGTAGAATAGACCAGAGAGCTTTTGGGTGGGTGGCTGTCACTGGCAGCCACTGAAACCTTACCTAGGCCCAACTCAGAGTGCTGATGGATGGGGAGGCTGACTGGGAAGAGGCTTTCAGATGCCCCTGCCACCTTGGGAGTGAGCTACCTGCTGGCTGGTGGCCATTCTGGCGTTGGCTCCTTTTGAGTACAGTGTTAAAAAACAGATGGAGTTGATGGGAAGGCCTGGCTCCAGGGAAGAGGTGGAACACATTCCCCTGTCCTGGTGGGGTAACCAGGTGACCAGGACACACACACCTAGGGAGGAGAGATCAGAGCCCACAGGCACCTCACTGTCAGCCGTTACGATCCCCTATTTTGCAGATTGGGAAACTGAGGCCCAGAGAGGGGAGTGTGCTGTGCTAAGTCGCTTCAGTCATGCCCGACTCTGTGCGACCCTATGGACTGCAGCCTGTCAGGCTCCTCTGTCCGTGGGATTCTCCAGGCAAGAATACTGGAGTGGGTTGCCAGTTCCTTCTCCAAGAGAGGGGAGAAACCCATGCAATAGCAGAGCCTGGTCAGGAACCCAGACTCTGAGGCTGCCCAGCCCTCTGCCCTCCTCCCTGACCCCTGCTGCCTCATACCAAACCAAACAAATCCAGGTGCCCAATGCAACAGTGCCCCAAAGGGTTGCAAACCGGCTGACTGGAGTAGGGGTGCACTTTCTCAAAAAGGAAAAGTGTTTGATGATCGACTGTGTCTCCTGGTGTGCGAAGGTCCCCACCTCCCCTGGTATAAAAATCAGGTTGGACCTTCCTGAAGAGGCTCTTGTTCTCCCACTTGATTCCCAGTTGCTGGAAATGTCAATAAAGTGATCATCCAAGCGCATGCGTGGCGGGAAGTTTTTGGGTCAGGAAGGGACCTCAAGGTGGTCAGCTTTCAGGATGAGCTGTTCTGACATCTCAGACCCGTTTGTCTCCACATATCCAATTCTGCACCTTCTCTTGTTTTCTGACGCCATCTCCAGTGGGGAGCAGCGAGGCTGGGTGAGTGGGATGGAGGAGAGGATCTGTGGATGGCGTGTGAGAGGGTATTTGATGTGGGGCTCCTTGAGGTGGTGGCGAGTGGAAGACCATGTGACTCTCACGTAGTTGTCCACCCTCCCACTCCCTCCCTTCTCATTTGTTTCTCACCCAGGCCACAGCCTCCAGATTGCTCTCCCCGCTGCTATCGCCACACTTCCGTCTGGGCTCCCCATTGCTTACATGATAAACTCTAAACTCTTTCACTGCACTCTTTCACTTGCTTTATCTTTTGTTGCCACAGACCACTCACCATTCTGAAAACCTGCCCTCTGGGCTTTCCCTGCCTGCCTCTGCAAGCCCACCTCTTTCCCTCCTCCAGCCACGGGAGCCTCTTTCAGTCCTTGGACCCAGCAAGCACAGGCTGCCTCTGCACCTGCCGTCCCTCTGCCCAAAGCCCTTTCTGCTAGCCAGCCCCGTCCCCAGCCCCATCTTGACCTAGCACACTCCCACCTCCCTCTGACACTTACTGAACTTCTGGGTGTGCTCCCTCGGCACCTGCCTGCTTTCCTCTCACCTGCTCTTCTCCTCCACAGAACCTCAAACAGAGTACAGAAATATTCAGGACTCTCACCTTCTCGTGATGATGAACTGCTCAGTGAAGGGGAAGTCGCTCGGTTGTGTCCAACTCTTTGTGACCCCATGGACTATACAGTCCATGGAATTCTCCAGGCCAGAGTACTGGAGTGGGTAGCTGTTCCCTTCTCTAGGGGAATCTTCATAACCTAGGAATCAAACCTAGGTCTCTCGCATTACGGGCAGATTCTTTACCAGGTGAGCCACCCGGGAAGCCCAAGAATAGTGGAATGGGTAGCCTATCCCTTCTCCAGTGGATCTTCCCAACCCAGGAATCAAACTGGGGTCTCCTGCATTGCAGACAGATTCTTTACCAGCTGAGCCACCAGGGAAACCCCGATGAACTGTTCAAGGGCAGGCCTATTCTTTGTTTACTGTGGGCCGCCGATCTAGCCTTTAGTAAGTGCTTAAGAAAACATTTGTCAAGTCAAAAATCATCTTTCTTACTGGCCTGAGAGCTCCTCCGAGGCAAGACCTGTCTGCATCACCAGGATGACTGGGGCAGTACTGGCCTCATAGACTGCCCACAAATGCTTGGCCAATTGAATTTCAGTGATGCTGTTACTGGGGAAGTGATCAACAGTGTTTTTATTTTGAAACCTGTCCTACCTGTAAAAAGAAGAACTCCCAGTCTGTCTTGGTTACCAACCATTTTTGGTTTTCAAAGATGAAAAGCAATTAGCCACAAGTAGAGAATGACAAATACTCAGGATGGGAGAGGGAGAGGGAGAGGAGGGGGAATCAATTATGGGAGTAGGGGGATGATGGGGGCTGTCAACCCCATCCCCTGAGCTTTCCTTCTGCAAGTGAGAAGGAAAACAGAGGAAGGCTATTCTCAGAAAATCCCATTTTCTCCTTAAGGCACCAGGAAAGTGTTGAATCCTTCTTTCTGGATGGCACCAGAGTCTGTGAGCAGGAGGTGTCTCAGTTATATTGGAGATGCTACCTCAGGTTGCAGGGAACTTGTGAGCCACCTGAATGAAACTCCCGCATTATTCAGAATTATAGTTTAATGATGTTTCCAGAAGTATTCAATATCTCCCCCCACTCTGGGCTTTCAGCAATTAAAATGAAATTATGTTGGTCATTGAACTGTATTTGTCAAGCACCGCCTAGTTCCTACTCTTCTGATATTTAAATTTTACTGGGATGGGACAGATAAAACACATACACACATGTATGAGAAAACAAGAAAATATCAGAGTGTTCTCTGCAGATATTAACTCTGGGCAGATCAGGGAAGGCTTCTTGGAGGAGGCAACATTTGAGCTGAGGCCAGCCACAGAAGCTGGGGAAGGGCATTCCAGGCCTAGGGCACAGCCAGTGTGTGTTCAGAGCACAGCCAGTGTGTGTTCAGAGCAGGCCTGCTGCTTCCAAGATCTGAAGAGAGAGGAAAGGAGGAAGAGGACCACAGGAGATGAGTGGGTCCCAGAGGTGGCAGATGGCAGATGGTATCCTTAATTCAGTGATTCACAGAAAACAGGGCTTGGTGAAGAGAGAATGGACTCAGGAAATGGATTCTAGGTTAGGCTCCACCACCGACTTCCCCTGGGACAGATATGGGGCAGGCGCTCTCAGTTTCTCCTTGGTGCTCGGCTTCACAAGTCTGGGGGACGTCTGGCCATCCCAACCCTGAAAAGGCAGGCCATTGCCATGCATCTCTGCTGTGCAGCAGATGGAAACCAGAGACACGTCCTCTGCTCCATCAATACCAGTTTGCCAGAAGGAACCAGCACCCTTCCAGTTGCACATTCCTGGGGGTCTGGGCAGGGCCCCCTTTTAAGATGAAAACCGCTCCTCCACGGAGGTGACTCTTGCCTGCTGCCTTTCCTCAAGCCAGCAGCTGGTCTACAGTTGCCCAGTTGCCCGCCTGGGTTCTAGGCTGATGGGGCGGCTGGATAGATAGGAAGCTCCCTGGCAGCCACAGGGGGCTCCAGCCTCCCGAGCAACTGGCCACGGCCCAGCACCTCCCTCCTGACTCAGCGTGACTGGAGTGTAGATTTTGGTGAGTGAAGGCCATGCACCAAACTCTTGCGTGGCAACCAGGGACCACCCAGCCCTGAACAGTTGGCTCACCAGGTTTCAGGGAAGGTTATTTTCATGCACGGATTTGTTTTTCCTGGCACTGGGATGGCCACGTGCTTCAGGGCAGTGACTTGAGGCGCCTCTGTGAGCTCTATTTACACAGCGAGGGGAGAGAGATATACTTTTTTGTGTCAACAGAAGGATGCTTGGGAACAGGACCGTTTATAACCCGTTAAACGGCCTGTCCCCACAGACGCCGGGCCCCTCCTGCGTGCACATAATGTGTACAGTATGTGGAGCGCTTTGGGCGGGCCGGCAGCACGCGCTGGCCAAGCACTTCTGTTCTGAATAACCCTCTGCGGCAGGGCCAGCTGATTCATACCAGAGAGAGGCTTGCATGCATTGGCGCCCAGAGAATCCCAGAATCCCCAGGAAGTGAGGGGGATCCCCGGGAAGTGAGGAGGATCCCGAAGGTCCTTAGCTCGTGATTCCCTTTAAAGAATCACCTCCTCCCACCAAGTGTGTCCAGTCTGAGCATTTTAGAACACCTCCAGGCCATGGACTCAGCTATTCTTTGTGGGTTTGCTCAGCTTGTAGAAAGCTCTCTTGGAATAGTCGGAGTCTGTCCTCTAAATACCCACATTCCCCTACAACCCTTTGGGGGTCAGATGAGTTGCAAGTCCCTCTCCAGGACTGTGCTGAGGAAGACAGTTCTCTCCATCTGGGGATCTGGGTTGAACTGCCTGAGTCTCTTCAGCTGTTTCTCCTCCCATCTGGTTCTGATTCCACCACCATCTATCTGAGCCCCATTTGATTCCCTGGAAATGTGGGTTCCAGAGAGGGCCTGGGAGAGTCCCCACAATCTCTAAGAGGCAGGTGGGCCCCTCTACAGAGAAAGAGGAAGAGGGGTTGGCTCCAGGTCCCCTCCGGTCACATGCTGGAGATCCACTGGGGTCCCACTCTCCTGTCCTCAGGCTGCGAGTGTCTACTCTGCCAGCACGTGGGGCCCTGGAAAGAGCATTCCATGGGTCTCGGAGCTGATGGTTGAGGAAGGCCTGGGTATGCCGACCAGCTGCTCATACTCTCCCCGTTCTTCATCTCCCTTCGTGTGGGAAATGCAAGTTCTAAACCAGATCAATAAGATGTTAGTGACAACAAGAAACCCTCATCTGAGCATGTGCCTCAGGCTTACTCTCTAAGGCTCCAGCCACCTGGAGCTGGGCACAGCGGGGCTTCCCACCCTAGTGCAGCCAGGACACTGAAATCCAGGGGGTGACACGATGTGGTCATCCCACAGGGAGATAGCAGCACTGCCCAGGAAGAGAGACCAGATTAAATGCGTCTCCCTGCTCTCAAGCAGCTCAGCCTAGCAGGAGAGCTAGGCTAGGATGTCACAAGCAGACATCCAGAGACTTGGGCATGGGGTGGGGGTGGGAGGAGGCCTCAGGTTGTACCCCTTCTCCGCTCCATGAAGCCCCCTTTAGTTCACTAGGCAGTGGTCTAGGGTAAGGGCTGGGTGCTGTGGTCCCCAGGCTGCAATGTTCTGGGTCAGAGACCAGGGCCCGGCTGTGCCCTGCCAGGGCCTGGGGTGAGCCGACCGAGGGTGGTGGTGGGGGCCTGCTCTGCCACTCTCCTAGATGCCCGGAAGCCTGAGGGCATGACGACTGGCTGCTTTCCCAGAAAATACAGTTCAGTTCGTTGTCTGCCTGGCCTGTCCTTGAGCCCAGGCCCAGCTCTGTCCCATGGCGGTGATCAACAGTGAGCCGCCCCTGCTACTGGAACCCAGGGAGGAGAATAGGCTCCCAGAACCTGAGAGACCCTCCTTGTGGGACCCTGGGCTCACCTCTCCAGCTCTGCTCTGCAGGCGAGGTGTCAGTGGAAGCTGAGTCTCCAATCCAGACCTCTGGGGCCTGGGGATTTCGAGGGCTGGTTGCTGTTGCATTCAGAGCAGCGGGCCAGCCTCTGGAGAACTCAGAGGAAGGACTTTGTTTTCAGGGAAGGAGACAGGGCAGGGGTCGCCTCCCCCTCCTTGATGAGTGAGTGGCCCCTCTCCAGCCTGTCTCTGCCAGGGCAGGGGCATGGGGTCGATGGCGCTGGAATGACTCCCTGCCACCCCCACCCCTCAGTCTTTGAGCGATGGGCTTAGCACAGCTTGTGATTGGTCATCCAGAGGGGAATTTCTGTGCCCTAGATCTAACCACAGTGAGCAGAGGGCGTTTTTCTGCTGGGAACAGTGGGGTAGGCCTGCTGATGAAAGGGAGGGCTGACTCTGAGATGTGCGAGTTTAAAAACACAGGATGATCTTGCAGGAAAGTGGGAGCGGGGGTTGGGGGTTTAATCAAGTTACCTGTAGACATGGAAGTTCTTATGATTGAGGGGCAGGGAAAAGAACGCTCTATTTTCAAGATGGTGCGATGTTTGTGTGAGGGATGGGGGTGGAGAGGGGTGGGCAGTGGGCAAGGAGGTGGCATGTCTCCCTCTTTGAGGCTTCTGCACTGACCAAGGCCCATGAAAGGGAGAATGAAAAGACCTGATTTCTAGTCTCAGCTCTGCCAAAGACAGACTGAGCCTGACTCAATGTTCTCATCTGTGAAATGGGTTGTTAAAAATGTGTCACCTGAGAAATCACCAAGCGGTGGCAATTGGATGTGAAGCTTTTTCAACTGTGAGGTGCTGTAGATTGGGACTGATATTGCGGTCATCGGATAGACCTGGTGAAGGAGCCCCACCTTTTGGGACAGGGATGGGGAGGGGGAGGGGCAGTTGAATGGGCGCTCACATCATTCCTTCCCCACTAGGAGGAGCACTTGACACTTCCAGAGGATGGATTGTCTGTGTGGCTGGATGAGAGGGTGGAGGGGAGCAGAGTCCGTCCTGCTCCCCTCCTCCTCCCGCCCCGACCATCGCCGCAGGCTTCCCTTAGGGCAAACGTCCATCAGAGCAGGACCTTCCGCCTCCCTCTGCCCGCTCCCCACCCCGCCCTAGCATTGGCAGGGTTTCAGATACCCGGGGCGGTGGGGGTCGGGGAGCGGGGAGAGGGGGAAGCCTGGCCGCCAGGAAGGGTGGGGCTGCCAGGCAGGCACCGCCCAGCTGCAGTGTGACCCCGCCAGTCCCGGAAACTCTCCAAACCCAGGACCTCAACGGACGTCCGGCAACTCAGAGGGGAGGCAGCAGGGCCTGCCAGGACGGAGGGCGTGTGGGACGCCTCTGAGGTCCCGTTGAGAAAGGAAGAGCTGTGTTTTATCCTACTCTAGAGTCAGAAGGCTGTGTGATGTCCTCCCAGTGTTAACAGAAGTAGCTGGGCGGCCTTCAGAAATGCTTTTCATCCCCAGATGCTGGCATTGGGCGGTGCACATATCCTGGATTTATTAATTTTTAAAAAGTTGCCACTTGTTGAAGAGTGTTTATCATGTGCTGGGCACTTGCTCAGTTTGCTCCCTACATGGATCCTTCACCAGCTCAGGGAGATACAATGACATTATCATTGTGCCCTTTTCATAGATGAGGAAACTGAAGCTCAAGGGCAAGGGTTACTTGCTCAAGGTCACAGAAATACTAACTACTGGAGTCCGGATTCAAAACCAGGTAGGTCTGGCTGATTTCAGACCGCAGCTTCTTAATTTTCCTAGAAGGCAGGAACCGAAGTTCATACACCCTTGCGGAATACCTAGACCTGACAGGTACCCAATAAAGAAGCATTGAATAGAGCTTGACACATTTTCGGGGGTCTGATTCTCTCCATTATAGTCTGATGAAATGACAGACTGGGCAAAAGTACGTATCTCAGCGACAAGCATACAGTTGGTCCACATACATCTAAAGGTAAGACCCAGCTTTCCTCCTTTCTACATGCGGTATCTGTGCTCATGAATAATATTTTCAGAGAACACAGCCTCCCCGTGGGTCTCTGCCCAGGCAAGGCTATTAAAAGTCCCCATTAGACCTCGCCTTAGCGAGTGAAGGGCTTTGGGAGTGGGGTGGGGGGAGCTAAAGGAAGAGGCTGTGACTGTCTTCTCTTGGAGTCCCAGATGTCGGGAGTCTGGCAGAGGGGAGGAAAGACACCTGCTTTCTTTGCTGATGCCGCTGAGGGAGCCCTTCTGTCTGCCTGGATGGAGGTAGCCTGGAGGCTTCTGGACCTAGAAGCTTGGCTTGCACAGAACTCTGAGAGGCTGGGTCTCGCTGTCTGGCCCAGGTGTGTGAGATGTGATGACTGTGTCCTGCAGTGAAGGATGCTGGGTGAGTCGGGTCTTGTGAAAGAGGAAGGGGCCTGTGGTGGGCCAGGTAGGCTGACTCCAGGTCCTCTCGTCCCCTCAAGGTGCACTTGGCTTGCTTCCTCATTCCCTGCCTCCTGGCCTGCCTGTCTTCAACTCTCCTTGAAGTGGTCAGGATAGTACTGTTCCATACTTCCAACAGTTCAAGCCTCTCCGGCTGGGTCTTATCCAATCCACACTGACGTGGAATCAGAGTCCAGGCAGAAAACATAACCTATTCCAGAAACCTCAGCCGAGGGAAACCAGTTATAAAGGCATTGGAAGAGATGAAAGGGCAGATGTGGGTGAAAGCTGGCCTTGAGAGTAGCAGCCACGGGAAAAAAACGACACCATGCCTGGTGGAAGTCTGGAGCAGAGAGAGTGTTTCCAGAACCCAGGGAGAGCCAGAGTCCTGGCGGAGGTTCCCTGGCAGGAATGGGGACCCCAGAGGTGATCTGCCAGATAGAGGGAGAGGGTGTGGGGAGAAAGCTCTGGTTTTTACCTTCCTCTTCCTCGTAGTCTCCTGATTGGTTGGGACTTGAGCAAATGCAGCCTGCAGGGGTCAGTCCCCCGTGAGGGAGGGCAGAGGAAGTGTGGAGGGGAGGGCAGACGGGCAAATGATCTCCTTACCTCCAGCTTGTCAGACCTTCGGAAAAGAACACATCTTTCCAAGCAGTAATCAGGAGCGTCAGCCCTGGAGAGTAAACTTGCCTCTGGAAGTAGTCCCAGATCCAGTGATGGTTACTGCAGTTAGTGGTGATGCCCAAGTGTTATCCCTACTGGGAGTGAGCCAGGGAAAAGGAGGATTTGTGTGTGTGTGTGTGTGTGTGAGGTAGATCTGTCTCCTTACCTTTTTCAAAGGATAGGGGTACCTCCGTGCTTTTCATAGAGCACCAGTTTTCATGTTAGGTCATAATAGCAGTCTCTGGGGCAGAAAGCTCCATGGCAGGCCGTGAGACAGACGAACGTGCCTATTAGGAAGAGGCACTGGCCTCAGGAACAGGATACCTGAGGCTAAGTCTCAGCTCAGACAAGTCGCTTACCATCTTTGAACCTCAGGATCTGTGTCTTTCAGATGGGGACTGTACATTTTACAGGGTTCTGCAGAAATGCAGGACAACATGTATGTGTGGGGGTTTGTAGACTACAGCGGGCTTGGGTAGAAAAGCCTGTACCTGGGACACACACCATCACAGGAGAGTTGCTTAGTCTGCTTGTGGATTTGATGAGTCCCCGTGGAGTGGGCGCCTAAAACCCTCATTTTATAATCTCACAGTCAAAAAGATCATTGCAGTCAGCTTGTCCAAGCTCTCTCCTAAAGGAGAGTCAGTTCTCCAGAGTTCTTGGAGATGATCCTTCCTATTTTTCCTCCTTCCTGCTTTCTCTCCGTCTCTCTTTCCAGTTCTCTCCCTGCCTGTTTTTCTCATTCCCTCTTCCTTCCTCTCTTCCACAAATATTTGGAGCACTTACTCTCTGGCAGGCAGTGTGCTGGATGCTGGATCCTGCAGCAGGAATGGAGACAGAAGTGCTCATGGAGCTTACAGTCTAACACTTGAAAGTCTGCAAACAGTGTCTGTTGAATACCTCTAGTCACAGGATACAGGATGCTTACTACTTTAGAAGACGGTCTATTTTGTGGGTTCATTTCCCCTTATTTAAACCAAATTCTGCCTCCACGGAATGCTTGTTCTGATCTTTGGAACTAGAGAAAATAAGTCTAACCCCATTTCCTATGTCACTGCCCTTAAAATGTGGGAAAATAAACATGGAACACTCAGAAAATATTCGCACTCTCCAGTTTCCACTTGTGAAGGGGGAGCTGATTCTCCGTGAAGTTAAATTCCTTAAGGGCATGAGGTCAGAGGCAGGGTGGGCTATCACCTGGGTGCTTGGGCCTGGTTCCCAGGCCACCTGGGGCAGAGGGAAGCTGTGTGGTGGAGACTCATGGAGGGACGCAGACGGAAGTGCGCAGGTGGCCAAGGAGGGGGGCGCATGTGAAGCAAGGGGGTCGGTCAGTGTGGAGGGTGCGCTGTGTGTGAGGCATGCTCTGGCTGTCTGCCTAGGACAAGCCTGAGCTCCAGCGTTTCTGGGCTGATTCACTACTTCCTCTCTCCCCAAAGGAATCCCCTTTATAGCTCTCCAGGCCGGACCCCTGGATCCCTGGGAATGCTGTCTGACAGCTGTGTGAGTGCAGCCGTGGCTCCTGAACCGGGTGCCAGCTGGGCGTGCTCTGGGAGCCACCGCTTGGGATGTCAGAGGCGAGCTGCTGCAGCCGCCCTTCCGTCAGCAGGAAGCCCAGCCGCATACACTTGGACAGGAAGCCCCGGTGCTGGCCAGCTGAGCAAGTCTGGTTTCTCCTGAGTCTGAGGCTTTGGCCCAGCATGGAGGGAGGCGAGCCAGGTGCTGTGGCTGGGCGGCACTGACAGCTCCGCGGGCTCCACCTCGGACTGGGGATGTGGGTTCAAGGGTGTGAGCAGAAAAGCATCATGGAGGCTGGGCCAGAGGAGTTGCTTCCTGGAGGAAGGGTGAGGGAGTGGGAACACAGTGTCTAGCAGACTTGGGCCAGCTGGCTGAGGATCTGCAAAGACTTTTGTGATGGTTCCAGACAGAACGTGTTCCCTTGGGTTCAGACCTCCAGCATCAACTCACACCAGCTCCAACCTCCGGGCTGCCTCCACCTCCAAGAAAACACAGGATCATCTCTTGGGGTGGGATGTCCACACATTCCCAGCTTGAAAATGACTCCTCTCGGGGAAAATTCTTTTGTAACATAGCAAGCTGCATTCTGAGTGAATTAATAAAATATGGAGTGTGCTCAGCTGGGGACAAAAGCAATTTCACATTCAAGGCTGATAATTTTGCTTCTGAGTGCTATATGTAAGGATCTTCAAGGCAGTCTATGTGTGACTACAACCACCCCAAGGACCCCCAGAATTTGCAGAGTGCTTCAGTTTTTCACAAGTCACTCAGGGACTTCCCCCCCCACATTTGGGTTTTACAACCTGATAGGCCAGTAAGAGATAACTGATATCTGAGGACCAGGAGGTAAGTAGATCGGCTCAAGGTCCGGCAGCCCAGCAACGGCAGAGCCAGAAGCACTCCATAACTTCTGATGCTCTGGAAAGCGACCTAGATGATTACTTTCCAGGGGCCTGAGCATCTCCTACCCTGCCCTGGACTGTGTGCCTTCAAGCACAGGCACACGGTGGGTTGGGTGGTGCTCCAGGCTAGAATCTGTTCCTGATAGCCCATGGCTTTGTCAAAACCTCCTCCTGGGTGAATCATGTCTGTGGCTTTAGTTGCTCTCCTTGGCATCTCCACAACTTTTAATTTGTGCCATTTTATTTAATTTTTTAAAAATATTTTTTGATGTGGGCCATTTTTAAAGTCTTTATTGAATTTGTTACAATATTACTTCTGTTTCATGTTTCTTTATTATTATTATTATTATTATTATTATTTTTGGTCATGAGGCATGTGGGATCTTAGTTCCCTGACCAGGGACCAAACCCTCGCCCCCTGCATTGGAAGGTGAAGTCTTAGCCACTGAATCACCAGGGAAGTCCCTGTGCCATTTAAAAAATCTGCTGCTGCTGCTGCTAAGTTGCTTCAGTCGTGTCCAACTCTGTGCGACCCCGTAGATGGCAGCCCACCAGGCCCGCCTGTCCCTGGGATTCTCCAGGCAAGAACACTGCAGTGGGTTGCCATTTCCTTCTCCAGTGCATGAAAGTGAAAAGTGAAAGTGAAGTCGCTCAGTCGTATCCGACTCTTAGCGACCCCATGGACTGCAGCCCACTAGGCTCCTCCGTCCATGGGATTTTCCAGGCAAGAGTACTGGAGTGGGGTGCCATTGCCTTCTCCGTTTTAATAATCTAGATTTCATCTATAGTTGATGCCTCTGTAATTCTGATTCTAGACCAGAGGTAGGCAATTTTTTTCTAAAAAGTGCTAGATAGTAAATACTTTAAGTTTGTGGTCCGTTTGGTCTCTGTTGCAGCTGCTTAATCACAGTTGTTGATGCAGAAGCAACATAGACATGTCAACAAATAGGGTGGCTATGTTCCAATAAAACTTTATTCACAAAAACAGGCAGTGAGCTGGATTTGGTAGCTAAACTGTAGTTGGCTGACCTCTGCTTTAGAGCTCCTTGAAGACAAAGGCTCATTTGTTCATATGCAACCACAACCGCTCTCCCCACTCTCTGCACCCATGTTGTGTTGACTATGTTTATATGTTTATACTTTGAGCTTAATAGGAATTCAGTGTTAATTCAGTGAATGAATACATGAATGAGTTTCAAATGAAACCATTATAGAACTTGTTAGGTTTCCATTCAGATCCTTGTCTGAAAGCAATATGATATTGTTGAGTCTAAGTTCATTGGGAAGAAGGGCTTCCCTGGTGGCTGAGATGGTAAAGAATCTGCCTGCCAATGCAGGAAATGCAGGTTCGATCCCTGGGTTGGGAAGATCCCCTGGAGAAAGGAATGGCTACCACTCCAGTATTCTTGACTGGGAAATCCCATGGGCAGAGGAGCCTGGTGAGCTACAGTCCATGGGGTCTTAAAGAGCAGACACAACTGAGTAACTAACGCTTTCACTTTCATTGGGAGGAATTTGAAGGCTCTGGTTTCAACACCAATTCTGCGACTTTCCAGCTGTTAAAACTTGGGCATGTCAGCTACTCTATCTCAGTCTCAGGTTGCCCATATGAGATATAGGATGATAACTACCTCAAAGCATTGTTGTGGGATAAACAGAAAGCATGGAAAGCTGGGGACCCAGTGTTGAACAGACAGTAAGTGCTATAGAAATTGTGACAGTTGCTCCAAGAAGGAGGTGGTGTTACCGCTGGAAGCCCAAATGGGCCTCAGCACCCACCTCTGACACATGAGAGGACATTGTGAGAATAAGTAGAAAGATATCCCTTGGCATGGAAAAAGTAGGGTCATGTAGACCCAGACAGTTTTGCAGAGGCCTCCCATGTGGCTCTCCCATAAGCATCCTAAACTCACTGTCTAGAACAGACCTCCTCATCTTTATCCTCCACTTCCTAAGCTGCTCTATTTTTTAAAAGTCTTTGTTGAATTTGTTGCAGTATTGTTTCTGTTTTATATTTTAATGTTTTGGCTGCATGTGGGATGGAATCCTCACTCCCTGCACTGAAAGGCAAAGTCTTAACCACTGGATGGCCAAGGAAGTCAAGCTGCTCTTCTGTCTCCATCTCTCCAGATCCCAAGTCAGAAATCTGCAGGTCATCTGCAGATGAGGCTTGCTCCCTCCTATCCCAAGACCAGCAGCCACCAAAGAGCCACCCTCCCCGCCTCCTGATACCCCTCCTGTCACAGTCTTACACCTATGCAGTTGCGGTAGCTGCTTCCAGTGGCTCTCAACTCTATGCATTCAACCACTATGCTGTTATGTTTATGCTTCAAAATACACACTTACCTTGTCCCGCTCAGCTTCTAAAATCTCCAATGACTCCCCATTCATAGTAGACCAAAGTCCAGTTTCTTAGCCAGAGCTGTTCTCCATTGATCTCTGTTCGTCTTTCCAGCTTCATCCCTTAGCATCCTTTGCTTGCCATGCCACTTGTCCTAGCCTCACAGATGAACTTCAATCTATGCATTCACCTCTTTTGTATTTTTATGTTGTTACGCACTTTTACCTTCTCATACCCCAGGATTCCCATCCTCTCCAAAATGTCACAAATCAGGCATTAAATACTATCCTGTAGCCCTAGAGTTTTTAAACACTGTATTTAAAGGTACTTCACTCAGTTCTAGTTTGGAACTTAGCTCTGGGAAAATTTGTGCCAATGGTATATTAAAGTGTCTGATATATAAGTTCCCTCTTTTTCCAGTGGTCATGTATGGATGTGAGAGTTGGACTGTGAAGAAAGCTGAGCCCCGAAGAATTGATGCTTTTGAACTGTGGTGTTGGAGAAGACTCTTGAGAGTCCCTTGGACTGCAAGGAGATCCAACCAGTCCATTCTGAAGGAGATCAGCCCTGGGTGTCCATTAGAAGGACTGATGCTAAAGCTGAAACTCCAATACTTTGGCCACCTCATGTGAAGAGTTGACTCATTGGAAAAGACTCTGATGCTGGGAAGGATTGGGGGCAGGAGGAGAAGGGGATGACAGAGGATGAGATGGCTGGATGGCATCACTGACTCGATGGACGTGAGTTTGAGTGAACTCCGGGAGTTGGTGATGGACAGGGAGGCCTGGCGTGCTGCGATTCTTGGGGTCACAAAGAGTCAGACACGACTGAGCGACTGAACTGAACTGAGTTAATTAAAAGGGAACTTATATATCAAATGCCTTCTGTCTAGAAGCGTCCCTGGTACATCCAGAAAAGAAATGTGCTGGCATTGGACTTATGGATCAGCTCTCTTAACAGTAAACACGAGGCTTCCAATCCGGTAGAATAATGATGCAGCCAGTGCTATATGAGTGCTATGTGACTAAGCTGTTCTTCCAGAGTCCCTCTGGTGTCACAGAGGGCTCCTCCCAGCAACAAAAGAACCTGTCACTGTGACCAATCGTGAATTCAACGCTGTAACAGAGTGGCCTTCCCCCACATCCTCTGCTTTAGCTCCCCTCTGAAGTACCTAGATAACAGTATTTGATGCACATTTCCTGAGTTGTGTGCCAGATATGAAAACCCCCCACTGCATGGAAGATGTTGACTACTTGACTATCATGAGCACACAGCCCCAGGCTTCCTGGAGCCTAAGGACGGATAAGGTTAACCTTGTGACCCCACCGTGTTCCTTCATCATCAGCCCGTCAGACACGTGCACAAACTGATTTTGAGACCACTCTCCCTCACTTGGCCTTTAAATATGCAGTGCTGAAACCCTGTGGGGAGCTCAGGGGTTTTTACAGCGTGAGCCACCTGTCTTGCGGCGCCCTGCAGTAAACCTTTCTCTGCTCC
Source organism: Bos mutus (assembly GCF_027580195.1). NCBI lineage: Eukaryota > Metazoa > Chordata > Mammalia > Artiodactyla > Bovidae > Bos > Bos mutus. The sequence goes on from NC_091617.1 coordinate 72,381,360, forward strand.
AGACTCTGACATTTCAGTTTGTTTGCCCTCACTGTGCGTTAGTCACATGAACTTGCGCTAACAGCATGATCAGCAGCTGGTTCTTGGTCTCCTACAACTTCAAAGCCTGGCGAGCTTGGAACGAAGGATGAGCCTCCAGGGTACAGGAAATGGAAGGGTGAAAAATCACATGGACGTTCTCCTTGACTTTCTGCTGATGGGTGATAGCAGCTCTCCTCAACCTTGGAAATGGCCTCAAGTGGAAACACCCAGGACTGGTCCATATTGGTCCTCTCTGGACCTCTCTGCTCCACCCCAGCTCTATCCCTGGTCTTACCTGCTGCCCACTCGGGGCTTATTGGAATCCTCTTGCCTCTCTTGCTCCCCTAAGAATAGGGAACCAGGACACGGTGCCTCACACGGTGTTGATGGGACTTTGAGCCCCATCTGTGTGCACCCCAGAGTTAGGTAGCCTAGTGGCATTTCCAGAGGCACAAAGGTATTTTCTTTTACAGAGCAATGTAAAAAGGCATAATTCTTCTCAGACATCAGCAAAGCAGAAAACTTGGGTAAATGAATAGAAATCTTTTCTTAAAAATAAGAGAAAAACAGTTGTTTTTGCTTAAAATATGCTGTTACTAACCTCTCTAATATAAAATTCCTTTTTGGTTTAGAAGTAGTGAAGTGTAATGGATGGAGAATGACATGGAAAAATTTCTCTTAATCAGTTCATCTCTATCTTATAAAATGCTCCTTTTGGATGCTAACTCACCTATACCCTAGGACTGTTAGGAAAAACATTGCTGGTTGGAATTTCTACAGTGCTTTGAACTGTTAGTAAGAAAGAACTGCGAGAGGCATGTCTGGGTTTTACAAACTTGAAATATTGAAACCTCAGCTTATTAAACAAATGGATAGATTTAGACATGGTAAAATAATCTACAACATTGAAAAGATGAATATCATGATGCATTTAAAATGTGATTAGATTTACTGAGGTTTAACTTAGCATTTTAAGTGAACCTTCTGTGGTAAAAGTAGTTACAGGACTTCTCAATATTGTATTGATTAGGATTTGGTTTGTGTTTAAGCAAGGTAGTTTGTTTCTCTTTCATGTAAAAGTTTTGATGGGTGGTCTGCAGTTGATGTCACCTCCCTAGTATCAGAGATCCAGATTTATTCATTCATTTCATCAGTCAGTCAGTTAGTCAGCAAAATTTGTTTAGCACCAGTTAGGTACTGGCATTATAGAAATAGAGGAAGGAAAAAAAGGACCAACAAAAATCTTTGCCATCGTGGACTTTACATTTTGTTGTTCTCTTGGGCATGGCCTTGACCTTATTGCCTGACATGGCAATATCTTTGCATTCTAGGCAGCAGTCTAGAGGAAGGAATGAAGAAGGAGGCAAAGAACGCACCTGTGTAATCTCTTAAGAAAGGATCTTGGAAGCCACGTGACTTTTCTCTACATTTCATGCAATGATTAGTCACGTGGTCCCACCTAACTGCAAGGGAAGCTGGGAAATGTAGTCTTAATTTCAGGTGACCACCATGTGACCAGGTGAAAGTCTATTAAGGAAGAAGGGAAGATAAATAATGGTGGAGGCAAGGGACTACAGGTATCTCCCACAAATAAGACTTGCAATTTAAAAATTCATTTTATTTAATTAGATGTGTTCAAAATATTATTTTTCCAGCATGCAGCAAATATAAAAATTATTTCACATTCTTTTGTTTTGTTGCTTATCTTTGAAATCTAGTGTCTATCTTACATCACTTGCATTCTCTCCTTCACTCATCTACATCTCGGTTTAGATCAGAACATTGCAAGTGTTCATAGCCACATTGGATAATGCATTCCTGGAGCCTGGCAACTTGAAATGTGGACCATGGTTCAGCAGCATCCACAACACTGGGAAGCTTGTTAGAAATGAAGACTCTCAGGCTCCACCCCAGACCTGCTCAATTAGAATCTAAGATCCCCATCTGACTGGTGTGCATATCAAAGTATGATGGGCACTGTTCTGTAATGCTTCCATGAGAACCTATTGGCAGTTTCCATGAGAACCTAATAAAAAGTCTAGAGAAAAGAGAAACCACTCCCAGTGAACTCTCTGGAATCAAGTGTGAGAACTGGTCAGGCACCATCTCTCCTTTTCCTGATCCCATTAGACTATTAATTAGACCTTCTTAGAAAGAACACTTTTAAAGATGTTACATTTAAATTAAATTAATTTTATTAATTGACCAAGGGAGAGACGTTAAACAGCAAACATAGTATTGTTGGGTTATGAGTGGATTTAATTTTCAAGGGTATCCTCCAATGCCATGAGCACAGCTTTAAAATACATTAGATTTCTCTCAAGCTTGTTGCCTGATTTTTTTTTCCCACAGCTTTATTGAGATACAATTCACCTATATAAGTCACCGATTTCAATTGCATATTTTTTGTATATTCAGAGTTGTGCAACCATCACCAAAGTCAATTTCAGAACACTTTCATCATCTTTAAAAGAAATCCTATACCTCTCGGCCATTACTCCCCATTTCCTGCTAGCCCTAGGCAATCAGTAGTTCACTTTATGTCATGATAGATCTGCCTATCAGAACATTTCATATAAAGAAGCATACCGTCTATAGTCTTTGGTGACTAGGATTTTTCACTTAACAGTTTTCAAGGTTCACCTATATTGTAGATGTGTGTGCCCGCTTGCCACATCTCTTCAGTTGTGTCTGACTCCTTGAGACCCTTATGGACTAGCCCACCAGGCTCCTCTGTCCATTGAATTCTCCAGGCAAGAATACTGGAGTGTGTTGCCATGTCCTCCTCCAGGGGATCTTCCTGACCCAGGGATCGAACCCTCATCTCTTACATCTCTTGCATTGGCAGGCAGGTTCTTTACCTCTAAGCCACCAGGGAAGCCCCATATTGTAGATGTATCGGTACTTTATTCCTTTTTGTGGCTGAATAATATTCCATGGCATGGATATATCACATTTTCTTTATCCATTCACAAATTTGTAAAGTGTTAATACAAAGCCAGCAAAAAGGGGGAAAACAGTAAATCTCAAGGAAGTAATAGCTCCTACAGGGTTCAGAGTCATAGAGAATCAGAATGAAAAAGAACCTTAAAAATCACTCAGTCCTTTCTTTTCCATGTGGAAAACCTGAAACCCAGGGTAGGAAAGCCATTTGCCCAGGGTCCTTTAATATCAGGGTTTGAGCTGAAATGAGGTCCAGATTGTCCTGACTCCGAGTCCTTGCCACCACCTGTATCCAGGGTCTCGGGGTTCCTCTCCAAGGTGGGAACGGTAGTCCCTAGTGACAGCAGGGAAAGGCACAAGTCTTCTGTCTCAGTCTTGTCTCTATTTTAGAGAATTGTTCTGAATTCAGAGCCCCAAGGCAGGTTTGAAGTTACTTCTGGAGAACTGTTTAGCAGCACTGGTACTGGGAAGTTTGTCTGATATTCTAGAACTCTCTCCATTGCACCTTCAGCCACTTCTCAATCATCAGAAAGAATGTATGAAAAATGCAGGAACCAAGTGCATCAAAGCTGAAACAGACCTCGCACCATCCGCTCAGGCATGAGCCGGTGATGTGGGGCGTGGAAGTCTGTTCCCTTTCAGCCTCCATCAAGGAGACGGGGCCATGGCTTTCACCTATTTGGGGATTCTAAATTAGGAAAACTGCATGCTGGGTAGTCAAAAACAACAGGTGTCCACAACTGTTATAAATCTAGTGTTCTCAAATGAGAAATAAATGGGAAGCTCTCTTCCAGCAAACAATGCCAGGGTTGGGTACTGACATGGGGGCAGCAGGAAGGTATTTGAAACAAGCCTGAGTATCCTTCTAGAGGCACGTGTTCCCTTCTGACTGTCTCTCAGAGAGACAAAGGCAAGTTGAGTGGCCGACCAGGGTCCAACGGGTGATGAACCCACAAAAGGCCAAGACTCTGGGTCACGTGAGGAACAGCAGAGGTAACACAGGCCATTTAACCCTGAGAAGAGTCAGGCTCTGGAGAACTGGGAGAGTGTATTCTCCTGTCTTTAAATATTGGAGGAGCTCCCAACAAGTCAAGGTGGTCGGGGGAGGGGGTGGGCAAGACTAGAATTGAGAAGCGGGACAGTACAAGGAGGCAGGTTTCAGTTTGATGTGAAGATGTTTCTAGCAACCAGAAGTGACCACCAAGTGACAAGAGTGATTCCAAAGGTGGGGACCTCTCCTCCCCAGAAGTCTTCAAGCTGGGACATAGGAGGTCGGTGGATTAGCCTCTAAGATTGTGCTGTCCAATGCAGTAGCCACCAGCCACATGTGGCTTTTGAGTACATATAGAAATGATGGGCTTTATATAGAAAAGGGCACATACAGAAAATGATGGGCTTTTGAGCACATATAGAAATGATGACCTTTTGGATATATTGGCCAAGGCCAGAAGGCTGCCCCCTGCAGACACAGGTTCTTCTTCCAAACTTACCCCATTAGGTGAATCCTCCTCAGGAGAGAAGGGAGGCAGGGCTGTGTTTCTCCCAGTGCTACCAGAGTCAGGAGGGGTAGAGGGATGAAGGTTAGGTGCGCCCAGGCTTATAAATCCCGTGTAAGCCAGTGTCTAGCGTTGTGTGATGGAGAGAGACCGGGGTTATGGATTAGATGCCCGGTAGACCAACCTGTGTAACCTGTGTCTTCCCACCGGTGCCAGCAATGCCCACATGGGCAAGAACAGTGACTGCGCATGTAAGGGCACGTGGCCTGGCTATTGTTCGAGTCCTCGACCCCACACTTGGTGTCTCACCTGTGACATCCAGCACTGGTTTTCGGGGCTGGGCTTTTGCCTGTCTCTTAGCTGCTGCTCTTGTGTCTGAATTCTAGAACTGTGTGATTTCAGAGCCGTTAGAGCTCCCAGATACCATCTGGGCGTGCTGCAGATTAGGTAACTGGTCTATAAGAGGGGAAGTGAGGTGGCAGCGAGGAAGAGGGCTGCAATGGGGGTTGTCCGTGACACGTGTGACTTCTCCACCCCACCCCCACCCTGTCACCACCACTTCCTAGACCTAGTAATTCAGGAAGGCAGTCTGTCTAACCAAAAGGCAGGAAGTCCGGGCCACTCCCATCCCGGTGGCAGCCGGTTCTATTCTCAGGCCATCAGGGACCACACGCCCTCCAGGCCTGTGATATAAGCCCGGACTGCTCACTTCGGTTCTAGGATCTGCTGCATTCGGCCTGTTAGTTGTTTATGTTTTTCTTGCATTTTATATCTCTCTGACAACCTCAGGTCATCTCAGGTTCTCATGGATGTCTTCCAGACCCAGCATCTGGGAAGACACAAGGAGATATTTTCCGGATTTTTGTCATCATACTTTTCCCATTTACTTTATAGTTCATTGCATACGTGCTAAGTCGCTTCTGTCACATCTGACTGTGTAACGCTGTGAACTGTAGCCCACCAGGCTCCTCTGTCCATGGGATTCTCCAGGCAAGGATACTGGAGTGGGTTGCCATGCTCTCCTCCAGGGAATCTTCCTGATCTAGGGATCGAACCCTCACCTCTTACATCTCCTGCATTTGCAGGCGGGTTCTTTACTACCAGCACCACCTGGGAAGTCCCTTATTGTTCATTAAATGCAACATATTAAGTTTAATATTTTAATGCAAATCTATTTCAAACTCCAAGAATTGATAATAAAATAACATTTCTTTCTGAAAATACCTTTAAAAACAAATCATCCATGATGTAGTCAATGGAGTACATATTACAAAATCAGTTTTATCATAAATATATTTGAGCCCAAGTTTCACTAGCCATGAACCAGAAGTGTGATATGCTTATTACTAGATTGCCTCTGTATATTGCATTTATCTCATATCCTTTCTGTATATGCAAAATGCATTATAATCACTGATTCTAGATAAATCTATTTCTTGGAGAGTAATCAACAGGCCGAGAGGATGTTTTTCTATATGAAGAGGAATACAGGCAGAGGAGGCTGAGTATGCTCACGGTTCATGTTCACAGCACAGATGAGGAACCTCTTCAGAGCTGGAGCCAGACTCCCGGGTTCTTTTCTTAGCTTTGCTGCCATAGAGCTGGCGAGCTCTGGCAAGGCAGCTCCCTCTCGGCCACCTCTTCTCCAGCCTCAGGGACAGCTGAGTTGAGTGAGACATGTCACTAAGGATAGCCTGGGATTACAGGAAAGGTGCTGACCCTATCGCAGGGTGCCATGGTGAATTGTTCTGGGGGGCTCAGCCCCCCAGTATCAGCATGGGTTACCCCCATCATGTGCCAGGAATATGCTATTAAAAGGCCTTCTGCAGCTGACTGTCCGCAATCTCTGTCCTACCATGCAGTTGGGTGAGATCTCTTCCAAGCTGTGAGCTTCTGACAGTTTTTAGCCAAAAAAAAAAAAAAAAAGAAGAAGAAAAAACAAACAAACCAGTCACTTCAGATTGGCCTTACATCCTGTCTTATTTGCTGATGAAGCAGCCTTTCTTACGCACAAACTTTTGAAACCTACCTCTTCACAGGAGACCCATCTTAAGGGGATAAGCTTTAGCACTGAAAATTGTCTTTCCATCTTTGCTTGGTGGTTTGTTCTCATCTATTCCAGGCCCTAAACTTCAGCCTGATTTGTGCTGTCTGAATATTTGTGTTAAGCAGTCAGCCTGGACTTCATCAGAATGGCAGCCTTTTAGGGAACCCTGTTGTAGGGCTAATGTCTGGGGTTTCAAAGAGCGTGCACTTCAAGGCTCTGACCTGTGCTCCAGAAGGGTAAAGGTTGGCACTAAAAGCTGCCATCTTTATGGGGGATATTAAGCAAATGGAGTTTTCTCCTAAAGCAGCCGAAAGGGGCCAGCAGCAATTCAGAAGAAACTTGGTGGGGCCCAAAGCTGCACTCACCACCTAGTGTCTCTTACTTCTCTTGAGTGTCTGCATGCTCCTGGAGAGTATTTCTGGAACATGTACTATCAACTCTATACTGAGGGTTGAGTGGGGGGGCAGACCTAACACGAGTATTACTGCGACAGTGCTAGTGGCTCCTTCCCAGCTTCCTTTCGTGGGTTTGGACACCCAGACCTGACCTGTCCGCCAGCAGAAGGGGACTGGCCTTTGTGTGGCTACAATCCCGGTACCTGAAGCACTTGGACCAAACTGAGGATTTTGCCTTTAGTCCTCCAGGTCCCCCCTAGCACTAAAACTCTGTCCAAAACCCCACTCAGCCCAGGCAGCTGGCGAATCTCTTGCCACTTTCTCGAATGTTCTCTGTGTCTTCAGCTGGGGTTCTGTTCTGGTCTGGATGGTCACCAGCTCTCACTACACAGCCCAGCTTGGATGCTGGCTACTGCCAGTGTCCCAGTGGCCCTGCAAACAGATAAGACTGGTGCAGACTCCTCATTTCCCAGCTCCCTCAACCTGCTTCCATTTCTGTGACCCTCCCCAGCAGGGATGGGCTCCTCCTCCACTCAGCACCCAGCTAGGAACCTGACAATCAGCTTAGATCATGCCTTCCTCGGTCCATCATCCAATTAAAGATAATTCTCTCACTCTCAAAAATACTGATTTCTCTCCAATTCCACTTACAACCTTAGTTCAACCACCTGTATCTGTCTTGCTCACCACTGCAGTCTCAGCTTCCAGCAAAGGACCTGTCAAGCAGTTGCTCATAATATTTGTTGAATTGATGAGTGAGAGTGAGTGAACCAGTGTAGACCGTCCATGGTGATCTATCTAGTCTCATCTCTCCCCTCACTCCTGACACCAGTCCTGAACTCCTTTCCGCTCCCTGATCCACCTCTTTTGGAAGACTTCTCTTGTCCTCCCGTCTGAATGAGATGGCTCCTCTGTGCCCCAGAGCACCACACGCCCAGCCCATTTCTATAGAGCACACGTCCCACGGCGTTGGCGTGTGTGTGTATCAGTTGTTCTCACTTGACAGTTCCATGAAGCAGCATCTGTGTCTCACTAGTCTTTGCATTCCCAGCACTCAGCACACAGGAGGGGATCCTCATGCATTTGTTGACTAAAGATCTAGAAATGCCTGCTTCCCCCCTTGACCCCTTGCCACCCTCATGTTGCCCCCATGCCTCACGCCATCCTCCCAGGTTTTGGCACTGGTCAGATGTGCATTGTGGTCCAAGAGTCTCAGGTCAGTGCCACTGGCAGTCTCTATCTGGGCACTGGCAACACCTATCCCTGTTCTTGTCCTGTATTAGGGTGTCCTAACCTGGTAGGCTGCAGTCCATGGGGTCTCTAGGAGTCGGACACGACTGAGCGACTTCACTTTCACTTTTCACTTTCATGCATTGAAGAAGGAAATGGCAACCCACTCCAGTGTTCTTGCCTGGAGAATCCCAGGGACGGGGGAGCCTGGTGGGCTGCCGTCTATGGGGTCGCACAGAGTCGGACACGACTGAAGCGTCTTAGCAGCAGCAGCAGCAGCAGCAGCAACCTGCACAGTGGGGTGTACTTTCCTGCTTCTAACCTCTCAGAGTCTATCCAGAGCTCATGCCCTGTTCTGGCATTTTCTGACCGGATCTCCTGTAGTGTTCTGTGTTAGGCTGACCCCTTCACTGGGCCACGAACCCCCAAGCAGGGTGACATCTAATTCATGTCTGACCACTCTTTCCCACGCCCCCAGCACCCAGAACTAGGGTCTGTTGGTGGACAAAATGTTCCCAGGAAAGGACGGATGGTGCCCTTGGACAGATCAGAGGCTGAGGGACTCAGGGAGGAGTGGGGTTCTGGGAGTTAGGATGACTGAAGGGAAGCCCCAGAAGTGAGAAGGGAGAGGAGTAAAAGGGAGCTATTTCTCCCCAAGAGTGTGGGTAGAGGATGAGATGGTGTGGCAGGGCCAGCAGGGGAACAAGGCGTGTATGGAGGAAGGGAGATGGCAGAGCAGATTGTCGGTCTCAGCGCCTGTTATACATGCCCAAGCCCCCTCCCCCTTCCCAGGGAAGCCAACTGATGGGCCTGTGCCCACAGAGCTGTGCCCGTGGGGGCCATCTGCCTGTGCCTCTCCTCAGCCACAGCAGCAAGAGCTGCTCTCCCCATGTGATGTAAAAGGCTTCACATCCTTTATTGTGCTAAAAATCCAGTCAGAGAAATGCTTAGAGAAATGCTTTCTGTTTCCTCTATGAAGGATGTGAAGCGAAGGTTAGTTATCTTCACCACTGCCATCCCCTCGCCATTTCTTACATCTCTGTCCCCAAGTATTCACCTTTATTATCTCATTTTGATCATCACAGCTGCCATTATTTACACTTCCTGGTTAAAGACACAGAAGTTCAGAAAGACTGAAGGGCTAACCCTAACCCCAGGTCACACAGCTAGCCTTGCGGGGTGGTGGAGGTGTGGATTGCGAAACACGCTCTGGAATTCCTCGTAGAAAGTGTGGGCTGGGGCACAGCCCAAATCTACTTGTGTACACGTGGAGTGTGCCCGTCCTGGTTTCCTCTGGGAGCACCTGTGTCTGTTCACACCTCTGCACGTCTGGGGGTGCATGTCCGGTTCAGGACGAGCCTTTGCAGGTGTGGATGTGTGGAACCGCACGGGGGGCAGCCTCGGAGTCGCAGGCGCGTGTGAAGGCGGCCTGGGCTCCTGCACGCGCGTGCACACAGGCACTCTTCCCCTGCTCAGATGTCTTGGCTGAGGGTTTGACAACTGAAACCCAGCTGCGTTCTGGCCGGGAAACATCCGCAGTGGAAACCTAGGAGGAGCTGACAGTCCCTAAAGAGGGGTTCCACACGCTGCCAGCAAGCGCTCCTGGCCCGCTGCCTAATTCCCTGCAAATGCTCTTTAAATCTGTTTCTAATTTGGACTCTGCCATCCCCTGCCCCCATCCAGCCCTCTCCGCTCTCCCGGCTTGCCTCAAACTTGCAGTCAAATTATGCTGAATAATGGCTGCAGAATGGGGAGAGTGCTAAAGGTCGCCAGTGGGCTGTTGCAGGGTGTAATAATGTCACATTTTAATTTACACGGGAAACGGTGAGGGGATCAAAACCAATAAATTTTGGCTGCACTCACAACCTCAGCCAACGGTTAACTCCTGCAGGTCATGCCACTTCCAGGGAAGAAATTACTAACTGTCACACCCCACGATCCATGGTGCTGGAGAAAACCCATGTGCGTTTGTACAGATGCAAAACACGGCATTTTCGTCTGCAAGGAGACGTGGACTTGGAGACCTGCAGCGTCAGCAAGAATCTCTCCAGTTGTCACAGCATCACCCAGATGTTCTGAGTATTCAGATTCTAAAACAAAATGTGTCTCCCATATATTTTGCAGTCCTGTGAAGTATTCAACATTGGGATGACCCAGATCCATGGGAAAGTGTATACAAAGTGGAGTGAGAAGAGTCAAGAGCAGAGTTGTATGTACACATTGATGGCAGCTCTGAAAGCTTATTTACAGGCAAGAACAGTGGGGAGGGGTTACTGGGAGACATCTGTTGGAACTGTATTTGTGTGGAGGGGCTGGGGATGTGGTATGGGATACAGTTGTTTTAATAACTAATATGGACTTAAAGCATGAATTCTTAGAAGGCAGAGAGCTTGTTTTACTGACCTATTATGGTCCCTTGAGGACCAATGCAGTCCAGAGATCAGGAGGTCTAGAGATTGTTCTCACCTGTGCTACAGGGCCAGGTAGATGGGAAAATCATGGGCAGGACGAAGCCGTGGGTTGTCGATGTCTGGAGGTTTTTGCTAAAGAGGCTGTGATCATGGTGATCTGGTGAGAGCCCCTCCCCTTCCCCCCAGCATCCTGAGAGTCAACTAGCGTGTGCTCCAGGGGCCTGGCGTGCTGCCCATCCCTCAGCTGGCTCTGCAACCGCAGGAAGGTGGGATCTGCAGTCCTGGGGGCCACCGCTGGGAAGCTGTGAGGCTGTCAAGACTCTGGAGCACACACTGCTCCATCTGGCTGGAAAGGAAGTGGGAGGGGGTGAAGCTGCTCTGGGTTGAACGACACCCTGAGGGGTTGTATTCCCCATTCCCGCCACACACCAGACAAGCGGCCACCAGGATGCCTTGGGAAGAAAGAGGAGGATGGGCCCACACGTCTGCAGTGCCTCGAGCCTGTCTCTGATGTCATCTCTCAAGGCACTTCCCTTTCATATCCTTCTCCTTTTTAAATGGTTGCCATTTATTTAGTTATCTGTGATGCTTAAGACTTTGCATATGTCAAAAGCCTCATTTAATCCTCAGAACACACCTGCAAGGTAAGTGTGGCAGAGATGGCTAACCTTCAACCGAAATCCCTACTTCCCTTTCTTTAGGGTTGAGTTCTTGCTGGGAAGTAGATGCTCATTCAGGGACTGCAGTTTCCAGCTTTGCAGCTAGTTGTGCCCAGAGAACTGGGTTCTGACCAGGGGGTGGTAAGCAGAAGTGAGTTGCTCCACTACAGAGCCTGGCCCATGAAAACCTCCCAGGAAGCCCTCTCTAAACTCTGTCCCCTTCTGCCTGCGTGGAACAGGGGCTAGCCCCAGGATGACCTTGGAAACCACAGATTTAAAATGACAGAATATCTTTCAGCCTGTGTGAAGAAAGATTGCTCAGTCCCTATGTTCCCTGCCCAGTCCTGAGCAAGATGTAAACTTGTACCCTATTGTTTCCAAGCCCTTAGACTATTGGGAGTCTGTTTGTTATAGCAGTTAACCCTCCCTAGGTATAATAATTAATTATGAATTCCCATTTCTATTTTACAGATGAGAAAACTGAGACTCAGAGAGGAAAATAAATTGCCCAAGGTCACTTATTCAGTACTAGCGGGGTCACCATGCAAGTCTAGCCCTCTCTGGTTCCATGCTCTAGTCTTATGAGTTTCCCCAAGTATGTTCCACAGAACACTATTAACGCAACAAAGACACCCCAAAACATCTATGCTCAAATAAGTTTGGGAAATGCCAACTTAAAGAGAGCAGGCTTCTTTTTGCAGCTCTTTTAAGGATGTTTATATGCTAATGACCTCTGAGATTCCCCACCATGAGGGCCAGTAGGCAGGGAGCAAAGGGTTTCCCAATCTTTGAGACCACAGAAGCCTTTTCTCTCCAGAGCTTTGTTGAGAGGAGCACACTGGGAGCACACTTTGGGAAAGATTGAACTTCAGTATGCTCCCCATTAAGGGTTGGATTGTGTCTCCCTACCAACCCCTCGAAAAGAGATACTGAAGTCTTAACACTCCTTACCTCAGAATATGACCTTATTTGGAAATAGAGTCTTTGCAGATTTAAGCAAGCTAAGATGAGGTCTTTGGGTAGACCCTAATTCAATATAACTGGTGTCCTTGTAAAAAGGGAAATTTGGACACAGACAGACAGGAAGAGATGTGCCAGGAGAATGCCGTGGAAGGGCAAAGGATGGGAGAGATCCATCTCCAAATGAAGGGGAACCTAGCATCACCAGAAAACACCAGGAGCTAGCGGAGGCAAGGGAGGACTCTCCCCCAGAGCTGACAGAGAGCGGCCCTGCCAACAACACCTTGATCTCAGACTTCTAGCCTCCAAAACTGAGAACGAGTACATTTCTGTTGTTTTTAGGTGCCTGGTTTGTGGCACTTAGTCCTGGGAAATGAATACACTGCCTCAAGCTCCTTTCAAGACTAAAGTTTCTTGACATTGGTACCTTACAGATGGGGCTTCCTGGGTAACTCAGATGGTAAAGAATCCAACTGCAATGTAAGAGACCCAGGTTCAATCTCTGGGGTGGGACGATCCCCTGACGAAGGGAATGGCTATTCCACTCCAGTATTCTTGCCTGGGAAATCCCATGGGCAGAGGATTCTGGCAGGCGTCCATGGGGTCGCAAGGAGTCAGACATGACTGAGTGACTAACACTTTCATCTTACAAATAACCATCCACATGACTAACCAAGGTGGCTTCAGTTTACCAAAATTGAGATGGGGGGAAAGAGAGGTGGGAGGGACGAGTGGCTGCTAAGAGCTTCAGCCTTGATGCCAGGCTCTGCACCCCATTTTGACTGCCTGATCTCTCTACACACAGTTTGTTCTTTTGGAAGGTGAGCAAGACTCACACTCACTTCAGAGACTGAGAGGAGAGTTAAATGAATTAATACACCTGAAATATCTAGACTAGTACCTGACAGACAGCCAGTGTCCGTTCCTTTAAAGTTATCCAGGCAGTGGACTTCCCTGGTGGTCCAGTGGTTAAAAATCTGCCTTCCAATGCAGGGGGCATGGATTTGATCCCCATTTGGGGAACTAAGATCCCACATGCTGTAATGAAAGCCTAGCACAGCAATAAGTAAATAAATAAATATTCAAAATTATCTAGGCAGGATGGCATGGTCACTGAGCTAGGTGGAGTGGCAGATGGTGAAGTGGGAAGGTCAACTTGTGTTTGAATTAAAACTCTGCTTTTTACCAATGATGATACCTGGTAGGTAAGCTTGCTTAGCTTTTCCAAGTCTCAATCTCCCCATCTCTACAATAAGAGTCGTGTCTGTTGCTACCAGAGGGTCTTCAAAGAAGATAAAATCACAACCCTCACACAGATAACAAATGAACACTCACGAATGGTTTTATTTAATTTATTGTTAATGAGTGAATTGGAGCGATGTTACAATTGGTTCAAGGGAGAATCTTAAAAAGAGACACATGTGTAGATCAGAAATCTTGAAATGCATCTTCAAATGGACACAGCCAACTGGCTTTTGCACTGTGGATGGGGGCTGCCCAGCTTGTGTGCGCGTCACAGTCAAGAATCCCTGTGTCCTCTGTTCCCTACAACTTACACAGCCGCAGAAGGAGTGCAGAGACTAGAATCAGCCCACAAAGGTGTGCTCTAAATAATACGTACTTTTCTATTAGAGACACCTAGTAATCATTTTTGCTTATTCCAGATTTCCTTATGGTCTTGCCACTGAATTGGTTAACCTGACCCTAGCTGGGGTCCTAGCCTGGGCTGAGACCCCCCGTCCTGGCCAAGGAGGTTCTTTTTCTGTTCATATTCATGTAGCCAATAATGAAACCAACGCTGACGCTGGAATAGCATGCGCTGTACTCAATGTACAAAGAATGGGGAAAAGGGAATCTAGTTCACAAACCAACTTCTCAACCCAATTGGTGTGGAGACTGCAAATATATAGGAGAGTTGAAGTAAAAGAGAAGGACTTAAAAAGAGTGGGAGAAATATTCATGAATTATCCCAGAATAGGAGTATGGTTTGGACCCAGAAATGATGCAGTTCTCCTTTCCATTCCTTGTATGAGCTTTCTGGATTGCTGTCACAGCAACTAACTGTCAACTGTCATGGCTCCTGTGGCTGTGCCATTTAGAAGCTAACACCACCGAGAGAGGAGACTGGGGGGCTACAGTCCACGGGGTTGTGAAGAATTGGACACAACTGAGCAACTAACACTTTCACTTTCACTTTTCGTATTACACTGAGCATATGAGGCTCAAGGTCTACTGGAAGTTAAATCCTTTGCCATCTTGGGCCTCGTTGATTCTAATCTGTTCTTGTTTTTCACTCTTCACCTCCTGAAACTTAGATAACAGTGATTGTTTCTTTTTGAGCAAAGGTTGGGGTATGATTCTGGGACAGCAGTCTCTTACTTATTCATATATACAAGATAAGAAAAAGATGAATATGTGAAAAAGTAAGTTACTGAATAAGATACGACCCTATTTTCATAGAAACAAACAAGCTGTACGTGTGTGTATTTGTGCATGCATACACACGAGTGGGTGTGTATACATAATGCTGACTAAACACAGACCAGTGTCAGGGAGAACACACAGACTGTAAACCATGCCTGCCTCTGGAGGGCAGGCCCCCCTGGGATGTGGATCCTGAGCTTCTGTCGTGTGAATAAAAACCAATACCTGCTTCACAGTATATTGTGACGGAGGAGTGTCTGAAAGAACTATATCTGTAGTGCTTTGTGCAATGCCTAGCATTTGTAAATGGTAGATTTTCATTTTTTTAATGATAGGATTTGTGGTATTATTAGCATACATTCGAAAAGCCTGGAGCTCCCCAGAATGTTCTCAGAAGAAATGACTAAGAGAATCAACCACACTGCTGCCCAAGGCCCTCTCCTTTTGAAAGAAGCTAGTTTTGAAATCCTGGGCTTGTGTCTGGGGACTCACCTGTGTGCCCCTAGCCCCGCTGAGGGTTGGAGGGGAGCTCCCTCCTGAGTTATGACCTGGGGGTGGCTCCTGTTTGCTGTGCTTCCTCAGCCCAGCTGGCACCCCTAATCTCAGTCACCTGTATTTAGCTTGACAAGCTACTGGGCCACAAAAGTGGTGCCTGGCTGGACCAGACTCCAGACAAAAGGTCTGCCTCTATGTCCAGTGCCCTCCTTCTGCCGAGGCTGGGGTCTGAGCCACCCTTAGCTACATATGAGTGCCATCCCCTTAGCTCCATATGAACAGCATCCCCCCACTAGGGGAAAGGGGTGCTGGTCACAGTGTGCAAAGAGACAAAATAGAGGTTTTGAGGATCTAATTTTAGCCTCCAACTCATCCCTAAAGAACAGCCTTATGCCCCAGAGAGGACTTGGGAAGGGATCAGAGTACTCGAATCTGGTGAAGGCTTGCCCACTAACTGGCTTCATCACCATGGACTGGACCTTAGTATTCTCATCTGCCCACTGGGAATAAGACTAGTGTTTATCTCCCAGGGCTACTGTGAGGCTCAAATGAGGTTGTCTGTAAAGGTGCTTTGTGAGGTGTGAGGTTCTGTAGAGATTTAGTTTTGGATGATGCAATGAGGTGCTGCAGGAAACCAAACGTGCTCTGTATGTGTGTGTGTTAGTTGCTCAGTCATGTTCGACTCTTTGCGACCCCATGGACAATAGCCTGCCGAAAGCCTCTGTTCATGGAATTCTCCAGGTAAGAATACTGGTCCAGGTTACCATCCCCTTCTCCAGGGGATCTTCCTGACTCAGGGATTGAACCCGGGTCTCCTGCATTGCAGGCAGATTCTTTACAGTCTGAGCCATGAGGGAAGCCCCATATGCACTATAATAACGGCAAATATTATATGGCACTTACCCCATGCCAGGCCCTTTACGTCTATATAATCATTTAATAGTCCCCATGAGGAGTGTGCTATTATTCAATCTTCATTTGACAGATGAGAAAACCGAGGCAAAGAGAAGTAAGTAGCTCCTCAAACCCTCCTGTGGCAACAGGCCACCTGGACAGAATCCTTCCTGTAGGAACTGTCTCATCACCGAACCCACACACTCAACTGGGTTTTCTTTACCTTTTTATTGCAGAATATTTGAACATATATAAACTAAAAAGAATCTTAGCATAAAATCACATGAATTCTTGTTACCCAGATTTACTAATTATCAACTCATGGCCAATTTGCTTCATCTTTATCCCCTCCTTTCCCTGATTTGGGCTTTCCCAGTGACTCAGATGGTAAAAAATCTGCCTGTAATGCAGGAGACCTGGGTTCAATTCCTGGGTTAGGAAGATCCCCTGGAGAAGGGAATGGCGACCCATTTAGTATTTTTGGTGAATTCCATGGTCAGAGGAGCCTGGCAGGCTACTGGGGTCCATGGGGTCACAAAGAGTCAGACATGACTGATGACTAACACTTTCACTTTTTCCCTGGTTTATTCTGAAACAATCCCAGAAATCATGTGTATATATATTTATTTCATTTTGTGTTTTCACAAGATAAAGATTTTTCTCCAAACATTTACCATAAAACCATTGTTGCCTAAAAATTTTTAATAGTCATAGCATCAACTATTCCAAAATTTTACTTGAATTGGGATACAAATCTGGTTCATATATTATAGTCGGTTGATAGGTCCCTTCAGTTCAGTTCAGTTCAGTCGCTCAGTCGTGTCTGACTCTTTGCGACCCCATGAATTGCAGCACGCCAGGCCTCCCTGTCCATCAGCAACTCCCGGAGTTCACTCAGACTCACGTCCATCGAGTCAGTGATGCCATCCAGCCATCTCATCCTCTGTCGTCCCCTTCTCCTCCTGCCCCCAATCCCTCCCAGCATCAGTCTTTTCTAATGAGTCAACTCTTGACATGAGGTGGCCAAAGTACTGGAGTTTCAGCTTTAGCATCATTCCTTCCAAAGAAATCCCAGGGCTGATCTCCTTCAGAATGGACTGGTTGGATCTCCTTGCAGTCCAAGGGACTCTCAAGAGTCTTCTCCAACACCACAGTTCAAAAGCATCAATTCTTCGGCACTCAGCCTTCTTCACAGTCCAACTCTCACATCCATACATGACCACAGGACAAACCATAGCCTTGACTAGACGAACCTTTGTTGGCAAAGTAATGTCTCTGCTTTTGAATATGCTATCTAGGTTGGTCCTAACTTTCCTTCCAAGGAGTAAGCGTCTTTTAATTTCATGGCTGCAGTAACCATCTGCAATGATTTTGGAGCCCCCTAAAATAAAGTCTGACACTGTCTCCACTGTTTCCCCATCTATTTCCCATGAAGTGATGGGACCAGATGCTATGATCTTCGTTTTCTGAATGTTGAGCTTTAAGCCAACTTTTTAACCCTCCACTTTCACTTTCATCAAGAGGGATAGGTCCCTTAAGATCTTTAAAATCTATATGTTTCCTTCTCCATTTTCTTTCTTGTATTTCATTTGTTCATGGTTGTTGTTTGAAGAAACCAGGTCACTTGCCCTGTGGAATTCGCCACAGTGTGGTTTGCTGAATGTACCCCTATGGTTTGCTTATGGCTATGGCTCCTCTGTCCCCTAGATTTTCAGTAAATTGGTAGTTTCATCTAGAGGGCTGCCTGATTCCATTCTTTCTTTCTTTCTTTCTTTTAGCAAGGGTATTTCAATAGATAGTACCCTTTTCTTCCTTTCAGTCCCCCAACTATTGATCTCTCTTCTTCCCAGTTTCTGGGGTATGTCTTGAAGAATGTGTCCTAGGAGTAGGCACACTTGGATCTAACAGGGACAAAACTGAAAAGGAAATGGTTTAAGACAACATCTAGAAAACTCAAAGTCTTTACCTGTATCCACTGTTTAGTTAAGACAGTCCCCTTCATCGTAATAGTAACTATAACTTCTTGAGTTTACAATATGCCAGGCCCTGCTTTGATTGCTTGTAATATAAAAACTGCTTTTTTCTTCTTAACAATGCTGTGCAGTCAGTACTAATAGTATTATCACTTATAAAAGGGGGACCAGGCCCAGAGAGATTAAATCACTTGCCCAAATCTCACAATGGTGTTTGCCAGGGAGAACAGTTCTGTCTCTGGGAGTCCTTGACTTAGGGACTCTCTAGGCCTATAACATTAACACACTGTGAAATGCTGTGTTCTCTGATTGACCTTTTGTGATCTCAAAATAGTGTGTCAAATACAAATTCCTCTTTTATCTTTCAGTGAATTTGCCTCTGCGACAGCTGCTCACATCCAGATTCCTCGTCTCAAGGTCCTCTTGTAGACATAAGAACTATGCTGCCTTCTCAGGCAGCACTTTGAAAGATTCAGGGAAATGACCTATCCACCTGGAGTCCTTGACTTTTTCTTGATGCTAGAGAACCACAGTGATGCCTTCCTATAAAGGCAATCTGTTAGACACTGGTTTGTTTATTTATTCATTGATCACCTTACAAAATACCCACTCCTCACTCCACCTGATAAAACCAATTCTGCTAGTCCTAGGGTTGGAGTCGTTCCTACCTAGCCCTGCTGCTGCTGCTAAGTCGCTTCAGTCGTGTCCAACTCTGTGCGACTCCATAGACGGCAGCCCACTAGGCTCCCCCGTCCCTGGGATTCTCCCGGCAAGAACACTGGAGTGGGTTGCCATTTCCTTCTCCAATGCATGAAAGTGAAAAGGGAAAGTGAGGTCTCTCAGTTGTGTCCAACCCCTAGCGACCCCATGGACTGCAGCCCACCAGGCTCCTCCATCCATGAGATTTTCCAAGCAAGAGTACTGGAGTGGGGTGCCATTGCCTTCTCCCTACCTAGCTGTGGGCTGTGGCTAAACTGGGCTATGCCTAAACCACGAATCTTTCTGTTTTACCCACACAGGGATAATGATCTTTGCATCTTTCAGGGATGCCTTTTGTCTAAGGCTCCTCACCAGAAAAGGGAACCCATGATATGTCATGTGACAGGTTCAAGAACCGTTCTGCTGGGAGCCAAACCTTGGGGTGGTGAGGTGGGGCTGGAGGAGGGCAATAGCCGGCAGTGGCAGAACCAGCTGCATCATTTGCAGAGTTTATTGCAAAATCCCAAACACGGGGCCACTTGTTTCAACATTATCAAGAATGGCAAGGCAGTGACAGAAGAGCATTAAACCAATCATGGGGCCCTTCCAAGTTGACCCTCACTGGTACTTTGAGACCCATCCACAACACTTTTATAAATGGCATGGTATCTGTGAAATGAGACCAGCTAGGCTGGGCTGTAAGTGCTACTACGTTACACAGGGCCTCAGTTAACTCTGAATTGTGGAATATTCCAGATGAAGCGATGGTGGAAACAGAGAACATCCGGAGGGAAAGTCTTGGGTGTTTGGAGACCACACCATGGTGAAAATGGTCCAGCAGTGATTTCTGCCTCAGAGTAAGGGGATGGGGGCAGAATGTGGAAAAATACATATGTTGATTTAGTTATAAATGCAAACCATAGAAAGTAAAGCTCCCACTGTAGCTTCTTGGTCTGTTCAAGAGGCAGAGAAGGTAGGTGAGAAAGCCTGGCACTGTATTGGGTTAGGGAAGGTAGGGAAACAGTGCCTTGGTTCTTTTTGAAAAACAGCAATGCAAGGAAAAATATTTGGTAGATGTTTATGAATATAAAAGAAATCTGGAGGTATGGAATGACAGATGCCAACATGATTTCTTTGGGGAGAACCCACAGCAGAATGGAAGGAGGGCACCAGCTGGCCACTTCTCCTGCACAGGAGTTAGCTACTCTGTGGATGGGGCCATACCCATGGGCAGGAATGTCTGGAGTCTGTGAACCATGCAGTTTTTTCCCAGCTACCTCTACAGGCTTCCAGAGGCCCTTCTTCCAGAAAACCTAGAGATAAGGATACACGCTGCACAATCCAGGTGCATTCTTCGTCTTCTAGTTCAGCAGAGGTGCTGTCCACCAGGACATCTTTCCCACTCCCTGTGATGTGACCAATACCCTGCTGATTTTCCTGAGCGGCTCAGGGTCTCTCTCCTCCATCCAAGGTGAAGGCATTCTAGCAAAGAGAGGCTTTCCCACTGGTGGTCGGTTCTCCGTGGGACACCATCTTGACTTCTCAGCATGGCTAGGCCTAGCCGATGAGGGACACCCTGTGCCCTCCTCTCTCTTCTGCTTTGCCCCACAGCATTGCCCCTGAGTTCCCATCAGGGATGTAACCAACTTGGAGCCAAATCACCCTGACTCCAGAAAGTAAAACTTGGTCTTTCTGAAAAGTACGTCATTTCAGCTCATTTCAGTTGCTCAGTCATGTCCGATTTTTTGCGACCCCATGGACTGCAGCAAGCCAGGCTTCCATCTCCATCACCAACTCCCAGAGCTTGCTCAAACTCATGTCCATTGAGTTGGTGATGCCATCCAACCATCTCATCCTCTGTCGTCCCCTTCTCCTCCTGCTTTCAATCTTTCCCAGTATCATGGTCTTTTTCAGTGAGTCAGTTCTTTGCATCAGGTGCCCAAAGGATTGGAGTTTCAGCTTCAGCATCAGAAAAGTACTTAATTTAGTTCTAATGCTCACTTAGTCCTTAAGTCTGATTATCTTTTTTCCTGGCCTGGTGGTAATTTGCTATGACTGTCAATGGAAAGTTGAGAATTGCAGTGATTGACAGAAAAGAACCTGTAACCAGGCTGCTAGGGGTCAAATTCCACCTCTGCCAATACTAGCTGTGTGAACTTCAGCAAGTTATTGAACTTCTCTGGGCCTCAATTTCCTCATTTGCAAAGTGGGGATAGTATGAATTATAAGGAGAGTTATATGAATTAATACAACAGAAGTCCTTCTGTCATGGAATAAATGTTATTATTATTAAATGAGAAAAATGATTAATTAAATAAATGTGCACAGTTACTATCAAATAAAAAGATGAGCTTACTGGTTTCTCTATGACACCAGTAATTACATGGGGAAATTTTTTGGCCTGTGACTGAAATTTGAGTGTCTTAGTCGTTCAGTTGTGTCTGATTCTTTGAGACCTCACAGACGTCTGTCCATGGTATTCTCCAGGCAAGAATAGTGGAGTGGGTTGCCATTCCCTTCTCCAGGGGATCTTCCTGACCCAGGGATCAAAACCTGGGTCTCCTGCATTGCAGGCAGATTCTTTACCATCTAAGCCATGAGGGAAGCCCGAAATATTGAGTATTACTACCTTAAAGCATCTTCCTATTCGCTCAAAAGTCAGTATACCTGTGTCTAGATGAGCAGATTCTTTCTTGCTTTGAAAGAAAAATGGAAAGCAAAGAAGTGATTTCTTGTGTGGGGTTGGATTCTGTCCAGAACTGTATGGCCATACTTTAAATTGATGAATGGCTGAATTGCCAGCAAAAATTCTGACAGGCAGGGACTGCTGGGATATTAAAATAAAATGATAGAAAATGAAGACAATTCAGCTAGAGTTTCCTCAGGAGCATTTGATCCGACCAGACTTCTTGCCAGAGCAAATGAGACCAGAGTGAGCGAACACCTGTAACAACATTGCTGTTGTCCCTGCCTGAAGGGCGGCCACTATCAGATGGAGAAGGAAATAAATGGGGCGGAGGGGGGTCAGACAGAGGAAAGGCACAGGCCTGGGGCCGGAGCATTCATGCTGCTGTTAAAATGACAATGGGGTTTTTAAAACTGAGCAACACTTAAAACAGGAAAAGAAGTGGCTCCGAGCCTGTAAAGATGATGCCTGGTCCCAGGTCAGCCAGGTATGGACTCACCCATGTTGGCGCTGTGTGTGGCCCCTCAGGTCCTATTGCGTGGTCTCCCTGGGGCAGGCTGCTCTCTGCTCTCTTCATGGAAGTTAAAACTCTGACACCGTGACTAATTACTAAAGTTACCGAATTTACAAAGTATATTTTTAAGGGCTTCCCTGGTGGCTCAGTGGTAGAGAATCTGCCTGCAATGCAGGGGACATGGGTTCAATCCCTGATCCTGGAAGATTCTACGGAGCAACTAAGCCCATTCACCACAACTACTGAGCCTGTGCTCTAGAATCTGGGAGCCACAACCACTGAAAGCATAAAAAGGAGGGAAAAAAAAGTATATATATCTATCTATATATATATATATTTAAAATACATGTAATTTGAAGAAAGCTTAGCAAATATAGAAAAATCAAACAAGAAGAAAAAATTTTTCAAATTTCACCACCTAGAGCAAGTATTTTTGCTAATAGTTTGGGGTTTTTCATCCAGACTCAAAAAAAGCCAGAGGGACATGCTTAAAATATATATACATATAGTTTTTATTATCTCTAGTATTTCATAATCATTCTATATAGTATTATAAAATTTTATAGATACATTGAATGAGTGTACAATATCCTATCAGATAGAGTCATCATAACTTTTTTTTATCATAACTTTCAAAATAAAAGGACATTTTGAATATTTCTTTTATAACTAGTACAAACAATAATACAATGAACACTTTTAAAATAACTGCTCTTAGATAAAATTCATGTACCATAAGATCCACTTTCTAAAGTATACATTTCAGTTCAGTTCAGTCACTCAGTCGTGTCTGATTCTTTGTGACCCCATGGACTGCAGCACACCAGGCTTCCCTCTCCATCACCAACTCCTGGAACTTACTCAAACTCATGCCCATTGAGTTGGTGATGCCATTCAATCATCTCACCCTCTGTTGTCCCCTTCTCCTCCCACCTTCAATCTTTCCCAGCATCAGGGTCTTTTCAAATGAGTCAGTTCTTCCCATCAGGTTGCCCAAGTATTGGAGTTTCAGCTTTAACATCAGTCCTTCCAATGAATATTCAGTACTGATTTCCTTTAGGATGGACTGATTGGATCTCCTTGCAGTCCAAGGGACTCTCAAGAGTCTTCTCCAACATCACAGTTCAAAAGCATCAATTTTTTGACACTCAGCTTTTTTATAGTCCAATCCTCACATCCATACATGATTACTGGAAAAACCATAGCTTTGACTAGACGGACCTTTGTTGGAAAGTAATGCCTCTGCTTTTTAATATACTGTCTAGGTTGGTCATAACTTTTATTCCAAGGAGCAAGTGTCTTTTAATTTCATGGCTGCAATCACCATTGCAGTGATTTTGGAGCCCCAAAAAATAAAGTCTGTCACCGTTTCCATTGTTTCCCCATCTATTTGCCATGAGGTAATGGGACTGGATGCCATGATCTTAGTTTTCTGAATGTTGAGTTTTAAGCCAACTTTTCACTCTCTTCTTTCACGTTCATCAAGAGGCTCTTTAGTTCTTTGCTTTCTGCCATAAGGGTTGTATCATCTGCATATCTGAGATTATTGGTATTTCTCCCGGCAATCCAGCTTGTGCTTCATCCAGCCCGGCATTTCTCACGATGTATTCTGCATATAAGTTAAATAAGCAGGGTGACAATATACAGCCTCGACGTACTCCTTTCCCAATTTGGAACTAGTCTGTTGTTCCATGTCCCATTCTAACTGTTGCTTCTTGACCTGCATACAGATTTCTCAGGAGGAAGGTCTGGTGGTCTGCTATTCCCATCTCTTTCAGAATTTCCCACAGTTTGTTGTGATCCACACAGTCAAAGGCTTTGGCATAGTCAATAAAGCAGAAGTAGATGTTTTTCTGGAATTCTCCTGCTTTTTCGGTGATCCAGTGGATGTTGGCAATTTGATCTCTGGTTCTTCTGCCTTTTCTAAATCCAGCTTGAACATCTGGAAGTTCACAGTTCACATACTATAGAAGCCTGGCTTGGAGAATTTTGAGCATTACTTTGCCAGCATGTGAGATGAGTGCAATTGTGCAGTAGTTTGAGAATTCTTTGTAGTTTTTAGTATATTCACAGTTGTACAACCATCACCACTATTTAATTCTAGAAAATTTTTATTAACCCCCAAATAAACCCTGTACCAAATCTTTCTCTCCTCTTGCTCCTGGCAACCACTAATCTACTTTCTATTTTTATGGATTTACCTATTCTGAACATTTTATATAGTCTTTTGTGTCTGGCTTCACTTAGCATATTTTCAAGGTTTATCTACATTGTGTGAAGCATGTATCAATAGTTCATTCCCTTTTATGGCCAAATCATATTCTACCATATAGATGTACCACATTTCATTTATCCATTCATCAGTTGATGGACATTTTGGCTATTTCCACTTTTTTTTTAATATTATGAATAATGTTGTTATGAACACTTATGTACAAGTTTTTGTGTGGACATATATTTTCAATAACCTTGGAGATATACATAGGAGTGAAATTGCTGGGTCGTATGGCAACTGTTTAACTTCTTTAAGAACTGCTGTTTTACATTCCCACCATCAATGCATGAGTTTCCTAACATCTTTTTTTTTTTTTTTTAATTTTATTTAAAAAATTTAAAAAAATTGGCTGTCCTGGGTCTTCATTGCAGCATGTGGACTCTTTGTTACAGTATGCAGAATTTCTCTAGTTGTGGCGTGCAGGCTTAGTGTCCCTAGGCATTTGGGATCTTAGTTCCTGGACCAAGGATCCAACCTGTGTACCCTGCATTGGAAGGTGAATTCTTAACTACTGAACCATGATGGAAACCCCCCAATTTATTTATATCTTTACAAGGTGAAGTCGCTCAGTTGTGTCTGACTCTTTGTGACCCCATGGACTGTAGCCTGCCAGGCTCTTCCATCCATGGGATTTTCCAGGCAAGAGTACTGGAGTGGGGTGCCATTGCCTTCTCCAAAGGATCTTCCCGACCCAGGGATTGAACCCAGGTCTCTCGCATTGTAGGCAGACGCTTTACGTCTGAGCCACCAGGGAAGTCTCTAATCCTTTTGCAGTAGAAATCAAATTTTTCTGGCATGACTCCATTGCCAGCAATGGGATTTATCAAAACTACAAACACCAGCACATTGAAAATTTCAATACTGTACTCAATTGTTCATATTTTAGCTATGAAACAAACCAAATGTAAATGCTTAATATATAATACAAATCCACAGATTCTTCACCGAAGAAAACAATGGAAGACTGATTTTCTACATGGCGCCTGTTCATTAGTTCTTCAATAATACGTCTTGAGCTATTTCAAATATAATGTATACACCACTACCTATGTTTTTCAATATTTTCTATCTAGGTCCTAAAGGGTATAAACAAGGATGCATACAGTCCCCTTATTAATTTCTGTTTGTTTTTCACTAGCCACCCTAGTAAGTGTTAAGCATCTTTTCATGTGCTTATTGGTTATCTGTATATTTTCTTTGAAGAAATGTCTATTCAAATTCTTTGCCTATTTTAAAATTGTGTTATTTTTATTTTTTTCATGTGGACCATTTTAAAAGTCTTTATTGAATTTGTTAGAATATTGTTTCTGTTTTCTGTTTTGGTTTTCCAGCCACAAGGCATATGGGATGTTAGTTCCCTGGCCAGGGATTGAACCTGCACCCCTTGCATCGGAAGGTGAAGTCTTAACCTCTGGACTGCCAGGGAAGTTCCTATTTTTATTTTTAAATTGTAAAAGTTGTTTTTATATTCTGGATGAAGTTTCTTATCAGTTATATGCAGAAAATTCAAATGTTTTCTTCTGTACTATAAGCTGTTTTTTCACTTTCTTGATAGTGTCCTTTGATGCATGAAAGTTTAAAATTTTGATGAAGCCCAATTTACCCATTTTTTCCTTTGGTTATTTATTCTTTTGGTATTATATCTAAGATTCCATTGCCTAGGCCAAGGTTGCAAAGATCTACACCTATTTTTTCTTCTACAAGTTTTAATTGTTATAGAGAATTTGTTCACGAGATTATGAAGGCTGGAAAGTCCCAAGACCTGCAGTCATCAATCTGGAAACCCATGGAGCTGATGGAGTGGTTCCAGTCTGAGTCTGAAGACCTAAGAATCATAAGAGGTAGTGGTGTGAGTTCCTGCCTGAAAGCTGGCAGATTCCAAATCCAAGAAGAGCAAGTGCTTCAGTTTGAGTCCAAAGGTGAAAAAAACGACTGATACCCCGCTTAAGCCATCAGTTAGGGGGAAATTTCCTCTTACCCAAGGTTGGTCAGCCTTTTTATTCCATTTAGGCCTTCAAGCAACTGGATGAGGGTCGCCCACACTAGGGAAGGCAAGCTGCTTTATTGGACTCACCCATTCAAATGTGAATCTCATCCAAAAATACCATCACAGAAACAGCCAGAATAATGTTCAACCAAATATCTGGGCACCTGGTAGCCTAGTCGATAAGTAAAATGAAACACCACACCTAGGGTTGGTGAAGGCCTACGGCTGACATGTGAGCTAAGAGTGGGAGTATTTGGGGAAGAGTTTTTGAGGTACAAGGAATAAGTTCTGATGTAAGAATAATCTATAATACTCCAGGAATAGTAGAAGGACCAGTGCAGTTGGAAGGAAATGAGCCAGGAGGAAAGGAAGCTGAAAATGGGGACAGGGCCACATTATGTGTGGTTTGTAGACTGTGGATAGAAGTTTGGATTTTATTCTAAGTAAAGTGGGAAGGCACTGGAGTGATATCAGAAAGATCTAGGTGATGAAATGAAAAGGGTGTGTGTGTGTCTATTGGGGCAGGGAGACCAATTCAATTGCACAGTCAAAATGGTAGCAGCTTGAATCAGGGTGGTGGCTGTAAAGTTTATGGTCAGAGGTTAGATATATTTCGGAAGGAAAGCTTGAAGGACTTCTTAGAGGATTGCATGTGAGATGTGAAGATAAGAGAGGAATCAAATATTACTTCTAGATTTTGGCCTGAGTAACTGGATGGATGCAAGATGGGTAAATGTTTGCTGGGGCTTGGGGTGAGGAATGGAATTTTGGAGAAAATCAGTTCTCTTTGACCTCATTTAGTCAGTGTTTGTTACATCTGACTAGAAATCAGGTCTTTTAATCAGGACAGGTGTTTTTCCTATAATACCACTATTTATCTGCTCACTTAAAAAAAAAAAGCACAACATGAAAGTTGTGGATTAAGTTTTATTGGGGATAAAATGAGGACTATGGCCTGAGAGACAGTCTCTCAGGCAGCTCTGAGGAACTGCTTGGAAGAGGTGGGGTGGGGGTAGAGGGGTGGGTTCAGTATATATGCGATTTTGGTGAAGGGGGGGTACATGCAACCAAGCACACATTTTGGCAGAGGGTTGCTGCTAGTCTCGAGGAGCAGTTGCTAACGATTTTAGTGCTTTTCTAGATATGAGAATGTATAAGAAACTGGGCTCATAAAATCTTCTCCTGAAAATATCTATCTACTGTTCTGCCAGTTTTTTTCCAGAGCACGGAGCGCCTCACTCCTGGTCTCCACCTCTTACTCCTTTCAGGGTATGTTGAAGTTCAAAGACTACAGTGACTTGTGACTTCATTCTTATAGAACTAGATGGCAAGCGATGATTTTTAGTCTCCGCATCCATTCAAAATACATGTATCGAGCACCTGTGTACAAAACTCTGTTCTAGATGCTGAAGAAAGCCCTAAGTGAGCCAGACACAGCAGAAGTAGCTGCTCTCTCTTGAGTTTGCTCTGTGCTGGGCTTTGTGCAGAATACAATGAATCAGACACATCTCCATCTCGCCAAATGCTTCCACCTTTATTGAGTAGTGTAGACAGAGACAAATAAATAACAGTTGAAAGCCATAAATGCCTTTATTGAGCACCTGCTCTATTTCAGGCACTCTGCTAGCCATGCCACGTGTTAGAAGTACAAAGATGAATTAAGATGCAGTCCTGTTCCCGAAAAACTTATTTTCCAGTTGAAGAGACAGACACCTTCAAGGGGAGGAATGACTAAACGGCTCTAATCCATTGTGGTCAATGACAGGGCACAGTGAATGCACAAATATGCTTAGCAGAAGCCATCATCCTGTCTGAGGATGGCCACCTAGGAGAAATGATAATTCTTAAAGGATGAGTCAGACCAAGGAAGGATGAAGGCATTCAGTACTAAGGGACGCACGAAACAGAATAGTGAGCTGCCAGAGTTTTCAGCAGAGAAGTGGATGGCCTGTCTTGTACTTTGTAGCTTCATATATGTAGAGCAGTGGTGGCTGAAATGGGGGCAGAGGGCACATGGAGCCGGGAAGGACTGGAGGCAGCAGTGCCAGCAGGAGGACGTGGTTGAGGATAACATCTAAGAGAGGAAAGATGGGAGCCGGAATGAGTGGCAGGAGGGTTTCAGCCTGGTGAGGGCGCGGCCAACCTGCACACCTGGGTAGTCAGGCAGCTTTCACCAGGGAGGGGGCACTGAGAAGGGCCAAAAGGGACACCTAGGGGGACTCAAACCTAAAGCAGATCAAGAGGCTGGCAGAGAAGGTTCAAGGAGAGGTGATAACAACCTACAGGGACTTCCCTTCCCTGGTTAGCATTTCATGACATCAGGTAATGTTCAGGCCGCTGGTAGGCATACACTCCATTTCAAAGGCAAGGAAGTGAAGGGTCAGAGAGGCTGAGTGGTGGGCCTGGGGTCAGACACCACACAGCGCTGTAGGTTTTCATTTTGTCCTGTGTCTCCCCTGCTGTAACGGAACTGAGAAAACACCACCCCCAGAGAGAGCCTTGGCTTTATACACAAAGAGCCCCAGGAACAAGAAGCAGCATGAGACTGGGCAGAGCCTGCAGAGTTCCTGCCCAGCACTTAGGCCTCTTCCAGCCCTGCAGCCCTGCCCTCACTCCCCTGAGACATGTCTCTGGCCTTCCCTGACCCCGGCAGGCCTGACAGCCGTCAAGCTCATCACCTCCAAGATCAGAAAGATTGGGAAGTAGACATTAGTGCCCGTGAGCTGAGGAAACACACAGAAGAGCAATTAAAGCGGCGCATGGGGGTGAGCTTGCCTTTAATGGTTTGCAGCTGCAGAAAGCCGTCACCTCCCCCTTTGGGCTCTGCCCTGCTGCTGGGCTCCCTGTCTGTATTTCGCATCCTGAGCAATTAGATCCCCATGTGTGCTGCAGGCGTGAAAAAATAGAAAGTGAATAATCCTTCATTCTCTGCATAGCAAGCAGCTTTGATCCTCTGTCGCAGGGACCCCATTCCATCAGAAAGTGCATCCCTTCTCAGTTTGCTTGTTTTTGGGTTTTTTTAACCCAGCTTCCTTGTTTCAAAATGACATTAACCTCCACCCAGAGACCTGTGAAATGACCACAATTCATCTTCAGACCCTTGTGATCAAAGCTGGGTTGGGTTTTTTCTTCATCTCTTTTTTAAACTCTTGTTACACAGACCTTCTTTTCTCACATTGGTTTGCTGCCAATGTTTCCAGGCTGAAATCAAAAGGAATAGTCTATTAATATCAGGCTCCTGCAACAAGGCCACCATTGTCTGCCTCGTTTCAGAGTACCTATGGTCCTGGTGTGAGAGAGATGGTGAGTGTGTGTGTGTGTGTTCAAATAAGCAATTTCTAAATAAGCAGGAAGAGAGGGAATTAACAGCCCCAATTTATTTCAAATGTGAGGTGAATTTCAATGACTCTGTCTATAGATTCAAATTGATCTCCTGTTTAGCTTTGAAAGTATTAAGCTCTAGGAAGCATATTTGGTAGGAAAACTTATTTTAATGCTATAAATAAGGTGGTGGTAAAGGTGACAGTATAGGCATACAGACAATAAAGGGGGTACTGGTGGAGGAGGTAGGGGAATTAAAAGCGGTGTGGATGGTATTGGCGATGGCGTGGAGGAGACAGAGGTAGAGCCGGTGGAGGGGTGCAGGAAGAGGGTGGTTGTACTAATGATGGTGTGGAAGAACTGTAGGATGGAATGGTTATAGAGGTGGTGAGGGAGGAAGTAGAGGAGCAGATAGTGGAGTGGTCTGGTGTTGGAGGTGGGAGAAGTAATGGAGGGAGTGGAGGAGGAGGTGAAGGATGTAGTCATTGTAGAATGGAGGCAGTGGCAGTGAAGGACACGGAGAGGGGGTGCAGAGCACAGTGGTGGTG